>NC_137111.1:9134412-9456912 GCF_949357685.1 Gobio gobio
TTATTCCAAAAATGGTCAAATTAAAAAATAAACTTTTGACAGTATTTTCTGATTTATGGAGTTTTACAATATATCCAAAATACCCTCTGTAAATTTGTCTCTAATATGTCAAACAAATAAAAAAAAACTGGCTTTATCCAATGTTCAGATTTTTGTTCTAGAAATGTATACTGTAAAAAAAAAAATTTCAACTAAAAAAAAAGTAAGTGTTCGTACTGCCTTAAAATTTAACGTTTATTCAACTTGAAATGTGAAGTTGTACTAAGTGGCAACATGGATATTTGAGTTGACTAAACTTAAAATTTTAAGGCAGCACAAACACTTTTTAAAGCGAAACCTTTTGTAAATTAATGCATATTTAATTAAATCATGCCTCATTGGCATATTTAAACAACATTTCAGAAAGCTTTTTTGCAATTATTAAGGTAAACAATCAACTGGGAAAGTAGGATGATATCTATTGGTTTTTTTATTTTACCATATTATTTTATTTCTTTATATATTATTTCAGCAAGTGTTTTTTGCTATTTTTACGTCCAGCGCCACATTGTTAAAATAGCAAATGCACTCGCGCCATCGGTTCGCTCATTGGCATGATGAAAACCAGGTGTGTTCAGGCGCATTGTTGGTGCGTTACTATTTTAAGGAACTGAAAACGACTGCGCCATTGACCAACAAAAACCTGCTCTAAAGTCAATAGCGCAAGTTTTGTTGTGTTATTTAAAGGGTGTGTTTTAGTAATATGCGCCTATAGGCGGGTGCACAACACGCGTACACTCTGCTTATTACACACACGAGTACCAGTAGCAGCACACAAACATTTTTAAATATTACAATGTTTGTATACAATTATTATTGTGTACATAACTATAAAGATGCCTACATGTCATAATGGATAGTCATTGCATGTTTCAGAATTACCTATTTGCAGTAATGACGAATGAAATTGGCTACTTATTTAACCAATCGTGGCAATACACACATGTATTTACACTGACTCGTCAGGTTGAGGGTGTCTATTTTCCACCATGTAAATAGCGATTCTGTCATGGTGCGAGCGCAGCTGGCTTTTAAAGGGAATGGGAGATGACACTCTGATTGGTTTATTGCACGTTACGCCCAAAACACACCCATGACTCATTAAGAGAACAGGTACAACCTTTTGGACCAATGCGCCTGGCGCGCAGACCATTTTTTTTTCCGTCGTTAAACTAGCAAAAGTGGATTCGGACACACCCTAAGTGCACTTGCGGCATGAGCTTCAGATCATGTGCTCAGATCGTTAAAATAGGGCCCTAAGGGGTGTTTAGTCTTAATAATCAGAAGAAGCTTTTGTGCAATGAAAAAGTTCAATGGATGTTCTTCATGGAACCATTGATACCAATAAAGAACCTGTAGAAATTTTCCATTGCACACAGTGGTGTAAAAAACGTTCGTTAGATTATAAAAATGTTCTTCACACTAAGTTCTTAAATGTCATCGCTGCAAAAAAAAAAACCTTTTGGAACCTGAAGTGTAACATCACAGAAATCCTCCTAATTATTGGACTGCCATTTTCAGCTCGAGCATCATAATGAGGCCACAGCAGGACAGACGTACAAATGTGTGCTTAAAACCCAGAAGCCGAATGGCTGTAATCATGGGCATGCCATTATCTCAATATAAACACAAGACGAGCAACCAAAACAAATGAGCTTCGAGTGCTTTCCTATTCATCGGCTCCTCACAGACTAAGCCATCAGGAGCCCGGTAAACCCATCTACCCATTCTGCTTTTGATAGTAGTGCTTCAGCCTACTAAAAAGACAGTCGCTACATGTCTGCCTTTACATACGCCCTCGTTTATAGTAATATATTTGTACGGCGGCGAGTGAGTGTGTTCATGTGTAGGTGCGTGCATGTGTCTCCCATCACAGTAGTGTGGACATGTAGATGCCTGTTTTCAAATGCTCCACAGGCCTGATATTGTTGAGATAATCTGCTGAAAACCGATCCTCTCCACACTATCGCCTGCAGAGGAACGTGTGGGCACATCAGCCCCCAACATCAGGAGTCTTGTCTGTCGCTACAGCAACAGCAAAAAGCCTTCCATTACCGCTTCAGCATTCGCCAGAGTTTCTGCCAGACTGCGTTTCTGATAGACTGTAAACAAGCCGGAAAAATGTGCACAATGCCCTCTCTATCAGCCTCCATCTGTACAAAAGAATGTTTACACGGACGCCGCGAAACGACAAGACTTGCCATGCGTGCGTGAAACTTTAAATAGCAAAAAGAGCCGAAAAAACGTGTAACGTCTACAGTGTACATCTTTGGATCACTCAACCGTGATGTATTGTTCTTGGAGCTGTGTGGGATTGAGGGAAGCCTGTCTCTTTAAGAGCCAGTCCTTAGGCAGGTTGGCTTGTTGAGTGGGGAGGTGGAACCTTGTCTGCTTCTAAACAAGCATTTCTAACAACAAAACGTGTCTCACTAGCGGGCTGATCTCGTAGGGTGTGCGTACACTCGAGACATATGAATAGTGAAGTTGTGCCTGATTTTCTTTTGCATGACTTGCTCAAGGTGTATGTATGATATGTGAGTCCCGCTTCATCAGCACCTGAGGTTTGCAAACACTGCTGGAGGGGCCACCAACAGCTCAGGTGTGTAACATCTACTCAATTTGCCAGTAAGTGTGTGTGTATCTTTTTAGTCACTGAATAGAGTTGAATTGTTGTGCAGCAGTTTTGAACTCTATAACTTTTTCAAAATGAATATACTTGTGTTGTAAGGTGGTGTTTCTGTACAAGGCTTCAGGGAATATTCTCTGCTTGAGCTTGGGCACTTAAAGTTGTGAATTATACCCGGACTGTTTACGCAATGGCAAGAAAGTGTTTGTGTTCGCACATCTTTGGAGATGGAAATGGTGTAGGATTAGACTATAGCTTCACTGTTATTCTGAGGTTGAGCTGGTTAAAGGAACCACGTGCATATTAAGTTTCCATGGCAGCTTCCTAGTATATAATGATTTTTAATGTAGGCTAAATATGCTCAGATGAATTGTAGTAATTAACTGTCAATTAAGTATATTTTGTCCTCCAGTCCAGGGTGCATCCAAGTAACCAGGAATAAAGTCTGCCACTAATTGTTTATTGCTTAATTAGTTTTTTTCAAAGAAGTGTGGTTCATATCTCACATTTCTAAGTAGCATTTACTCTTTAAAATCCGAAGTGTTTTTCACAGAGATGCCATAGATTAATGAACCTTTTAATATTCTAAAGAACCACTAAAGTTTCCACTTGTGAACTTTATTGAACCGCAGATGGCACACAGTGAGAACCTTTATTCTTAATAGTGCTACCATAGTTTTCCTCCAGGTAAACGTGTGTGTGTGTTCTTAGGAAGAAGTGTAGGAAGAAGTGTAGTACAACATGTTCCCAGATCAACATTCCAATCAACCAATCAGATTTGAGGAACAAGTTTACAGGTTATGTCAAGTTCTGATTTTAGGGATAAGTTATGGGTAGGGTAAGGTTTAGAAATATGGATATGGTTTGGGCTACATTTCCACACCAACAAAATATGTGAGTTGGATGTAGTTCTGACTCTAAATCCTCATTTGAAGAGCCACAGTATAAAATGCTGTTAAATCCCCACTGGTGAGCGCACATTCTATATTAAACTCCTTTGTTATGTTGCTTGGCAACAGTAAACAGCCTACAGTTGAAGTATTTGGAAGAAGGATTGTTCATTCTGATTATTATTGACAATAATTTCAAAGGAATAGTTATTATTTACTTGGACCCATGTCATTACAATGGAGCCCCTGCCCTAAGGGGTCATGGTGGTGGAAAAAATATGAAATGGGAGGAAAAATAATAAGTCAATGCTTTTGCGTTCTCTCACGAAATGTTAGCATTTCCCCAGAGAAACTTTTCGCTCGCAAACTTTGTGTTCTTTGCGAGTGAACACAAAGTTTCTTCGGGGGAAATCAAGCTTGTAGCAGTCCTCTCAGAAACTGAAACCTCCGCGCCTCGATCGCCCCCTGGTGGCTGGTCCCAGTATAGCTCATAAGCCCCGCCCCTCTGTGTTTTCTAATGGACGCAAGACAAACTAAATCGAATTACACTTCAAATAATTTTTTCCCAAAGTTGGTGTCATTGTAGGCAGTTTTTATCGCAATTATTTACTTTCAAGCGTTTTTTAAATAAGTTTAGTTTTAGTGAGTTATTTGATGCTATAAAAACGGGGGTGTGATGTCATGATTGACAGCTTCTCTGAGTGAAGTTGTCACTGAGGCACTAAAGGACTTTTCTCTGGATTTTCGGGAGGAGATTGGAGCCTTAGGTTTAATTTCTACATTTCCATAACTGTTTATTTCTCACCGACATAATGAATTGTTCTGCATCTGTGAGAGTGTGGGCAGGCTTTTGATATCGCGCCTCTACTTCCCGCTCTCTACTGCACATACTCCGGTCCCAAATCTGGACCTCGGGAGGCTTCACTGTTCTTCAGCGGAAGAGAATGAAGTCGCGTCGTCCATATTTTTTTACGGTCTATGCCTGGGGGAAATGCAAACATTCAGTGAGAGAACGCAAACGCTTTGACGTGTGTGCTGTTATTGTTTCCTTTAAACACTGAAGAATCTTCATCCAACATTTATCAAGCCAGAATTTAGACCAGATCAGACCCTCCCTGCAGAAGTCTCATTCTCTATATATTCCCAATTGCATGCCATTTACTTAAAAATGTTATGTTGTGTTAGGTTACAACACACGTGAGAAATTTTGGGACGTAAAATCTGGCTGGTTTTGTGGTCTAAAATTTAAAAGGTTTGTGCCATTTGACCTCAGAAGACTTGGAATATTGCATACAAGTTGTATGGACTACTTTTTTGATACTTGTGTTGTTTATAATTATTATTATTATTAGTAGTTATTACTGTTTTGTGAATGTTGAAAAAGTGCCACTAAAAGATTCAATTTGTATTCCATGTAAGAAAGTCATGAAGGTGAGTAAATATCAATTTTTAAAGCAGTTTTGCATTTTGCATCACGCTGCAGAACACCACTCACCTTAATCACAGCAAACGCAAGGCCACGTGTGTCTTATTGCTTTAATTAACATCAATGAGAAAGAGAAAACACCTTCTTATCAGTGAACACAGTGGTCACACCTCGGTTGTTGTCAGACGCCTCTGTGATGTTATTTTAGTAGTTAATAACACGTGCTGACAAAATATGTTAATAACAGCTTTGCCATAAAAAAAAAATCGATATTTCTCAAAATGAATAAAACGCAAACACTGAATATTATGCAAACATGTAATAATTAAATCGGCTAAATAATACAAATGCACTTTATGCATTTAACCTCACTTTTGCAGCATCATTGCTGTTGACTTCAAATGCCCGCAAATCACATCCTGTTGAACATGATTCTCCAAAGATGTTCTTATTATCTCTCTTTCACATCGCGTTCAGTGTGAAATTGCCTTCAGGCTACATCTAAATCTATATAATTTATAACGAATTGCTCTGGATGATTCATTACATTTTGATAATTTGTGAAAGATGGACCATAAAATCGATGACAATGTCCCTCTATGTGTGGTTTCAGCTGGATAATGGCCAATGTGTCAAATGGCATGAAAGGCTTCTGACTGTATTTTTTCCCCATCTGATGTGACACGTATTAATTAAACACAGCTGGAAATAGCACCTTCCACAATCGCAGAGTGAGCTTCTCAGGAAATAAAGTCATGTTCAAATATAGCTTGCCTTCACTGCCAGGTGTCTGCACATGAGACCGGCCAGAAAGCATAAGCGATAATTGACATGGTATCCCCAGCATCAAGGACAATAGATGGAGGCTTCCTAATGTGACATGCTAGAGAGACTCCTATCATGGAAACGGACCTATTCTCAGCTTTAGCATTCAAAGCATTTACCAAATTCATTCCCATTAGTGGCTGTGAGAGCGCTCCATTAATCTACAATGGGAAACAACAAAAGTGGTGCAGAGAGACGGCTGAAGCAGCCAGATGGAGAAAACAGGGAAGAGTCCGGTCACGGCTCTCGGCTTTCTAAGAGCTTAAGTGACACTTACCCTCTGTTTCAGAGACAAAGCTTAAGCCTAGTCCCAAGCTAAAATGCATGTTTGAGCTATCCTAATTGAACTAAGGCCTAATCCTGGCTTAATCTAAGCCCTGTCTGTGAAATCGGGCCTTAAATTGTAACTTCGCCGATTTATAACACACTTTGTATGGCCACATTGTTGGTAGCATATGTAAACGAACAATGTTTGCTCTTTCTCTGTGTTACCTGGAAATTGTATCATACTATGTCTACTCTTTAAACAGCATTAAGGTAAAAACTGAACATTATGGCCATGGTACTGTACGTTTTTCTTTGTGGTTTTGGAAGGAACTGACAGAACGAAAGTTTCTTTAAGGTTTTCCCCTTTGTTTGGCCTAAAACAATGGGCCCTTTTTTAATGATCTGAGCACATGGTCTGAAGCTCATGCCGCAGGTGTACTTAGGGCATGTCCGAATCCACTTTTGCTAGTTTAACGATGGAAAAAACGGTCTGCGCGCCAGGCGCATTGGTCCAAAAGGGTTGTCCCTAGTCTCTTAAAGAGTCATGGGTGTGTTTTGGGCGTAACATGAAATAAACCAATCAGAGTCTCATCTCCCATTCCCTTTAAAAGCCAGGGGCCGGATTCACAAAACATTCTTAAGAATGAAATTATCCTTAACTGCCAATTTCTTTTTATTTTCTAACAAATATTAAAGAATATATTTTGTATTCCCAAAAACTTTTCTTGAGAATGTTCTTATCTTTTTTCTTATGATTGTTCTTAAGATAAAATTTAAGAAGTATTCATATTCACGAAAATAATGTTCTTTAAAATCATCGTAAATAACTTCTTAAAGTTAGGATAACCTCCAACCTATCTTAAATACCAAATTCTACTGGTAATGTGTCACAAATTGTAGTTTTAAGACTTTTTCAGGCGAGAATGTACTTATTTAAAGATTAAATCTGTGGTTTATTTATAAAGAGAGCGCCTATTTTACAATTTTATCTGGCGTTTTCGGAGTTGTGAGATCCAGGCGATCAGCGGGTGTTCATCGCTCGTTAACCCCGCCGAGAGTAGCCTTTCCACGGCTAGTCCTTCTGCCGTCTGCCGCGGGCTCAGACGTCTCTGAGATATGATTCGTCTTGTGTAGATCTAACGGCCGATCTTTGGTACCCGAGCAGTGTTCTTGATAAACGGCTAGGCTCTTATAAAATATTAAAAATATAAAATTTTACAGACACGGCACATTAAACACACGACATTGAGTGATTTACTCCCGTCAAGCCAGTCCAGACGAAAATAGTCTGCACACTTTATGATATCTACGGTAATCTGCAGGAAGCGCAAAACTACGAGCTTTGAGGTGTTTTTCATTCAGCGAGTGTTCAGTAGGACCTTTTTATTTAACTTTTTATTTATTTCTTAAGTAAAAAATTAAGATGTTCTTAAGAAAATATTTGAGAACTTCTTAAGAATTTTTCAAGAATTGCACTTAGGAACATTCTTACAAACTTCTAAGAATTTATTTTAAGAATTTTCTTAACTTCTTTCTTAAGAAGATTTTCGTGAATCCGGCATTTACATTGCGGAAAGACTGAATGCTTCTCCAGAGAGGAATCCTTTAATTTTTTATATTTAAAAATCAGCCTAGTCTCATTGGAAAAACTTTCCATTGGAAAAACTGCAAACCCCAAAATACTTACCAATACGTACATATTGCGACAGTTTCAAAGTGAAATGTCCACTGGGTGGCGCTAAAAGTTTAGTTTTTCCCCGGAACAGATGAGCGTGAATCTGGCAACGTTTTGTTCCATTGTTTTTTTAACGTACACCTACACTAAACCCTAAACCTACCCGATAGTGTTAACAAAAGCAAATGTGACAAAAATACAATTGTAACCATGTCATTTTAGCTTGTGTTTTGAACTCGTCTTTGAGCTTTTTTATCATGACCATAGACTGTAAAAAAATATGGACGTAGTGTCCGTGACGTCACCCATAGGATTCTGAAGAGCAGCTTTGAAGCGCAAAGTAGGGTCGAGCTGGCCGTCGCCATATTGGCAGCGCGTCACTCCCGGCTGGAGCTGAGGTGATGACTAACAGACAGCAGATAAATGGCTATCCACCTGTCACCCAAAGTGCCCTTAATTATGCAAGACTTTAAAGCTTTATATAATGTAAACGAATGAGTTATAAAAAAATTCACCCCCCTCACAGTCGTCATGAAGGGAAAAATTAGCCGTATAGACCAAAACCACAATTTGTACCAGACTGTAAACATGTGTTCTTCTGCTGTAAAGTTGGGCATTTTAACATGCGGCTCAATGAGATTCTGCTCCTTCTGGAGCCTGTCTCTAGTGGCCAGTCGATGAATTACAGTTTAAGTCACTTCCGTATTGGCTTCAAGAGAAACTGCGGGAGGTTGTCGCTTGATCATGACTCATCTTTCACAGGATTCAGACCCA
The DNA here is from genome assembly GCF_949357685.1 of Gobio gobio. Taxonomy (NCBI): domain Eukaryota; kingdom Metazoa; phylum Chordata; class Actinopteri; order Cypriniformes; family Gobionidae; genus Gobio; species Gobio gobio. The sequence continues at coordinate 9,142,935 of NC_137111.1, forward strand.
AGCTTTCAGCATTGCAAGTACAAATCTGTACCAGCTGAGCTACTGAGCAAGCTTGGTATGTCAGAAAAAGCTGAACATATGGAGCTGGTTAGGTGATTCAAATTCCAAAATGTATTTGTTTACAAATCATGGACTATGGTAAAAAAAAAAAACTGATAAAAAGTGCTTGCTGTTTAACTGCCTCTAGTGTTCATTTCTGTTGGAAACTGCAGAGATATGTACGTATTGGTACGTATTTTGGGGTTTGCAAAAACATTGCCACAGGTACATTTTGCCAATGAGACCAGGTTGTAAAAAATGTTTGTGTGCTGCTGCTCGTCCCTGTGTGTGTAATAAGCAGAGTGTACACGAGTTGTGCACCCGCCTATAGGCGCATATTACCAACATGCCCTTTAAATAACACCAAAAATACTGCGCTATTGACTTTAGACCAGGCTTTTTTGGTCAATGGCTCAGTCGTTTTCAGTTCCTTAAAATAGCAACACACCAACAATGCGCCTGAACACACCTGGTGGCGCTGGACGTGAAAATTATAACTACGTCAGACTGAAACAAAACACTTGCGTCGCGCCTAACGTCACATTGTGCCGGGTGTATGATAGGGCCCAATGTGTTTGTGGTCATCCAGTTTAAAATGTGTTTTACAAACACAAGGTATTTCAAATTTTCTGATATGTACTTATGATTCTTTCCCTTACGATTATCCATGATTTTACTACAAATAATAATAAATAAAAAAACATGGTTATTGTAGTTAAGTCATGGTAACCACAAATGAACAATGCACTGATAAAAATGATTCTTTGGTGAAGTAAATACTACAGGAAAACAACATTGAATAAGCCTTGGACAGCAACATGCTCAGTGCATTATGGTGGTAAACTAACCCTTTAATATTCAGTAATATTATCAATTTGACTGCAATGACACCACCGGATGAGAACAAAACTTGAACTGAATTGAGCAACATCGACACAGTTATTGAACTAAATTGAATCAACATGGAACTGACTCAAGCTAAATAACGACACTATAGTCTTCTGTAGAGCTGAATTGAACTCGTTTCATAATTCATTCAACTTTACAGTTTTTGAACTTGAACTGAATTGAGCTGAATAATGACACTGTTGACTTTTTAGAGCTTTGAAGTTGAATGTGTCTAATATTTGATGAAGTTTGCATCATTGATTCTGTTAATTCCCTGTTTATTTACTGTGAAGCTGCTTTGAAACAATCTGTATTAAGCGCTATAGAAATAAAGGGGACTTGACTTAAGACAGAGTTTTGAAAACGATAATGTCATCTAGATGAGTGGGATTGGTCCCACTGAGGTTGTTTGCAAATCAGATATTACGAAATGTATCACATAGACACAAGAGCAACAGACACACCACAGCACTTTCTGTCAGCGCTCGTCTCAGCGAAACTGTGTGTAAATAGACAAAGGAGCTGTACGGTATTGTTGTAAATGTCCACTATAAAAGATTCACAAAGCTGTTTTAATAATTAAGTATTAAGATGAATTATTCAGCGTGTCTGTTGGCTGGTTCATGGTCAGGTGTTGCTCTGATGTTTGGAGAGTGAAAGCGCTCTGAGCTCTTCATCCTGGGCTGTTGAGCCTGGTTATGGGTGCTATAGTTGGCCAACACCCAAGCATCCCTTGTTTTTAGGGCCTTATCTCTTTCTACTTAAATGTAGTGGTTATGTTTTCATCATACATGAACAGCAAAGTTTGTCACTGAATGAATGCGTGCTAATTTCATGAATGTTAATGTGTTATTCTCATTGTTTCAGATTGCCCTGCACCATGAAACTCGCTGTGGTTCTCCTCTCCGTCTGCTGTGTGCTATTTAAACACAACTGTGAAGCTCAAGGTAAATCTATTTATCCCACCACCAAAATACATTACACAGTGTAAAAATGTCATTTTACTGTATGTACTTGACTGCTGGTTGCTGCACATTTACACTCAATTAAATTGGCTGTGAGAATTCATGTAATTAAATAAGTTCCCAATTAAAACAACATCAACAATACTATAGGCCAAATCATTTATACATTCTGAGTAACCTTTCTACACATACTACATACACTGCACAAGTGTAAATTATTCACTGACACAATTTCTGGCAATGGCCACAATGTAGCACAATCTGCTTGGTTGCCAAGTTAAGTCAAGTCAATTTTATTTTTAGGGCCCTATTTTAATGATCTGAGCCCATGGTCTGAAGCGCAGGTGCACTTAGGGCGTGTCCGAATTCACTGTTTTTCTGATTTTCCAAATCAGGTTTTAAATCATTACACAGTACTGAAACAGCCCTTGTAAGAGTCTTAAATGACATCTTAATGATTACCGATTCAGGAGTCTCTGTCATTCTAATCATGCTGGACTTGTCCTCAGCTTTTGATACTGTCGATCATGGAATTCTCATTTCCCGTCTGGAGTCTTATGTGGGTTTAGGTGGAGTAGTGTTAAACTGGTTTAAATCTTTCCTAACCAACAGATCTTTTTCTGTTAAAATTGGTAATTTTACTTCTTCTTCATGCAAGCTATCATGTGGCGTACCACAAGGTTCTGTTCTTGCACCCACTCTTTTTTCTCTATACTTACTTCCCTTGGGATCCATTTTCAGGAAACATAATGTAGCCTTCCATTGTTATGCTGATGACATGCACATTTATTTGCCTTTAACCAGCGGTAATGAGGATGCTGTTAGTAATCTATCAGCTTGTTTGAATGATGTAAATGTATGGCTCTCAAAAAAACTTTCTTTTTTTAAACTCAGATAAATCTGAAGCTATTGTTTTTGGACCCTCCGAACATAGCAGACAACATTTACCTAATCTCGATCTTTTAAACCTCACTATTTCAGCAAAAGTTCGTAATTTAGGTGTGGTAATTGATAACAATTTACAATTTGATAGGCAAATTGCCTCAGTAGTGGGCTCTAGTTTTTTCCATCTGCGTTCTTTTTCCAAAATCAAATCTTTCCTATCGAATGCCTCTCTGGAAGTTGCTATTCACGCCTTTATAACATCCAGGCTAGATTACTGCAACTCTCTGTACTCTGGAGTTTCGAAGAGCCAAATCTCTAGATTACAAGTTGTTCAGAATGCAGCAGCGCGATTTCTGAAGGGAGGTAAAAAATTTGATCATGTCACACCGCTTTTAAGATCCCTTCACTGGCTACCTGTTCAATATAGAATCGACTATAAAATTTTACTATTAGTCTACAAATCCTTAAATAATCTTGCACCAGCTTATCTATCAGATTTACTTCACCCATATACTTCAAATCGAGAACTGAGATCAGGAAACAAATCCCTCCTTCATATTCCTAGAACCCGGTTGAAAAAGAGGGGAAATCGTGCTTTTGAAGTGATGGGCCCCAATCTGTGGAATAATCTTCCTATTGAACTGAAAAAGGCTTCCACTCTATCTGAGTTTAAAACAGCGCTAAAAACTCATTTGTTTAGAGTAGCTTTTAATGTGTAACCTGATCGTGTTTTTAAGGCACCATATTTAGATTGAGGATTGTGATGTTGTTAGTTCAATGTGTATTGTGTTTGTGACTATTGTACAGCACTTTGGTCGGCCAAAAGCCGGTAGTAAATGTGCTTTAGAAATAAATAAACTTGAACTTGAACTTTTCCTAGTTTAACGACGGAAAACAGACAGTCAGCGCACCAGGCGCATGGTCCAAAAGGGTTGTCCCTAGCATAGATATCCATAATAAAGGCTAGATGTCTCGCCCCCGCGCTGCTGGCCAATGGAGGTCGACGGCCGCACCTGGCGGCCATCTTGTCACAGGCAGCTCGCTCACTCGTAACATTGTTTTCATGGGTGCTTGCACTTTTTAAATAACCGTCCTTAACTTGCTCAATTTTCTACCGATATTCAGACTGTTTGGTTTGTTATAAACGTCAGAGATGTAGTTATGACACTGCATACTTATGAAAAATTATTCATAATTTGTTGAAGCATCCATAATTATAGCCACGTTAATAACGTTTGTAAGAAACCAAACCATTTGTAAATCCGTCAAGATTTCAGTGAGATAAGAGTATTTGTGTTCATGCAGATCACTCGCCTTACATTAGGTACCCTGCCTGTGACAAGATGGCCGCCGGTGATGACGTTAGAGACTCCGCCGTAAGACATCTAGCCTTTATTATGGATATCTATGGTCCCTAGTCTCTTAATGAGTCATGGGTGTGTTTTGGGCGTAACGTAAAGTCAAGTCACCTTTATTTATATAGCGCTTTTTACAATGCAGATTGTTTCTAAGCAGCTTCACAATGGTAACAGGAAAATAATGCAACAGAATTTAATAGAAAGTAATATAGTTAAATATTTAGTGTCCCCAACTAAACAAAACCAAAAGCCAAAGGCAACATGGGCGACGGTGGCAAGGAATCAAAACTCCATCAGGTGGCATAATGGAGAAAAAAACCTTGGGAGAAACCAGGCTGAGTCGGGCTGCCAGTTCTCCCCTAGCAAAACAGTGTATGATTTTTATTCTGGCAACTTTACAAATCAGTCATATTAGATTGAAACATTCAGAGTACTTGTCCAGTTCCATCTGGTTGAAGATCGGAGTCATCCCGCCGGAGACGGGTTTGTTGAGGATATCGTGTCGTCACAGAAGAGAGTCTAATTGACTCTGTGTCTGCAGACACTTCAGGGATGCGTTGGTCATGTCTGGGTGCAGGCCCACCATCTGATCTGGATACGGTCTGGATCCGGCTGACTACAGAAAACTCGGGATAAACAGAGAGACTAATATTAGCGTAGATGCCATTCTTTTTATGATGTAACGAGTACATCAGGTGTTATGGGAAGTGTGCCTGGTTCCGGCTGACCTAGTTCTAACAATCATTTAACTGATTTGAATAATAGAAATTGATAATGTTCTATGTGTGTGCCACAGTAAAGATATGTGTTTTAGTCTAGATTTAAACTGACAGAGTGTTTCTTCTTCCCGAACAGTGCTAGGAAGACTGTTCCAGAGTTTAGGTGCTAAATAGGAAAAGGTTCGACCGCCAGCAGATGATTAACGTCATGAGTAACGTGCAATAAACCAATGAGAGTCTCATCTCCCATTCCCTTTAAAAGCCAGTTGTGCTCGCACCATGGCAGATTTTGCGGGCGGAAAGACTGAACGCTTCTCCAGAGAAAATATTTAAAAATGTCCCTGTGTGTGTAATAAGAAGTGCAAGTGTTAGGGATGTAACGATTCACTCAACTCACGATGCGATACGATTCACGATACTAATTTCACAATGCAATTTTCTCACTATTTTTTTTTTAACAAAAGGAGATTTAAGACAAATTACAAAATAAAAGTGTCCTTTTATTTCTCAGACAAAATTCTGCTTATTTCTTTGTCAAATTTTAATTAATGTCAAGTAACTAATTTGAAACTTTAAAACAAATCCTCAAAAAGTCCCTTCAAGGAGATTTTCCAATGGTGTTTTCTTGGGAGGAGGTTGTTTCAGCTTCTCCACCCTCATCCTGCACTGAGGAGAGCAGAAATAAAAAGACTAGGTACAATTTAAGTACAACAGTGACATGGGTTTCACATTGTTGTAAAGGCAAGGTTTTAATTATAATTTGTATCATTACACTTTCAAGAGTTAGAAAAACATAACACATTTAGATAAATATACTATAATAATCAATGAATTATTGAGAACGAGAAAGGGATAGTAAAATAAAAACAACACCTGGTTCTGCAACAGCACAGATTTCTCCTTCAGTCTGTGAAGCACATCCTTCGATTTGAATGAGTCGACGTAAACTATGCGCTTGCCGTTGCCATGCTTCTGTTTGACGGCGCGTACACACGGGTGCGCTCGCGCCCAACTTCCGTATGAATGAACTGAAAACATTAGCTTATTTCACGGTTCTTCGTGCCAGTGTGCACGTACTGTCCGTAACACTAGCTACAACTTGCTGGCTGCTATCGTGCCTGTAAAGTGAGGCTGTTTAAAACGTGTATCGCGATTTGTTTAACATCTCAACCGACTTAAATCGCCACACATTTGTATTGATTTTCAAACCGGCTCCGACTAAATCGTTACATCCCTAGCAAGTGTACGTGTTGTGCATGCCTATAGGCACATATTACTAACATGCCCTTTTAATAACACAAAAAATACTGCGCTATGGACTTTAGACCAGGTTTTTGTTGGTCAATGGCGCAGTAGTAACGCACCAACAATGCGCCTGAACACACCTGGTTTTCAGACATGGGCGAACAGATGCGCACGATTGCATTTGCTATTTAAACAACATGGCGCTGAACGTGAAAATGATAACTGCATCGGACTGAAACAGCAAAAAACAGTTGTCGCGCCTGGCGTCACATTGTGCCAGGAGTATGAAAGGGCCCTAAAAGTGTTTCACAATTCCCAACATTTCAAATCGGCTTTACAGAAAATGTTAATGTTTATAATATCTTAATTGCCTATAAATTCTTGCCTTATAGTTGCATTTAGCAGACTAGAGCTGTGTGATAATATACTTTACATTTTGGAATGATATAAACAATCAAGCAGTTGAGATTTTCTCTATAGTATATACTGCTTTACGTGAGTGAACTGTGTGTATGTGGACAGTTGGATTTTTTCTTATATGTCCAAATACAGCTGGGTGATAATATAGTTCAAGTTATGCAAGGGTAAAATTAATTGAGCAGATGATATTTTTATATTGTAATTATAGTGTAATTATATATGCACTATATATAATACTTTAAATATCCGTTCAGTATGTTCAATAATGGAACTAGTTATATGACACTGGCAAAATATGACAAGTTAAGACTAAAGCACACATCCAACACAAGCAATTACAAAATAATACTAAATAATAATACTGATAATGTTAGGGCAAGTTAATTATGCATTTGCCAAATGCAAATAAAGAATTGGCCATATCGGCTGTTAATTTCCGGCCAACTGTGCTGCAACAGGATCCTGCCGAGTAGATTACATAAAACTCAGTGTCAGAGGCCTTTGATGGTTCCTTTGTGGCCAATCCGTCTCTTGAGTATTCAGCTGTGAAATTCCTGTCTGGTTAGAGAATGTGACAAATCTGAGTCTCAGTTGTTGGGCGCAAGAGTTTGTGTCTTGCGCGCGTGTTGGGGGCAAAGGGCAATGCCCAGAGTCCTTCCTCTATGCGTCTAAGCGAGCCAGAGGAAACGTCAGTTGTGCCCATTGACCTGCAGTTGAAGATGGAGGAAAATATGATCTGTGCATGTCTGCAAAGGTGGATTATAGAGCAGGCCAATGGGACCCCGGGGCCTCTGACTGTCAGGGGCTTCCAGCCAAGAGGCTCAAACCTGGAAACAAGCCACTGCAATGCAAAACTGATACAGACAGACGGACGGACAGCTCTTGAACGAGTGCCAGTGACTATTGCCACAACGTGAAATAAGAAATGGGAAATCATATCAGTTTCTGGCCCCTGCTCAACAATATCACTGCCTGCTGGACACTTTAGAGCAGCTTTGATGTTTTATATTATGGTACATTGGTGTTAAAGGAATTAGTTCCCCGAAAACGGGGGTTATTATCATTCATTCAAAATCTATTAAAACATTTTTGTTAATTGAAATATAGCTGAAATAACAGAAAATATTAATTAGATGAAAAACTTTAACAATTAGAAATGTTGCCCTGGCAATAACAACAAACAAAAACTATTGACAAAAGCACACAACAAAATGACTAAAAATTAGAATATAAAAATAAAAGCTTATTCAAAAGGCCCAAGGCACTTTTTCTAGTACCAAAGGTTAAAAGGCCTGTATTATTGTTTTGGCTTGTTACATTTGAACATCATAAAATATTTTAAAAATAATAAAAAAAATACATATAAAAAAAACTGCAAAAACAAGTGTAAGTGCAATTAACTGCTCCTTAGAATAAGAGGAGATTAGGTCCCACTTTATATTAGGTGGCCTTAACTACTATGTACTTACATCAAAAAATAAGTAGAATGTACTTATTGTGTTCATATTGTATTGCAAAACACTTTCTGATATTGAGGTGGGATACGGGTAAAGTTAGGGACAGGTGTGGTGGGATGGGTAAGTTTAAGGGTAAAGTTAGGGACAGGTGTGGTGGGATGGGTAAGTTTAAGGGTAGGGTTAGGGACAGGTGTGGTGGAATGGGTATGTTTAAGGGTAAAGTTAGGGACAGGTGTGGTGGAATGGGTAAGTTTAAGGGTTAAGTTAGGGACAGGTGTGGTGGGATGGGTAAGTTTAAGGGTAAAGTTAGGGACAGGTGTGGTGGGATGGGTAAGTTTAAGGGTTAAGTTAGGGACAGGTGTGGTGGGATGGGTAAGTTTAAGGGTTAAGTTAGGGACAGGTGTGGTGGGATGGGTAAGTTTAAGGGTTAAGTTAGGGACAGGTGTGGTGGGATGGGTAAGTTTAAGGGTAAAGTTAGGGACAGGTGTGGTGGGATGGGTAAGTTTAAGGGTAAAGTTAGGGACAGGTGTGGTGGAATGGGTAAGTTTAAGGGTAAAGTTAGGGACAGGTGTGGTGGAATGGGTAAGTTTAAGGGTAAAGTTAGGGACAGGTGTGGTGGAATGGGTAAGTTTAAGGGTTAAGTTAGGGACAGGTGTGGTGGGATGGGTAAGTTTAAGGGTAAAGTTAGGGACAGGTGTGGTGGGATGGGTAAGTTTAAGGGTAAAGTTAGGGACAGGTGTGGTGGGATGGGTAAGTTTAAGGGTAAAGTTAGGGACAGGTGTGGTGGAATGGGTAAGTTTAAGGGTAAAGTTAGGGACAGGTGTGGTGGGATGGGTAAGTTTAAGGGTTAAGTTAGGGACAGGTGTGGTGGGATGGGTAAGTTTAAGGGTAAAGTTAGGGACAGGTGTGGTGGAATGGGTAAGTTTAAGGGTTAAGTTAGGGACAGGTGTGGTGGAATGGGTAAGTTTAAGGGTAAAGTTAGGGACAGGTGTGGTGGGATGGGTAAGTTTAAGGGTAAAGTTAGGGACAGGTGTGGTGGGATGGGTAAGTTTAAGGGTAAAGTTAGGGACAGGTGTGGTGGACAGGTGTGGTGGGATGGGTAAGTTTAAGGGTAAAGTTAGGGACAGGTGTGGTGGAATGGGAAAGTTTAAGGGTAAAGTTAGGGACAGGTGTGGTGGGATGGGTAAGTTTAAGGGTTAAGTTAGGGACAGGTGTGGTGGGATGGGTAAGTTTAAGGGTAAAGTTAGGGACAGGTGTGGTGGTGTGGGTAAGTTTAAGGGTAGGGTTAGGGACAGGTGTGGTGGGATGGGTAAGTTTAAGGGTAAAGTTAGGGACAGGTGTGGTGGGATGGGTAAGTTTAAGGGTAAAGTTAGGGACAGGTGTGGTGGGATGGGATAGTTTAAGGGTAAAGTTAGGGACAGGTGTGGTGGGATGGGTAAGTTTAAGCGTAAAGTTAGGGACAGGTGTGGTGATGTGGGTAAGTTTAAGGGTAAAGTTAGGGACAGGTGTGGTGGGATGGGTAAGTTTAAGGGTAAAGTTAGGGACAGGTGTGGTGGGATGGGTAAGTTTAAGGGTAAAGTTAGGGACAGGTGTGGTGGGATGGGTAAGTTTAAGGGTAAAGTTAGGGACAGGTGTGGTGGGATGGGTAAGTTTAAGGGTTGGGTTAGGGACAGGTGTGGTGGTATGGGTAAGTTTATGGGTAGGGTTAGGGACAGGTGTGGTGGTATGGGTAAGTTTATGGGTAGGGTTAGGTGTAAGGGAAGGGTCAACAACAGTGTTATTATATGCGACAACAGAAATTAATTACAGATGTAATTACAAGCAGTTATTTTTTTAAATGTAAGTACAATGTGCAAACATGTATGTACACGATAAGTGCATCGTATCAAATGATTAATTTAAATGTTAGTACATAGTAGTTAAAGGGTTAATTCACCCAAAAATGAAAATTCTGTCATTAATTACTTACCCTCATGTCGTTGGACACCCGTAAGACCTCCGTTGATCTTCAGAACACAAATGAAGATATTTTAGTGTAAATCCGATGGCTCAGAAAGGCCTCCATTGGCAGCAATGACATTTCCTCTCTTAAGACCCATAAAAGCTACTAAAGATGTCGTTAAAAAGTCCATCTCACTACAGTGGTTCTACAATAATTTTGTGAAGCGACGAGAATAGTTTTTGTGCACAAAAAAAATCTAAATAATGACTTTATTCAACAAGTTCTAGTCTTCCATCTGGGCCTCTGAACTCGCGAAGCACTACGACGCATGCGCGAGAACCGAGAATAGAGCCTGCGTTCTGACACATGACCCGGAAGCGAGGAGCTTTGTTTACAAGCAGAGGAAGACTCGCCGTATCTAAGCTGTTGAATTCTACATTGATCGTGCTTTAGGTCTCGGCGTAGTGCTTAAAATGAGGCTAATGTGTGCATTTCCTGGATGCCCGAACCATGAGAAACGAACAAGTGCACGTAAAAGTGCCTTATCAAAGCCGCGAAATGAAAGTCATATTCTCGCACGTGCGTCGTGGTGCTTCGTGAGTTCAGAGGCCCAGGCGGAAGACAAGAACTTGTTGAATAAAGTCGTTAATTAGATTCTCGTCGATTCATAGTTATTGTAGAACCGCTGTAGTGAGATGGACTTTGTCACGACGTCTTTAGTAGCTTTTAAGGGTCTTGAGAGAGGAAATGTCATTGCTGCCAATGGAGGCCTTTCTGAGCCATCGGATTTACACTAAAATATCTTCATTTGTGTTCCGAAGATGAACGGAGGTCTTACGGGTGTCCAACGACATGAGGGTAAGTAATTAATGACTATAATTAATGAGAATTTTCATTTTTGGGTGAACAAACCCTTTAAGGCCACCTAATATAAAGTGGGTCCGGAGATCATAAATAAATAAATAAAATAAATATAAAGTCTAGGCCTTTTTGTATCTCACAATTGGAGGTTTCCGGAAAATGCACACATACACTTGGATCACTTTGAATAATCTTTGGATAATTTGAAAATTGAAATTGAAAAAAAACTATAATAATAATTCTAAAAGAGTGACCCAAATATAATGTCATCCTTTACTCACCCTCATGTCATTTTCAAACCTGTATGAAACCTGTGTGACTTTCTTTTGTGACAACACTGGAAAAAACAACAACACTGGACTTCCAAAAACACACACACACACAGACAGAGAAAGAAAAAGGAGAAAAAGTCATTTTGGAATGACTGTCAGTGTGAGAAAACAATGACAGCATTTTTAGACTATTTTCTATTCTAAACTATTCCTTTTAAATGCATAGCCTGAGCCCAGCATTTATTATTTCCTTAAAATTATTCTTTTTTTATTACTATTATTTCATTAAAACCAGACATTAACATGGTTACTGGACATTACATATCACAACAAAACGTGCCTGTGGCAACATTTCAGTAAAAATGATATTACGTTGCTTCTAGCACATTCTTTGGCGCTCAGGTTAACGCTCTTATTGTGTTTGAAAATAACACACCACCTACACTAAACCCTACCAGAAACGTAACTGTTAACAAAAAGATAATGTGAGACAAAAAAGCATTTTCTGAAGCAACCATGACATTGTAGCTGCTTCTATTAGTCTCTAAGTCCTTGAGCTCTTGGCTGAACTAACCTTTTCATGTAGAAATTATATTTGTTTTTCTGTAGAATTTACTTCACCACAGAATCACATTGATCAGTGAAGGAACTGCAGTCTTTATTATTTGATAATCTGCCTTTTTTGTGTGAAGAGAAAGTACAAGTTTTGTGGGGGGTTTTTAGCTGGAAACTGCAGTGAATTGTACGTTTTTACATTTTGCTAAAAGTTAGGTAGAGGCGCATTTTTCCAATGAGCCTGTGTTGCTCCAGAGCCTCTCTGGATCATAATCCGTCCTGGCTTGTCTGTCCTGGCTAAATGTTTTTCTAGCAGCGCAAACGGCTGAGTGGATACTGAGTCTGAATGATCCTTGGGTTCACATGGATCTAGTTACCTATTCCTCAGCTCCTTCACACACCGTCCGGCCAGCCTTCTATTTCACTCCACCTGCTCCCCAATGAGATCTTAGACACACATGCGTATACGCTTGGGGAGTGTGGCCCGTCTGGGGTTTAAAACCAAAGGGAAACCCACACCTGCATGTTTCACTGGCACCAAGGCGCTGAGCATAGCCACGGGGGTTCTGGAGAGGGAATATAGGGTTTCATGGAAGGAATAAATTTAGATCCCGCTGGTTTTCGCATGCAGTGAGCCTCTGTTTGAGGACCCCATGAGGTGAGCCACAGAGACCGGAGGATGGAGACAGTCACAGCACCTGTCACACTACTATCATAAAGCACCCAGCCCCTGGAAACACAGCCATTGTTAACAACTGAAATGATCACTATGGCCCATTGGCAGATCATACATCCTCCTTCAGCATAAATCAAGCCTGCTGAATCACAACAAGACAGATCAAATCAGCAGGTGTGAATCTCATGAACATGTCCAGGTCATATTACACCCCCAAATATTTTGTTATCGACAAAGTGAATATGCGTAAAAAAAGATTGCGATATTTGTTGTCTCCAGCCTGTTTCCATCCAATTGGCCTTTTGGTGTGCGTAATGCTGTCATCCTTAAAAAAAGAACATGTTTGTTGTATCGCTAAAAAACTGCCCTCAAGTAATTTTGCAAGTAATTTCGCATTTATCGCAAATTATATCATATCGTTCATGTCCCAAATATTTCTAAAATGCAGAGAGTAATGAGAATTGAAATTCGACATTTTACTGCTTACTATTTTCACGAATGATAGGCCTATTGCTAAATTAGAGAATATTGATCAGAAGAAGTGGGACAGCTTGTCTGACAGGACTGCATGTAACTGGCTTATATGACGAAGCCATTGGGTTTGGACACAAACTTATGCAAAATTTAAGGATAAAAAATAAACAAAAGATTGTACAGTAAAATGTTGGGTCATATAGCAAAAATCTTTAACGTAAGCCTTGAACGTGCAGTCGAGCCAGTCGCGGTTTGACGTGGCCGAGAGCGCATTCAGATCAGTTACGCTGCATTCACACGGGACGTCTGCGTTTATGCTTCTCATTTACTTTGAATGGGTGACGTCATGCGTTGCAGACGCTAGCCAATTGCGGTCATGCAACCCTAGAGCAGACGTGTGATTGGCTATTGTCAATATGATGGTCGCATCAGCGCCAAGCTTCAGCCACGCCCTCGGTCAAGCGTTAACGCCGACGCCCTCAGAGTTCAATAACATCAAATCGCTGCTAAGTTTTTTGTGTGTGTGTCAGAGACAGTTTTAACCTAAACTTCTACTATATTTAAATGTTTTAAATGGTCTATAGAGCTACCGTCTTAACAATTCTAAAATTCGTTTAGAGCTTTTTGGATTCAATCCACTTTATATAGACTAATTCTGTCATGTGACCAGAGGTTAAATTGGGCCGGAGCGCACCGGAGCGCAGCTCCGCCTCCTCAGGTCCACAACACACCCTGCTGGAGCTCAGCTCCGTCTCCTTCAGCACGAAATATTATTATTAGACTTTAATTATTGTTCGTCTCCTGACAAATACAGGCTATATGGAATTATCATATGCCATAAGGCATTAATCGCTGCGTTCTCTGGTTCAGCACCGCGCCCACAGCTATCAAGGTAAAACCGTCACAATTCTAACAGTGAGTTACCATGGAAATCCGCGAACGGCTAGAGCAGCGGTCGGGAACCTATGGCTCGCCAGGTCTCTCACACTTTACCAATATATCTAACATTTACTAACATGATCGATAAAAAGATTAGACACACGCATCAACAGAGATCCGTTCTCTGCAGAAAAAAGCAGCCAATTACAATTCCCTTGTTGTGCAGCCTACCGAAGTTAATGACAAGTTTATCATAATATTCAAGTTGTGTGTTCAGTGCTGTCCGCGAGTGTCATGATAAAATAAATAATAAAAGCATGATAAGTCACGAAAGACAACTGAATTACTGACAGGATGCTGTGCGCGCTCCGAGCGCAACACGGACATACGGACAAGCATTCTAGCCTTTGTCTTCGGTTGCGCGCCTAAACGGCCAAATCAACACAGAAATATAGGCTATCAAAAGTATTCGAGTATTCACATAAACATAGTATATGTAAGCACTGTGGGCGTTCACACACACGAAGAGGATTTATACTCATCATTTGGTCAACCTCACAGTGAGAGCCCTGCACAATTAATTCCATATTGCAACTTATTTATTGTTTGCTGCATAATTGTTTGTTTTTAGTTGTGGACCTAATAATTACTATTGTTGACATTTTATTGGGAAAAAAAAGCTTTTTAATAATAATTTTATATAATTTTTGATTGTGGCTCTTTTGGAAAAATGCATTTAACAAAAATGGAAAAAAAAATGGCTCTTTGGTCAAAAAAAGTTCCCAACCCTTTTCAGGGACACTCATCTTTAGGGGAGTATTGTCAAATAATCTACTGCCCACTGACAAGCTATTTATTATTCATTTTTTGGCCTTCAAACTTATTAAAAATGCACATAATGTAGATCAGAGAAATCAAATTTTTCTCGGGGGAGCAATATTCCCCCGAACCCCCCTAACTACCTCAAATTTGGCACTTCACTGATTTAAAAAAAACCTGCTTATGGTCCTAAGTGAACTGTAAAGTATTTCTCTTTGTTTGAATAACTCAACTCTAACTTACACAGTAATAGCCTACTGGAAAAAGAGCCCCTTTGGTGTAAAAACACATTAAGTATTTTTCCGGCGCGATTTTGAATGACCATTCACCGTAAATAAGGGCTCCCCCTCCCTACAAAAGCCAATTTAACCACTGCATGTGACACCACATTTATTTGCGTTGAAGCCCTTTTTCTCTCGATAAAACACTGCAAAACACTCTGTAAAAACTATCAACATTAAATTTATACGTGGGAAAAGATTGTCATTTGCAAAAAATGATCGATAATCTTCTAAAACCTTTTTCCGCAAAAAAAAAAAAAAAATCTTGGATGGACACATGGCTACTGTCATGGTTTTATATTCACTTTGGTTTAGTTTTCCTGTTCTGTTCCAGTGTTTGCTGTCAGTTTGTTCTGTTCTCCTCCATTCCCTACCTGTTTGTTTCCTTGGTTACTAATTGATTGAGTATTCTGTTCAGGTGTTTAATTAATTATCTCATTAGCTCCTTTGTTTTCCCTGTGTATTTAAGCCCAGGGGGGTATTCCAGAAAGCAAGGTTAACTTACCATCACATAGACCTTGAACTCTCGGTTGATTAACCCAAACCTTGCTTACTCAAGGTATGCTGGTTCCCAAAACACACCCGGAAGTATGTTCAGACAACTCCGAGTTGCCAGTTAACTTACAAGACATTCTCAACAGAGCGACGAATCAATGATTCACCATGGAAACAGACGATAAGAAAAAGCACGCCATTCTACTTCCTCTTCTTCTTTTGTTTAATGGCGGTTTACATAACCTACTAATGGTGATGATACACAGGGCAACTTTTTGAGCAACGTTCTCAGGCAATGTTGCCGTCAACGGGCAACCAGGTAAGACACAGGGCCCATGACCAATCTAAAGTATCCAGATAGAAATTTGTTGCCCATTCCCAATGGGAAAGTGGCCAAGCAACATTACTCAAAAAAGTTGCCCCGTGTATCCTCACCTTTAGTGCACATCGCCACCTATTTGGTGGCTGTGCAATCATTTTTCAATCTCTTCATTTAATAAGTATAAGGATTATATTGTTTGTCTGATGCTAATTAATTAAATGCAGATCCATGTATGAGATGACAATAAAATAAATACATTTGAATTGAATTTACATTTAAACATCACCTTGTTATAATAGTGCTTTAGAATTAATATATAATATTGTTTATTATATAACTGTATCTATATAACAAATTTGGTTAAATTAATACAACTCTATTAATTATATAAAACACATCTGAATACCTCTTAAGCAAACTAACCCTGGATCGTGAGCCGCTCTGGAGCAGGTTATGTTCAGAGAGTGAGTTGCTATGGTTACTTACATACCCTGAAAGTTACCTCCGTTTTTGGAACTGGAAGTCGAGGTTATCCGCTGACTTACTCTTAAACATACCCAGGTATGTCACATAACCTGCTTTCTGGAATACCCCCTTGGTTCTGTTCAGTTGTCTGTTATTGTTGTGTTTAGACAGTTCTGTTCTGTATCTTTAGTACCCTGAGTTTTGTTAAAATAAACTGAAGACTGCTGCACTTAGATCCTGTTTCAACTTGATTTGCAACCGACCGTGACAGTCACAATCCCAAATATATCTTAAGGGTCCTAAAATAGGCTTCATTTTCATTTACTTTTTTTTAATACTTTTTTACTGTATACTTTTTTTCCTATTGATTTTGGGGTGAATTTTTTTAAAGCATAAAAGAGGAACTGTATAATTCAGCTGGTTTTAATTACTCCAATAGTATAAAACGCATTAAGCATTAATTTCTTATGCAAAATACAAATCTTGACCTAATGTCAATTGTACCCTAAAAAGTTATTGTAAGCATAGGACTTTATTGATTCATTTATTTTTTTCTACTATTTTTTTTGGTTTTGGTTCCGCATATCTATCTGATATGTATGTCTCTGTTTTCTTTTCTGTTTTTTGTTCACTAAGATTTTTTCAATAAGAGTATATTAGGAGAGATGTATGTGTATTGCCTCAGTTCTCTTAGCATTTTGTTACCCTGCACCACTTGTGATCACAAATATTTACACACACTGCAGACGTGGAGGCTTTTCTAGAATAGGCTCCTGGAATGTGTACAGCATGAACAAGAGAAGGTTATTTGCACCACATCTGTCTGTCAGCACTCTGAGATCATCTGACTTCTGTTTGCTGTCACACCCGCACTCATTCTCTCTTTAAAACTGTTTACTGTGTGTGACGTATTCAGTATTCACTGTGTCCATCCTGGATTAAAACAAATCCCATTGCACATTTTGAACATACTATCAAGCTAACAAATTATGTTCTATAAACCAGTGATTTGCAATGTGTCTAAAACATCGAAATGTGCAGTTTTCTTGTCATGTTTAAAATGTTATTTAAAACATTATGATGATGTTTGTACAACATTCTCCTAACTTTACTTTTACTCTCCATATAAAATTTTTTGAACGTTTGTAATATTCCAAGAGGTTAATGTTAACATTCATCAAGTACAAATAACAAAGATGTTCCAATGTTGTTCTAAGAGCATTTCTCTCAACATCATGAGAATGCTTATCAATTATTAATAATGTTATACAGTATAAGAATGCACTATACATGTTATTTAAAGAATATTTTATCTTAACATTTACATAAACTTTACATAATATTAGTGAAGGTTGTGGGAACATTCCCTGTTAGCTGGGACAGAGACAGAGAGCAAACGCACAACATACAGGAAGGAAAGAAAATTGCTTTAAATGTGAATATTGACATGTTGCATATCTCCCATTTCTAAACTTACCGCTCCTCACTTGCTCCCTTGTGAGAGAAATCGTCTTAGGGTTATGTACATTATATTGCCAAAAGTTTTGGGACGTCTGTCTTTACATGCACATAGGGCTGCACGATTCTTGCTAAAATGTGAATCACGATTTTTCTCCATGGGAATTGAGATCACGATTCTCTTACACGATTCTCATTTTCACTTATACTTTAAAAAAAATGAATCAATTTTAAATAAAAGTAATTAGTTACAATTAAATTAAAATGTAGAAACAACAAATGTAGACAGACTAGATGTAAATATATGCTTATTACTGTTTATTTCTATTTTTATGATTATTTAATATCTTGCCTTGTGGAGAGAGGGTTTTTGTTGTCTTATTTCGTTGTTTCATTTTGTTTTTGCGTTTTTGTAAAAAATGAAAACTATAAATAAAATATTTAAAAAAAAATGTTATAAGAAAACGCTTAACGTGGCTTAATTCGCTCGCAGTCTCTGCTCTAATTCATCCCAAAGGTGTTCTATCGGGTTGAGGTCAGGACTCTGTACAGGCCAGTCAAGGAAGGAGTCGTCCCCAAACTGTTCCCACAAATTTGGGAGCATGAAATTGTCCAAAATGTCTTGGTATGCTGAAGCATTAAGAGTTCCTTCACTGGAACTAAGCCCAACTCCTAAAAAACATCCCCACACTATAAGCCCCCATCCACCAAACTTTACACTTGGCACAATGCAGTCAGGCAAGTCCCGTTCTCCTGGCAACCACCAAACCCAGACTCGTCCATCGTTTGATTCGTTACTCCAGAGAACACGTCTCCACTGCTATAGAGTCCAGTGACGGCATGCTTTACCCCACTGCATCCCACGCTTTGCATTGCACTTGGTGATGTAAGGCTTGGATGAGCTGCTCGGCCATGGAAACTCATTCCATGAAGCTCTACACACTGTTCTTGAGCTCATCTGAAGGACACATGAAGTTTGGAGGTCTGTAGCTATTGACTCTGCAGAAAGTTGGCGACTTCTCCGCACTGTGACCCTCAGCATGCGCTGACCCTGCTCTGTGATTTTATGTGGCCACTACTTCGTGGCTGAGTTTCTGTTATTCCCAATTGCTTCCACTTTGTTATAATACCACTAACAGTTGACCATGGAATATTTAGGAGTGAACACATTTCATGAATGGACTTATTGCACCGATACCACGCTTGAATTCACTGAGCTCCTGAGAGCGACCCATTCTTTCACAAATGCTTGTAGAAGCGTCTGCATGCCTATGGCAATATAGTGTATGTTACCCGGTTCCCTGAGAAGGGAACGAGACAGTGCGTCAGTTACTGAAGCTATGGGGATGTGTCCTCCTGGAACCCGGTGTCTGAGGCATGAGTAATTTCACGGCAATATCACTGGCAGATGCAGTGGGATGAGCATTATGCAAGCATGTCATCAGATTTATTTTGACTGAAGGACGCATAGACATGCCAAAGCATGGCAATGCAATGCAGCGAGATGCGCATTAGTTGCTGACACTATGGGGATGTTAATACCCACTACACCATGCTGACCAATGCCTGGTTGTGTGCTGAAAAAGGTCTTATGTGGCATTCACACCGGGCGCTGATCGCGCGAAGGTGGACGCTTGAACATTTTGAGTATACTCGCTTCAATCGCGCGTGAAATTTGCGCGAATCACGCGTGACATTCATTGCACAACAGACGCAAATTCGCGTCATGGGCGAGGCTTCCGCCAGCGGCTCGTCTCGTTGAGAAATGGCTGACATGGGCTGTGTTTACATGTCTTATTTTTGTTAAAATCTACTGTTAATGTGTGACAAAACGTAGTTTTAAAACTTTTTCAGTCGATAATGTAGTTGTTTAAAGCTCAAATCTGTGGTTTATTTATATAAAGAGTGCCTATTTGAACATTTTATCTGCCGTTTTCGGAGTTGTGAGCTCCAGCGGACAGCGGCGTTCAGCGCTCGTCAAAGTCGGCGAGGGCAACCTTTCCTCGGCCAGTCCATCTCCCGCTGGCTCTGATGTCTCTGTGGTGTGTCTCGAGCTATAATTCGTCTTGTAACGGCCGATCTTTGGTCTCATGGATCTATAATTTGTTCCCTGGCAAATCGTTTAGGCTGAGGGCAAAGATAAGTTTCATTACTTTATATTTTTAGGCTATAACTGTACGTTGCAGTTGTAACGTTAGCCTACTAGCACTGACTTTGAATGTTTGACTGAATTGTTTGCTTTATTTCATGTATAGCTTGTTATACATTACTTATACTTTTGTATTATTGATCATACATAAACTTGCATTTAACAAAAAGAGACTGGGTTGTGTTTCATGTAATTTAATGTTATCACAGTGATAATCATATTGTCTGAACCAGATATTAATATAAAGATTTTCTCCTCATTGTTGTCACTACTAGAGCAAGCTCCTGATTGGTTAACGCGGCGCAAAATATCCGCCAAAGTTCAGATTTTTCAACTTGAGCGATGCGCGCGTTCAAAACGCTCAATTCGCGTCCTTCGCGCCGCCTCAATCGCGCCGCAGAATGCCATTTTGCGTCTCTGCATTGACTTAACATGTAAATCACTGTGAACATGTGAACGCACCATTACACAAGCACGATCCTGTCAAGCACCCTTATGCATCAGCAACAATACGGGCATATCCCGTGACATTAACTTGCAGCTAGCTCAGTGCTACAGGTGTTAAATAAAATCCCAAGCTCCATGCTCAACACAAGACCAATCCATATCACCACATCCACATTTATTTCTCCAAGCAAGTTGAAATGGCAGCAACTCTACATATGATTTCCAGACCTAAGCACAAGCCTAGGAGAGCAGCGTACCGAAGGGAGCATGCAAAGGGAGAACTCCCAACTTCCAGACTTATGATCTGGGGCAGACAGAGAATGGGTCTCTGTCAAGCCCTGCTCCAACCTTCGAGTAGTCTGTTGGATGGGTCCAATCAAGGAGCATAATCCTGCTTTACTACCCAGATTGACAACTGGGGAGGATGACAAGCAAGAGAGTGGCTTTTCCCACTTAAGTCCCATTCAAACTCAACGACAAGCTTCAACTCATGCCAGTCCCTCCTAGGCAGCTCCACCCTACTTCAACTCCCAGTCGATGACTGGGGTGGGTAACAGATTACCTGTCAGGCACGACCTAAGGTGGATATCTCTATCCTTGGTTAATTTCCCGCCAAAGAGGATGGTTGAGATAAGAAGCTGGGCAGCCAGGGAGCTCCACCCTACTTCAACACCCAGTTATGAACTAGGGAGGGTGACCGACTAAGGTGATGTTTTATCCTAGTTCCATCTGTCAGCACTGCAATTTCCTATTCAACCAAAGAGCATAATCATGATAAAGTGCCTGCCGGGGAGCAACACCCACCAATGGATTGCATTCAAGGTGGGGGGCCAACAGACTGTGTGCCAGGCTCTACCTTACAGATCTACAAAGGAGTGTAGCCTTACTTTAGCATCCATTCTGGAGAAGTAGACAGATTAGGGAGTGGGTCGCTTCATGACTCAAACGACTCAACTGTACATCTCTACTTAAAAAAATTAAAATATTGTCACAGTTGAGTGGCTGCAATGACCACACAGCAATGGATAATTCAATTATTTACTTGTAAACATACAGGTATCAAACTCATTAAACAGAACAACCACTACAACATAAATTATACTGAACAAGGACCTGAATGAACAAAATGCTTATATACACAATGGAGCAATCAAGGGCAAACAGAACAGGTGTGGTACTAAATCAACATCAATGGAGACTAACTAGGGACATAGATGGTTAGGCAGACAGGGAAAACCAAAACTAAAACACAAACAGACTGAACATACACCTGACAAATATATTGTTCTACCCATTAAGAGGGGAGCATAAGCCCTAACATAACCCCTATTCCTCGAGGGAGACAGGTGACAGTATCCATTCACCTCCACACATTCAGCTCACTGGATATCTGTCGGAGAACACAGCCTGGCCACATCTACTTTACAATAAAATGGAGAGGGTGACAGACTCCTCAGGCCTAATAAAGCAGTCTACTTCTTTTTACTCTGCTTTGATACCCGATGAAGGGCTAACATGGTGGGAAAATGGGTCAAACCGCAGTCTGGACCACATCAACATGCCGGGTCCATCTCAAGTCCCAATAAAGACTGGAGAGGAAAGGCCTTGATCTAGCTCAATATTATAAATATTCATGAGGTGCATAGGCCTTCTCAGAAGCTAAACCGAAGGTTTCTAGACTATATGAAAACATTCAAGAAACAGCTTCCCCATTTATTAATTGTATAAGGAGGTGATAGGAGGAGGAATGGGGAATAGAAATATCAGATTCAGCTTGGCAGTGGGTGCACTCATCTTCAGTATGTATTGGATACAGGCTTTTGCAATTTGAAGTGCTTCACAGGCTCCATCCGTCTAGGAGCAAGTTGGCAACAATGTAAAGTCCAGGGTCAGACTCAACATGCCCCAGATGTGGTCTGGAACCAACAGACCACATGTTGCGGGGATGCCCCAGATTAACACAATTCTGGCAGGCATTTTCAGAAATGTTTTATTTATATGCAACAAAGATCCTGATCCCAATCCAGTGACTTCCATCTTCGGTGTAGAGCCAGAAGAAATGCAGCTAACAACTAATCAGACAGAGCTCATAGCCTTCTGTGCATTATTGTCTAGACGCCTGATTCTTCTCAGTTGGAAAAAGGCAATGCCACCAGCTCACACACGCTGGGTGACAGAGGAGATGTAGCTCAAACTTGAGCATCTGGAAAGTTTCATGGGGTCTGGCAGCCCTTTTTATCTTATTTTGAATTTTCACCCACTAGTATAGTATGATTCCCTTTTTTATTTTATTTTTGTATTGTTTGCCCACAGTAGAAAGTTAACATTAACAGTATCACAACACACAACAAAGTTCTATACATGTTACAGGGTGTACAAAACTTAAAAAAACAGGAAGTAAAAAACAAATAAATAATAATAAACCAACAACAGCCACAGATAAACAGTTACATTGATTTAGAACAGCGGTTCTCAAATCTGTCCTGGAGTACCACCAGCCCTGCACATTTTGTATGTCTCCCTCATCTATCACACCTGATTCAACTCATGAGCTCATTAGTAGAGACTGCAACACCTGAAATCGGTGTGTCAGATATACTTATGGAGACATACTTATGCCGCGTTCCAGGCAACCCGTAACCCGTGTTTTTCCAACCTTCTACCCGTGAAAGTGGACTGGAACGGCAGCCAAACCCGTGACTTCCCACCCGTGAACTCGTACTAGATCGATGTTCTCCCAGTTACGAGTTTTGACGTCACATAGCCCGCGAAGCAACAATGGCAGCCCCCTAAAGATGCAGTGTTTATGAAACAAATATACAAATAACGTAAAATAAAAGGTATAACAGCTTTTCTTGCCGTCTGCGCTGTTTTTCTCCTCAAATAAGCAAGGAGTAAGCACCTTTGGCGATAGAAATGATTGTAAATGAGCATACACCCCGTACGGTCCGCCATGCTTTGTTTACATCTAACTACCACACAATTCCTTGCGCTCAGGCAGTTTGGCGTGACTTTGCCTGGAACACTACAAAGTTGTGAGTCGTGGTTTGAAGTTGTAATTTACGGGCTCAAAAACCTGCCTGGAACGCAGCATAAGGCCCTGTCCCAAATGGCACACTTCATGTGCACTTTCGGTCTTGTGGACTTACAATGGCCTCTGTGTGCGCGTGTCCGTTAAGTCCAGGAGACCACAGGGTGTCCCATTTGTCATTTTAGGTCTCAGTAGGGCGCTCGTGAGCGCCCCCTTTGAGGTCGATATGCGCCCTCGATGTGCACTTCTGCTGAGCCTGTACTGGTGCGGGTTACGCAGTGGACTTCTTCCCGGCAGTCAAAGCGGCATTACGTCGTGAAAGTGCGGACTCAGAGGAAGACCATGAGGGTTTAGGGTGCCATTTGGGACAGGGCCAAAATGTGCAGGGCTGGTGGTACTCCAGGACAGGTTTGAGAAACACTGATTTAAAGCATCCTTTAAAAAGGAAATCAAAGGGAATTAGCAGAGATTAACAGGAGTCGGATTTGCATGTTAAGGGAGTTCCTTTAAATATTCCCAAAGGGGAGACCATATCAGCCAGAATTTATCTGATTTTTTATGTTTGTCGTTGGTAAGCTTTTCAAGTGGTAACCATGTAGTTTTCTGTGATGTCCACATTTTAAGGGATGGTCCCTGTGATGCAGACCAAAGTACCAAAAAGCATTTTTTAGCTAATGGTTCCTTTTTTTAAACAACCTCTTGTACCCCAACACCCTCCTCAGAGGAGGCGGGCAGGGAACCACCAGGATGGGAAAGAGAGGGCAGAGAGCTCAATTTTTATCCGGCTCAATTGCCCATTTTTCCTTCAAGCATGGCGCCTCTTCCCTCTACTCCTCGGAGGAGGGGATAAAGCAGCCAAGCTCGCCTTCTGCTCCTCTATTACCAGAAGGCTTAGGAGAAGCCTGGACCCGGCAAGGGATAAACTTCATAAAGCCAGCCGACCATGCTCTCGTCTACCTAAACTTCACCACCGTTTTAATAGCAGTGCCAAAAAGTCTGGAAGGCACAACTGTGGCATCATTCCGGACGGTCTTATCACTCTCCCCGATGCCCGACAAATTGAGCAACAAATGCCTCTCCATCGCCACCATATCCGTCATGGATCGGCTGATTGAACAGGCCGCCTGTTTAGTGGCGTGGATGGCCAGATCTGTGGCTGTGCGCAGTTCAGAAACTGCCTCAGTAAATAGACCCTCATTCTGGTCCAGGTCCATCAGCCTGACCTGCCGCCACATATGACTTGCCAACCAGCCTAGATGTTGTCTGGCACCGCTTGGATGGCAAAACGAGAGCTTTCAATGACGAAGATGTCATAAGATCTCAGAGAAAGTATCACACTGAGCCCATCCATCCCCCTCAAAGTCTGAACGTGCATACTCTGCTCCTAAGCAAATAATACAGAGCTTGTGTCCATCGCCAGGAGTAATAAAACATGGACACGGGGGACACATCTCTTTAATATTTTGCTCGCCATATTTTCTTCACTCATACAACATAAAGACAACATTTTCTCCTGCCTGAATGAGCTAACTCCTGATGACTAACACGGTATCTTTGTTGATACAACCAGGGTTAGGAGCTTCTACATCAGTGTTATTCACCTATTGTTTCCCTCTGATTTTAGGGTTATGTGTAGGGTTAGGTTCAGGGGTAGGGATAGGGTTAAGAAAAAAATATTCGAATAGGAATGTTGTTCCGGGACAGGCCCGGTTCCAGAATCAAATCACTGAGGGTGCTTCTGAAATTGCTGAGGGTGCTCTAGTAAAGTGCAGATAGGCTAACGGCTCCACCATAGCAGTGTACAGTGAGAAATGTATGATTATTTATTTAAGTCATTTACCAATCATTTCAAAAATATTTTGCTACAAATTGTCTTTTAATCTATTAGCCTTTACATTGCTTTAATGCATCACTAGTATTTTAACATGTCATCTTCCTGGGAACCAGAAAAAAGGTTTTGTGATTTAAAAAAAAAAAATATATATTGTTTGGAGCATAAAAAAAAACTTTTTTAAAATTGTATTCCTATGTTATAGGCTATGCTATATCCTCTGCTCTGTAGAGGACACCAGACCCCCTTTATTGAGAAAATTAAAAGACATGAATAGACAAACAATGGGATTTTTTTGTCATTCCCCAAACAATTTTTATGCTTCAAACTTTATTTTTAATCCAAACTTTGTATAAAGATGATTCTCAATGTTATGAAAGATACAGAATCATTTGATACACTATTTTACTTTATGCAATGTGTGTAAACGTGGCCATAAATGCCATTCCCATTCTATAGGCAATGCATCTATACACGGTATCTAATTTGCATATTAATGTGTTGTAATGTAAAAAAGACGTGTAATAATATTTTCATAAGAATGTCTTGTATTTCATAAGAATATCCAGACTTAGAACTGTGTATGTTGCCAGAGAAATTTGTTAAATAATGTCCTCTACAGAGGTAAAAAAATCAAATCTGGGTCTCAGGAGGATTTTGCAGATATTGCAGTCTCATGCAGAGTGGCATTTATATTTATATAGTATAATAATAGTTTATTCAATGAATGACTGTAGCCTCGAAAGTGAGCCAAGATCGCTATGATCACTAAAATAATGTTGCTTTGTCAGTTCATCGCGATCTCACAAAGTTCCTTTATAAAAATGAAGTTCTCGTCAACAACAGATCTCTTACTTACATTGTGTCTTGACTTTGTTTGTCAGAGAGGTTTCGCGGCCTGCATTAACTCAGCACTGAATAAAAACTCTGCTGTTTTGAGCGGTGAGATTCTGATCGCGTTCGAGAGATGAACAACTACAGTATATCTGTGATTGGCTACATTACTCACCGCTGCAAAAAGATTCATTTGACGCTCTCCAGAACTCGGACATAAATGTGCAAATCTGCCAAATCTGTTTCTCCTATATTATTACAGTATCAACTGAGGGTGCTTTTGCTTGAGTTTGAGCACCCCCGTAGAACTGGGCCTGTTTTCCGGGATCAACAAAATATGTTGATCCAGGAACATGTCTTACTTGTTGACAATCACACTGCTTGTTACACAGCACACACACAAGCGTCTTTGTGAGACAAAAAAAGCGAATGACGTGTTTGCAGGCGTCCTATTTATATGCTCACACTGTGTTTATACTATTTATACTGCATCGGCCAATGATATTAGTGTGAAGTTACACGTGCCTCAGACACCGGGTTTCGCTGACGCAACTGACACGGCGTAGAGTTCCCTTTGAAAGGGAACCCACTCCATAGCATAATTTGTGGCCAGTTGTTCTTTCAATATGTTCGGTTTTTAATATCATGAGAGTTGACCACAAGATATATTTGAAATTAAATGAAACACTAGTTGTAACATTAGGCCTTTACATTTATGTTACAACCATAATGAAGAGAATTTGTAACTGTTTTAAATTTTGGCTAATTGGTGGCTAATTCGTACAAATTTGTACGTTTTTGTATGATCGGTTTGCACCCCAGTGACTATAATGTTTAAGGGTTTTCCTTCATGATTGTCTATAAAAATCTTTCATTTTTGTATGATTCAATTAAATTTATACGAAATCACCCCCTTCACTGTAAAAAAAATTCAGGTCTCCAGTTGAACATTTTCTAGTGACGGATCAAATCAAAAATTTTCAGTTGGCCAAATTGCATTTCTGTGAATTGATGCAATTTAATTCAGAGAAATTCAATTTGGCCAACTAAAAAAAATTAGATGTGATCAGTCACCAGAAAATGTTCAATTGGAGACCTGATTTTTTTTACAGTGTTGCGAAATAGTTGTTTTTCTGTGAAATCTATGGTAAAATGGAAATTTAAATATTAGAAATGTCTCAAAAGCATACTATTTTTCAGTAATATATAGGGTAATATTAATTAATATTAAAAATACAGTCCAAAACAAAATCTAATTTGATTATTGCCCTTGAAATAGGTCACCAGGTTTAAATAATAGCAGTAATAATAATACTAAATCTCATTATTTTGGACCCCGATGTGGGTGTAAATTACCTGCAAGCAAGTAGGAACAAAATTTCCATTCATTTCATATCAAGCTGTAGAACAAGAATTATTATGAGAACAGATTCTTTTGGTTTTAAATGTTAAACTAATCCTTCAGCTGTCTATGTTTAAGAGATTACGCTTCATATTGTTGTTTGGGCTGCTCTCAGTTATCAGTTTGTACTTTTCAGCTGTTGCACTGATAGCACAGGAAAGCCAGGCATGCATTGTTCAAAGCTCTGCGTTTCCAAGAATATATAGGTCTTGGCCAGATTACATGGAAAATGCTTCCCATTCCAGCAGCAGTAAATGAACATGAGCTTACACATGTATTGTGTCTGACGTACCAGATCTTATCCGAAATAGTCGCACGATTAAGTGAGCATGTCAGAGATGGGGGGGAAATTAAGTTCTTATAAGTGTACACGTGATTTGTGTAATAATTTTGTTCAAAACTTCCTGGCTGTAGGGAGTAATTGAGCATGTTTAGTGGAAAGGCTCTCTGTACAGGACATGTGATGTCAGAGGTGGTTTGTAGGCATGTAGGGTTTGGGCTCTGGGCGATGGTGAATTCTTGTGATGTTCGGGCAAAGCTCATACGGGCGGAGACATGAGCACATTCCTCTCCTCCCACCGCACACGCTCCCCTCGTGCCCATCACCACAGACACACGCGCTTGCTGGCCGTCCCCCAACACACACACACACACACACACACACACACACCCTGCACTAACATCCACCGTAGCGCAAAACCCAATACTGGATAAGCACAGCCAAGAATGTTAAATCACTCAGCCGAAATGGTGATGATGGAGATCAGGGGTGAATCATTTCCTGTACCATATCTTAAAACTTCATATAAAAGCACATGTAGATTATTTACCATGTACTGTATTTGATACACACATTTGTAAGGCCTCTAAATGATCAACATGAAACTTTGCTGAGAAAACTTGTGCATAATCTACTACGTGCATTCTTCCCTATGACTGATATTTAAAAAGCATTTTTGTATAATTGTGAAACCTCCCCTTCAGGGCATGGGTCACGTCTGTTTACTGTGAAATCTTCAATTACTTTTCATACGAGTAAACAAAAAAGTAAGTTTTATATTGTTAGTGTTTGTATATGAACACTTACTGGATATTTTTCAGAAAAATTTTAACGTGATATCAGTTTCAGTAACGTTTATTTGTTCATCTCTCAATCATCATTGTACTATAATGTGATATCCTGCATTATATGTTCCCCCCCCACAATAAAAGCTACAGAGCTTTGATCATAAAACTAAGTATTTAGTATAAGCATCATCTTACTAAGACATATTTTTTGGGAGATATAGTGACAACTGATATTAATATGCATTTTATGTAAGTATCTGCTTTTAAAGATCACATTAGCTGCGTTTCCATTACCCTTCAAATTGTGAATTGAAAATACGCCAATTTCCCCAAAACTCCCATATTTCATAAAAAACGTTTTTACGCTAGCATGAGGTGGTTTTTCAGGCAATTCAAAAAAGGAACATTTCACAAAACTACAATGGAAACAGTTTTCTCGCATTTACAGGTCACCTGGCATAAGTAAAAGTCGATCATTCTTTAACTCTTTCCCCGCCAAACATGGAATATTCCGTTATTTGTGAGAAAACGCTTCCCTGCCAAACACAGAATTTTCAGTGTTTTCACTGTTAGACGCTAGGGGGCTCTATTACGCATCTTCTGAATGAGTTCAGAATCTCCTGATCAAAACAGACAAGGAAGACGCAAAAAAACAAGCGATCGTCTGTAAGCAGATGCATATGAAAAATACCATGATCATCAACATTAAACATATTATAAATCAAAACTACCTAATTTTAATGTTACTGAATGAAATGTCGCCCCAGGACGAGCTACAGGACTGTGAAGCTTTGGGGGTGTTGATGGACTCCATCCACTCCATCTGTGTTTTGATCATCGTCCTGAATCTGATCCGGATGTAGTCTTTGACAAAAACTTGATTTTCTCTTTTTTCAGCTTTTTGTTCAAAATGTTGCTTTTTTCATGAAAGTGAAACTTACCCATATTTAAGTGTTGATTAAAAAGGAATGCATGAAGCTAGATTAAACCTTTTTTTGTTTAAAAGCAGAGGGTCTATTTTTTAATTTGATATATTGCATGTTCAGATATTCATAGGCTACAACAAAATATTCTATGGGCCATTAGATTTTCGTGAAAATGACCAAAAACCCTGGCTGTGCCTGGCAAAACATTTTTTTAACGCTGGCGGGGAATGAGTTAAAGAAGGTGCGGTATGTATGGACAGAAGATGAGACAGAGTTCTTTATTAAACTCATAAAAGACAAAAGTCTGGATTTTAAACAACAAAGAAATGCCACAATTGATCAAGGCCTCGAAGCAGATATGAGGGAGAACCACACCTCATGCGTGACCCCTCCCAAGTATAACAAGCTTTCCTTGCCATTATTGCTTGGAAAACACGTCTACTGTACGTCTCCTTCGATTCGAAATAATGGCCAGTGCGGTGGCTGGGATATACATAAACTTACCAACATTTGTCGGCATGATTTTTGGAATGACTTATCGTTTTTTTTGTATCGATATTTAGAAAATATCGCAAAAGTTTTGTGCAAACCTCTAATGGAAACCAAGCTATTGATTTACACTACAAGCTATCAGAATATCATCTAACTTTTTGACTATAGAAATATCAGCAACTGCACCACATTGCATATAGGCTATTATTAGTTTTTGTTTGGCTTTATTTGTATTTCAGGTTTAGTTTAGCAGTATTTTAGTGAGCTGCCAAGGCAACATTTCTGATTGTTGTTTGAGTTTTATTTGAGCTTAATTTCCGTTAACAAAATATCTGAACCAAACACGAATGCTTCTCTTCACAGTTTCGTTTTCCTCAGTAGAAACATCTCCGACGGCCTCAGCCAGTAACTGCACGTGTGAACTTGGCCACGGAAAATGTGCTGAAAACGGTGACTGCAGGTGAGTCGAATCATGGGGGTGAAATTGATGTGACTTACAGATGTCATGCTGGCAAAGTATATTTGACCTGTGCAAGCTTGTTCCCGCTCACAACTTTATTACAGAAGACTGTAAACAGATTAACAGCACAATGAACATGGTATGTAGGGTTAACTCTTGGCTCTGTGCAGGTGTGATCCAGGGTGGGGTGGGCCGCGATGTGACGACTGCGTGCGGATGCCCGGATGTGTCCATGGCACCTGCCATCAGCCCTGGCAGTGCACATGCATGGACGGGTGGGCGGGCCGATTCTGCGACAAAAGTGATTAATTATTCATGACTGTAAGTGGCAAACGCTTTATTAGACTGACATGACAGCACGACTTGTTTCCACAGATATCTACGTGTGCTCTAGAGAGCAGCCGTGTCAGAACGAGGCGACCTGCGTCTTGAATGACTCGGGGGATTATAGCTGCTTATGTCCTGAAGGCTTTCATGGGCGGGACTGTGAACTGAAAACTGGGCCTTGCCAAAAGACCAAGTGAGTGTTTTTTTTTATTTTAATATAATGTAAATGCATGCTCATGTTTTTTAGATACCAAAGTGAGATTTAGTAGGACTTTCTGTTACAATGAACTCTTTTACGTGAGATCAGTGAATAGTGGATTGCTCATGATATGACCCCTTTGAATAAACATTTCTTTAGGATGTGATCCTTAATCTATTAGCACACAAGCCCAGACGCACTGGCACAGGCAGCACAACAGCCTGGTCAATTTGCAGCCTCCCGAGTGCAATCATGTAATTCAATGGGCTCATTACTGGCCCTGTAAGAGACTGCTAACAGCGACGCGCTGCAGCTCGGCCCCTACTGTTCTTCCCATGAGTGGTTTCCAGGGAAATGATGCTGCAGGACAGGACCAGTTGCTGTTCTAGAGACAACATATTACTGTTTAAAAAAAATGTTTTATGGTTTAGATTGTGCACATGAATGATGTAGTGAGGAATTGTGCAATGTTTTTGATGTCTCTTTTTTGTGTCTGATTCAAAGCAAGCAGAATGCTAGATCTAACAAGCTGTAACTGAAGTTTTATTTATAAAGCGCCTTTCCACAGCTCACGGCTGCTTTACATAGTGTTAGACAGTACATTTGTCCATATACACAATAGTACATTAACATAAAAATAACCATAAGTTTTACCCATCCAGTCAAATATTGCGCAAACATCAATAACAGTTTTAAGTGGTCAATATTGGCAAATGACCATAATATAAGCGGGATAATGCACGTCTAGCTCTGCACTAAAGGTGCACTATGTAACTTTTCCGTCTGCTTGAGGTCGCCTATTCAAAACAAAGGCGTAGTTTGATGACGCTCTTTTTGAGCGAAGAATCTTGGGACATGTGGTCTTCACCTCACATCCGGTGGAAAAGAATCGGGATAGGACTCGGGCAGAAATCATGTTCATTATTAACGTTACTGTAGTCTGAAGCAGAAGCAGGACCGAGTGTTGTGGAGCTGAGCAAGGCCGCTGGAGTGATTGTCAATAAGATGAACGCAACACGCCTCGCGAGCAGCGGGACTTTTATTAAGACACAGTCGCCGGCGCCACTTCCACTTTTCGGGTCATGAGTATGAGGTAACGCAGCTCTGTTTATCATATCAGATACATCTGAGTGTGCTAAAAATGACGTTATGACGTTACTCTGTGCGTTCGCTCGGCGGCTGCTATGACACTTGTTCACACTGCAGTGAGAGTAAAGCCAGAAACCGAGGGGAACGCAGATATGATGCCATCGACAGGCGACTCCCTCACACGTCCCGGTTCATTGGCTAAAATAGCAATTTTCTCATGATTTACAAATAGTTGGAAACATTTGGGATATTGTAAGTACTCAACTGAACAAAATATACAACACTGGCCTAGTGGTTTTTGGATATTTTACTAATTTTTTTTTTACATATTGCACCTTTAAATGACTAATGCACTTGTACCTCCACTTCGTGTCAGGCGGTTCTTTGCCCTCCACTTCATGCATCAAAATCGTTTAATGCACAGCTAGCCGTGGATTTTCCCTTACTTATTTGGCAGGAGTTACTTACATTAAATTCAAAGTGCAATGTAAGTTTGCACTTTGTACATGGTGAGGGGATAGGGAACAATCCAGACAGTGTAAATATGCTTTCAGTTGAAGCAAATGAAGTCTGGTTTCACGTGAACCACCGCAGCACACACACAGTCTGCTCCAGTCCAGAGACGCGATAGCACGGAGCGGATCATATGCGCATGTCGGTGCAGACCTAAATCATGCATTGCGTGGGAATTGAGCCCATGACAGGTGCTGCTAGCGCTATGCTCTACTGTGAGTGACGGGAAGGATCATACGCGCAGGAATTGGACTACACTGGTTATGCTTAATGTTTTTAGGGTGTGTTCACACTTGGCATTAGGGCTGTGCGATATTGATGAAAAATGCGATATCCTTGTTAAATAATGCGATATTTGATATGCGATTCGATATTGCTTTAAGTGTGTAAAATCTATTTAAATTATATATTTTTTAAAATATTTAAAAACAGAATGATATAATTTGTGTGTTGTTTCACATTATTTCTGGGAAAAGAAAGCATCGGTTCTGGGAAAAGGAAGCATTGACCGTTCGAGTGTGTAACAAGACACGAAAAAAGAACAGCTTGTGTGCACATTTCGGTGTGGCAGTGTGTGGCAGACAGCACGAGACTGCAAGGAGTTGTTTTTCGCAAGTTATTGCATTTAATAACTCTTTTTAACGTCAAGCAAGTCACATTAGTAACAGTCGTGTGCCCAGTCTATTCTCTGCTATACGTGTCGACCTAAAACGTACACTTTTCACAACGTTGAAGTAGCCTATTAAAATCATTCAGATATTGCGTGCCCTTGCGATATGCATATTGCGATAAGTACATTTGCGATATTTCGATATATTGCGCAGCCCTACTTGGCATGTTTGATTAAAATGAACCCTGGTGCGATTGCTCTGTTAGTGCAGTTCATTTGAATAAGTGTGAACGCTGCCATCCAAACCCTGGTGCGCACACCAAACAAGTGGACCGAGATCGATGAAAAAACGGGTTTCGTCCGCTTCCAAACAAACTGGTGCGAACAAAAAGCAGAACATTATGTCTCAAGATGCGACCCTAAAAAGGACAGAACTCTCAAGCATACCTGTTTTTCTCATCATAGTTATAACTAGAAGAATAACAGAGTGCAGTAAACGGTAAAACTATTTGTGCTCCAAACCATTGTGTTTATTAATTACGATAATACGTTACAATAATAAGGTAAGAAATACCAGTTTGTAAATAACGTGCAGCATAACGTGCTGAAATTAACTGGAAGCGGATGACACCAGAAGCCAGACAAATTCATTTTACAAAATGTGAATGTAAATCGGTTCTCACACTTCACCTTTAAAACACTGTGACAGTAGCACAAAAATCTCAAGCATAAATGACAGATATTTGTTTATCGCTTCAGGTCCCCCTGCAAAAATGGCGGTCTATGTGAGGATCTGGGTGGTTACGCTCCAGAATTGTCTTGTCGATGCCTGGCTGGCTTCACGGGGCCCCGCTGCGAGACCAACATGGACGACTGCCTGATGCGCCCCTGTGCCAATGGTGCCACCTGTTTGGATGGCGTGAACCGTTTTTCTTGCCTGTGCCCTGTGGGTTTCACCGGCCGTTTCTGCACCATCAACCCGGACGACTGTGCCAGCCAGCCCTGCCTCAACGGAGGACGCTGCATAGATCGAGCCTCGACCTTCCAGTGCTTCTGCCCTCCGAGTTACACCGGAAGAACTTGTGAGATTCCCGTCTGGGAGTTGGGATCTCAAGCGGTGTCTCCGTTCAGGGGTGAAGGAGGCCGAGTTACGCAGAGCAAGTCTGCTCCAGGCAATCACTCCCATTGGACCACTCCTAATGGGGACGAGAGACGCTCGTTCAAAATCTCAGTGGTGACTCAGCATGGGGCGGAAGGGCTGTCAGAGCTGCAGCTCATCATCCTGCTGGTGTTGGGGGGCATGACTTTGGCCGTGGTGGCAGTAACAGCTGGTCTGGTGCTGCGTGGACATTGCCAGGACCGGTCCGCTCGCTGCCAGTGCAGACCTGCCCCCTCACACCATCGCCCATTCCACCGATGCCGGACGCAGCGGCAGCACTCTGTGCCTGCGCAACAGGAATGCAAGATCAGCTTCCTCCAGTCTCCGGCTCCAGCCGAGCTTGAGAAGAAGAGGCTGAACACCGACATCATTTAGAGATCGTGCAGCTGCTCAAGTTGAAGTAAAAGGCCACTTCTGACCACTCAAAAGATAAAGACGGAACTGATGAATCTGAGAGTCGGCTGCTGAATGCAGGTGGTCATTATCCAGAGCGATTACACGGAAATTAAGAACCAATTAGTAGTTGTAATTTAATTATCAATGCCACAAGTGGGGCATGTCCTGCTAAAGGGAACATTAGGTCAGTTTGAGTCAACATGAAATCAATAATGCTCTTACCTGGTCTGGAACAATATTCCGAAGATTAAAAAAAATGTTTGTCTGCGTAATATTTTGTCAAAAATGTAATGACTTTTTAGTGCCATTCTATCTATATTTCCTCCCCCTATTTTTTTTTTTTTTTAATATATATATTACATTTATAGGGCTTATATTTTTAATTTTAACAGGGCATTTTTTCCTCAAACAAAATTGCTTGCTAGCTAACAGCATGCTGCACCAACTTTGGCAACCAGAAGCGGATTTTTTTTATACACCGAAAATAATGGCTAACATTTTACAATAATGTTAGTTGACATGAAAAAAACAAAACAAAACATTTATTAATCTTAATATTCATTCCAACATTACTAATACATTATGAAAATCAAAAGTTGTATCTATTAATATTATTTAATGTGTCTGAGCTAACAAACTAACAATGAACAGTTGTATTTTTATCAACTAACATTAGCAAAGATTAATAAATATTGCAAAAAATGTATTGCTCATGTTTTATGTTAGTTACTGCATTAACTGATATTAAATAATGGGCCCTTATTGTAAAGTGTTAGCAAAACTTAAAAAATAATTAGATCATTATTTAAGGGGAAATAAATGTTCACCTTGTTTCAGGGCTTTTGTAATTTTCATACAGAGGCAATTTTCAAGATCCAATCAGTTAAAAACTGATCAAACTGATTCACACCGTACACTTTCTCGTTTAATATACTGTATTAGCTGGAAACATGTCACATTATGAAGGTAAGGTGGATGCAGATGCTGTTTCATGTTGACTTTAAGGCACACAGATCCGGGGAACTATTTGTTGATATGAGGTCTGTACTCAAAGAGTATACGGTAGCATTAATGGGCTGCGTGTAAAATAAAGAGAAACACTGAACCACTCAAATATATCAGAACATCCATCATGTGTTAAATTAGTATTGTATTTGTACAATCTAGCCACATTACTAGAGAAGCTCTTTTACTTTCAGATGTATGTGGTGTACACATTTTTGCCAAGTGTTCAAATCGTAAAATATATGAGTGAGTATATGCTAAATTTTATTTTTTTGAGAATATGGTTTGTTTTATGAACATACTTTTGTAGATGAACATGTAACGTTCCCTTTAACATTATTGTGATGTTATTTTAAGTGGTTTAGATGTGTTTTATGGGAATTATTTTTGTGATATAAAATGATACATAAACAACAGTATTCTTAAGTGCAAATATAATTTATTTATGTAATTTATTGGTGAAATGTATATTTGTTTTTTTATTGTAATGTGCATTTTTATACAGAACTGTGTGTATTAAAGTTTTTAACTGTGTAATAGATGAAGTCCATGTCTAAATCACTCTACAAAAATACCAGGTGTCTTATCTATGCTAGAAAATGATTTGTCCTAAAAAAAGACAACAAGTGACCCCTGGTGGACAATTCAAAACATCTGCAAAACTGATAAATGCATTACATGATATGACCAAAAGTCTGCTTATCTCAGTTATTTCTATATTACTATACTAGAAATGACTACACAATATTTATTTCTATAACCCTAAGTAACAGCAGTGTTTAGCTGGAAGAGATTCATTAACATAATACACTGCTTTATTGACTTTTTCACTGAAAATGTGATCTAAATGCTTATGGCCACCAAAGGAAAACTGTCCTACTGACTTTGAGAGGAGCAGCATATAAGAGTAGTGCTTATCTGGTATCATTCGCTCATCAGTTCTTGGTGATACTATTAAAATATTTCTCCAAGAAAGTCTCGACTTCATCCTCTGTGTAGTCCTGTACTTGGAAGAGCGAGTTCGTCGATGCTCCTCTGATCATGGCAGACAGCACTGGAGGGTGAGAGATGAGTCAAAACCAGGGTCACACTTCACCAAAAATATGTAAGAAATAATACACACATTCTTGAATATGTGGCTTATGGGGACTCTCCATAAACGTAATGATTTTTATACTGTACAAACCATGTTCTCTCCCCCTACACTAAACCGACCCATCACACAAAACTTTTGTCATTTGAATTTCAAACTTTTGACATTTCCGGGTTTCTCAGGGCGGAAGTCGTCATAGTTGGGTTAACTATTATAGCTGTGAATGAGAGAATACATTAAATATTTTTTTGTGTGCCCATTTGCTCAAATAGCAAAAGAAAAACGCCACAATAATGATTTCACAACTTTCAAAAAGAGGGGAAAATGGAGTGAGATTGATAATTGTTCATTTTTACCATCACTCCCATAGACGCTGTATTAGAAACACCCTCAGCAGCGGTAACTTGTTTTTTGTAATATGATGCAAAAGTAATAAAATACAAAGTATTAGTGTTATAAATGTACTTTTTTTTAAATGAAAATGCAAAAAACGTTGCAAGATTTATGATATTGATGACCATTAAAACGCGTCATCACAGTCTGTGAAAAGGGTCTATTTAGAGTTACTTTAGTCTTTTTTTTTTCTTCTTAAAACCATATTTTAGTTGTAATATCCATGTTATTATACACATTTGTGTCCTTATATAAACCACATATACCTGTACACACACACACACACACACACACACACACACACACACACACACACACACACACACACACACACACACACACACACACACACACACACACACACACACACACACACACACACACACACACACACACACACACACGTATTATATGTCTTAATACCTTTTCCAGAAGAAGGTCTGAAGAGACAGAGAACCCTCTTGTTCATTGCCACAGCTCGGCCAAGTTCATAACCAACTCCTAATGACGGCTGCGTCACCTCAGCTACTATCACTGATGCAGAGAGAGAAAACTGATACAGCATCTCACAATCACACAGAGAACATGGTTAATGAATGACAGTTCCATCATGACAACTCTCGGAAGAGTTTAGCATGATAACGGATTTGACAATGTTAATGTATTTGGTCTTGGCGGAATAGATCTGCTATGCTGTTGTTTTTATTGCTACTGCCAATACATAGAGACTCTGCTGTGAGCATGTAAAGGCCCAGACATACAGTGGCAAGAAAAAGTATGTGAACCACTTGCAGAATCTGTGAAAATGTGAATAATTTTAACTAAATCAAAGAGATCATACAAAATGCTTATTTTTTTCTTATTCATGTTATTTTTTTATTTAGTGCTGTCCTGAATAAGATATTTTACATAAAATATGTTTACATATAGTTAAAAAAATAGCAGAATTTATTAAAATAACCCGTTCAAAAGTTATGAACCATTGATTCTCAATACTGTGTGTCGTTCCCTGGATGATCCACGGCTGTTTTTGTGTTTTGTGATGTTGCGTTATGAATCAGTGAGTCGATTCATGATTCGGATCGCGTGTCAAACCGTCAAACTGCTGAAATCACGTGACTTTGGCGATCCAAACCGCTGAATCGACTCACTGATTCATAACGCTTCGAAGCTTCATGAGGCTGTGTTTTGAAATCGGTCATCACTATATAAGTCGTTATTTAGGTTTTTTTTGCGCACATAAAATATTCTCGTCGCTTCATAAAGTTCTTGTAGAACCACTGTAGTGAGATGGACTTTGTAACGACGTCTTTAGTACCTTTTATGGGTCTTGTGAGTGTAAAGTGCATTGTGCCAATGGAGGCCTTTCTGAGCGATCAGATTTACACTAAAATATCTCCATTTGTGTTCTGAGGATGAACGAAGGTCTAACAGGTGTCGAACAACATGAGGGTCAGTAATTAATGACAGAATTTTCATTTTTGGGTGAACTAACCCTTTAAGAGATGGGGGTGAAAACTTTTGAACAGGATGAAGATGTCCAAATGTTTCTTATTTTGTTTTAATATCTTTTTTTTTTTCATTTAGTACTGCCCTTCGGAAGCTACAGAAGATACTTGCATGTTTCCCGGAAGACAAATTGAGTACAATTTACCTTGATCTTCAAATTCAATAAGTCCCTTCCCCCCGTCAATCTCAGCTGTCAATCATGACGTCACACGCCTGTTTGTATAGCATCAAATAACTCACTAAAACTAAACTTATTTAAAGAACGAACACTTGAACTTACATCAGTGTGATAAAAACAAAAATGACAAAAACCATCTGTGGGAAAAATGTATGTGATTGTTTCGTTTATCTATGTCCCATTACACTACATGGAGCGATCGAGATGCTTTGGCTTCCCTTTTCAGGACTTGTGTGGCGCACTTGGTCCGAACATGCCTACTTCCTATATACTATATTGTAGGCAGAAAGCAGTATGTAAACTATAGTATAAAACAGTAGGCGAAATGACCTACCCAGATGACCAACTACATCCAGCGAGATTCTGAGGAGTGCGTTCATTTACAGCACAGCTAGCCATGGATGGATTATCCCTTAAATAAAGCCTACTCTGTATATTTTCCCCCCGTCTGTACATGACTTGACCATAAACAAAAATTTACTGAAAAACCTGGAACTTTCTGACAGTATATCATTTGTTTGTAAATAAAAGATCTTTTAGTGTAGTCGTAATAAAAATGTCCACCTGTAAAATCTTTACAGATTAAATGCAAGAATAACTTTTATATTGTTAGTAAAAATATTAGCATTCTAGGTTTTACTTGATTATATAGTTTTTTATTAAAATGTGAGTATCAAATATAATCCATCAGGCTATTGATGAAGGTTTATTTTATTTTGTCTTACTCATCCTTGTATTGCATTGCATTATGTTTTAAAACTACAGAGCTTTAAACATAAAACTAAGCATTTAAATATGATCTTACTAAGAAATATTATAGGGAGATATAGAGAGTGATGACTGACATGTATATGCATTTTATGTAAGTATCTGGGTAGTTGACAAATATGCAGTAAAAATGCTTTTTTTGTAAAACACCACTTTTAAAGAAAGAAAATACATATAATGTAGTGTGTCTGATGTAAGTCTGATGTTTGAGAAAACATGGGTTCACTGACTGTCAATTCTTTCACTGTTTTTTGAGCATTTTTACTGAAATGTGTCCTATGGTGTGTCATAGAAAGAATAAAGAATATAGGGGTGTCGCACCAGAGGACAACATAACTTTTATAGTGGATCCGGGTTTCACAGGAACAGGACCTTGAATGGGGTCCTTCAACTAATTCAACTTTGTCAGTGGAATTGCCCGATTTAAAATCAGGGTGTGGTGTCACAGTATCGCGTTCCCTACGCTTTTAGAAATATATGGATGAAAAAAAAGATTGTCATGTATTAAAATATCCACGTCAACAACCCATCTGCTGGACTGATAAGATTTGGCCATATAAATATCAGCAACTGCACTAAATTGCATATTTTTGCTCAGTTTGGGTGTCTGAATAAAATTGAGATGTTTTTTCCCTCGAGTATGACGTCCATATTCTCCTTTATTATACCATTATAAGAGCAGGGCTCGACATTAAGCCTGTTCACGTGCTTGTCCTTTGGACAAGTAAATCTGTTATTCACTTGTCCGAGTAAGATATTTGCTTGTCCGGAATTTTTTTTGGTTTTGTTGTAAATTTATTCTGAAGCAATATTCTCATCAGTGTTCAATCAGCTTTGACATATTTAAATCTGCATATTTGTGATATTTTTACCTTTTATAAAGGGCATTCTTTCCATAATCTTATTAAATATAGGCAATGCTTCAGCTTTCATTTTATTTTATTTTTTTATTTGATCTAGAAATTAAATTAGAATAAGACACTATAGGGCTGTTACCAATCAAATTAAATAATTTACACTAAAAAAAAATTACAACTGCATAAAATAATGTAATGAGATTAATATACAAATAATAAATAAACTAAACCACCAGTAGGTGGCAGCAGGTGACTGTCTTAATGAGTGAGTCATTGAGTCATTCATTTAAACAATTCATTCAAACGGATGATTCATTCAAGAATGAGGCGGTCGTTTACGAATAGGTCATTGAATCTTTGATTCAACCGATTCATTCAAAACACTGAATCATTGCTGTGAGAAGCGTTATGGTTCTGCTGTGATCTTTGTTTGGAACTATTTTTGCTACTGAAATCGAACAAAAACAGTGAATATTGCATCTAAAATGTAAGTAACTTAATGTTAATTTATTGTTTATGGAACTGTCATAGGAAATCAGTGTCATTTTCAGTCGTGATGGTATTCAGGAAAAACAGCACTCTTGGTGATGTAGGCTATCATATGTTATAAATATAAAAACTCCACAATTTGCTCATTTGTTGTGATTTCTCCAAGAGGCAGCGCGAGCCTCAACAGCACAACCTTGTTACCGTCAGTTCATTATACATTATATATTATTATCCACTATCGATCGCCAATTACACTAAATGAATGCAGAATTATTGTTGCATTTTGGTGATTCCCTAGTTATTTTTTTTACATTTTAATCAGCTTGTCCGGACTGGCAAGTCAAATTTTTTTTCACTTGCCCCTTCAAAAAATCCACTTGTCCCTGAATGTCGAGCCCTGATGAGCCTGTAGTATCAAATATGATATATATATATATATATATATATATATATATATATATATATATATATATATATATATATATATATATATATATATATATATATATATATATATATATATGCAAGCTTTTGTAAAATGTAAACTATTTTGTCTAAACGTACAAGAAACTGAAACAGAGTGACGACGTGTAGAGAATCACATTTATTTAATTTTATCATTTGACATTTCATAATTTGTGAAACATATAAACAAACTTGGATAGATTTTTTGTATGAACAACACTTTTGAAATACAACGAGCAATGTCAAAATGATGAGCGTGTCATTATAATACACCATCAGCCACTCCATATCTCGATCATCAATCGCTTTATTGTTCATTCATTGTTATAAAAGTATAAAGATTTTATATGCATTTAATGTAAGTAACTGCTGGACTGATAAGATTTGGCCATATAAATATCAGCAACTGCACTAAATTGCATATTTTTGCTCAGTTTGGGTGTCTGAATAAACCTGAGGTGTTTTTTCCCTCGAGTATGACGTCCATATTCTCCTTTATTATACCATTATATGAGCCTGTAGTATCAAATATGATACTCTACAATATATATATATATATGCAAGCTTTTGTAAAATGTAAAATATTTTGTCTAAACGTACAAGAAACTGTTCCAGGATCACCTAACAGAGTGACGACGTGTAGAGAATCACATTTATTTTATTTTATCATTTGAAATTTCATAATTTGAAAAAACATATAAACTTATTTTTTTTGTATGAACAACACTTTTGAAATTTAGTAGCGTGTCATTATGATACACCATCAGCCACTCCATATCTCGATCATCAATCGCTTTATTGTTCATTCATTGTTATAAAAGTATAAAGATTTTATATGCATTTAATGCAAGTAACTGCTGGACTGATAAGATTTGGCCATATAAATATCAGCAACTGCACTAAATTGCATATTTTTCCTCAGTTTGGGTGTCTGAATAAACCTGAGGTGTTTTTTCCTCGAGTATGATGTCCATATTCTCCTTTTTTATACTATTATATAAGCCTGTAGTATCAAATTTATTATACTCTACAAAAAATATATATGCAAGCTTTTTGTAAAATGTGACGACGAGTAGAGAATCACATTTATTTCATTTTATCATTTGAAATGTCATATTCTGAAAAGTATAAATAAACACCACTTGGATAGATTTTTCTCGGGACACTGTTGTTTATGTATGGATGTATGAACAACACTTTTGAAATACAATGAGGAGTGTCCACATTATGATCGTGTTATTATGATCTCTCACCATCTGACATAGCCAGCCACTCCACATCTCGATCATGAATCGCTTTATCTCCATCCAAAACTGCATCTTCACCTGGATCATGGACACATGTTATTGCAGTTGTTCATACACATGGGATTATCATAACACCAAATTATATGAAATGGATAAACACTGACTGAAGTCCTATAAGAGTATGAGAAAGAGTAAAAGTGAATCACCCTTTTCAGACAGACTGTCATAGCTGACGTGCTCTGTTAAAACCTTGCCGAACTGCTGTAATTTCTTCACAATTCTCTGGTAAACATTCACGTCCTGTCTTCCTCCTCGGATGCTTCCGCAAAAGTATATGTTCATATTTTGCAACTTTGTCCTTTGACGATAATACAAGTGTGGTTTTCTCGATAACAGCTCACAGCGCGTTACAGTTGGACGGGAAGTTCAGACAAACTGCAGGTCATTAATTTCCCGCTCAAACACACACACGTCACGGAGAAGCGCGCGCCACCCGGTGGCGATGTTTACACACGCAGCCATTTTTATTTTATTTTATTGAAACAAATGATTCAAATAATAACTGATTTCAGCATACAACAAGAATGCTTCAAAAGACAGATATCACATATCCTCAAACTAATTAGCAAGTCAAAAAAAAAAAAAACGAAGAAAAAATAAACAACAAAGAGGAAAAAAACATCTGAATGGTAAAAGGGGAAAAAAACAAGCTAAATATCTCTTCTTCCCCCCCTATGGACACATTCAAGATTCATAGAATTTGGTAAACAGTGGGGGCATTACAATGTAAACAATTCCTCCATAAAGTTTAACAACATTTGTATTATTAATTTACACATGCAGGCAGCCATAGCAACGCTTCATGAATCATTATTTACGTGTCACATTATTTTACATGTTTTTATTTATTTTGCAATTATTCGTCCTCATAGATTCATTAATTTACTTGTTTGTTTAATAAACAATAAGAAACATGTACACCAATATAGCCTATATATAGTACACACTTATAATAATTAAAGACATAAATAATAAACAAATTTTTAATGTTTAGTATTTATCGTTAGTTTTTTTTTTAAATTGGCTGTAATATATGCCTACATACAAAAAAACAGGTTAAAATTTTTAAATAAACAACTTATAAGTCCAAATTAATCTGGAATTAGTTGCATTTATTTGTTTATATATTTAATCGAGATGCAAGCATATTAAACAAACAGCACTGGGTGGCGATAATATACAAAAAGAGAGATAAAATAACATTAAAAGCAACATATTTCTAGTTAAAATATTAAATATATTACTGTTACTTGATAAATGTACACATTTCTTTTTTATTTCAGAATACATACGTACATACAGGAAAAGAGAAAACATTCATTTGTCAAATATGATACAATAATATAACAACATTAGAACGAAGTAGAATAAAACACACAGATTCACATACATTAAGAAAAGCACAGTAATTAAAAAGTTAAATCACAATTTAAATAAAGTATAAAGCGTCAAAATAAAAATCTGGTGTTTTAATTTAGGCCTACACTTATTTATTTTGATTATTGAATATATATAAAAGCAAATAAACAGTTACAACTCAAAACAGAATTTAACAACAAAAATAGAAATATAAACAGTAGACAGAGGGGCAGTAAAATAAACAAACTAAAATCAAAACAAACAAAATATTGAGCTAGGGGTAACAAAATTAATTAAATTCAAGAGAGCGAGACAAAGAGAAAAGAATGCCGCGAGTCCTTTTTTTAATACATTATAAAAATGTATAAATATTATACTTTGTACACAACGTAAAGGACTTTAAAGCGTTGACGTTGCTGGAAGAAGAGAAATAACATTTCAAGTATTTATTTACGTACACATCTTGCTCGTCGACGTATCGTGACGCAATCAATGCGCAGTTCTGCTTCTGCGCAGGACCGGAAGCAAATAATAGCTCTCCAGACACATAAACCTCTGCTCAAAACATTTGGATAAAACAGCTCGACAGAAGAAACAGGTAACAGAAGATGACCCGAGATCATTTTCTGCATATGGTGAACAGTCGCATTCATTAGTTAATACCCTGGAATTGTAAGTGTATATGACCTAGCAGGGTTTTATAGCCTAGGCTTACTTTGACAGGTGTATGTTTACTCCATACAACAAACATTATTTTCTCTTAACATGTCATGGGACGGGCGGGCAGTGTGAAATGAAACCGTCTTGCATGCTTGCTGTGTGTGTTAGCAGCCAGTGAATGGAAGTGGCGAGGGCCCGAGAGATGGGTCCAGAGAGAATCTTACCGAACTCCGAGGAGGATGTGGTGC
Source organism: Gobio gobio (assembly GCF_949357685.1). NCBI lineage: Eukaryota > Metazoa > Chordata > Actinopteri > Cypriniformes > Gobionidae > Gobio > Gobio gobio. Next base: position 9,187,674 of record NC_137111.1, read on the forward strand.
AGGACCGGCCTTTAGACACCGCTGTGCCGGAGGAGTGGAGCGGAGAGGACATGGAGGAGGAGGAGGAGGATGAAGGAGGCGCTGGAGACGAGGACAGTGCTGGATATTATTACCAGCCTCTGAATCAAGACCCAGACGGGATGAACAACTCACACACAGAGCCAGCGGACGAGGGAAGCGCCGCAGACCAGCTCCAGGAAGTCCAGGACAGAATAGAGGTACAGTAAATCTTTGGGCTAGTGTTGTAGCCAAGACCACCTAATCCGAGACCAAGACTTTGAAGGGTTAAGGGCCAAGACCACACCAGCACTCCTTAACTTCATTTAATATAATTAAAATAAGACACTATATAGAAGATTCATCTGAATTGGTCAATTACAAATGCAAAAAGTATTTAATGTTTGTATAAAAGCAATATTATGTTTACAGTCATGCTCAAATTCTTTCTCTTGTGATATTTATAGAAGTAAAGTAATGCCAAATGTTTTATAAAACAAAAAAATATGCATTGCATTATTAACCTTGCTTATATTTTAATACATTATTGCATAGGATAGTGCAATTCAACAAGCTTTTTTGTTTAAAAAAACATGTGGCATTATTTTACTTCCATAGATATTGCTTAAAGGGATAGTTCCCCCAAAAATGAAAATTTGACATTTAACTGCTTACCCCCAGGCCATCCAAGGTGTAGGTGTCTTTTTTTTTTCTTTTCGGTAGAACACAAATGGAGATTTTTAACTTCAACCGTTGCTGTGTGTCACTCATATAATGCATGTCAATGGGGTCTAATTCTATTAGGGTAAAAAAACATGCACAGACAACTTCAAATTAAACCCTGTGGCTCGTGACGATACATTAATGTCTTAAGACACGAAACGATCGGTTTCTGAGAGAAACCGAACAGTATTTATATAATTTTTTACCTCAAATACAACACCATGTCCAACAGCCCCGAAAGCGCAGCACTTCCGGGAAAGAAGGTCAATGTACACGATCTAGTGTAGAGATCTCACACACAGGAACACATGGTGTTGTATTTGAGGTAAAAAATTATATAAATACTGTTCGGTTTCTCTCAGAAACCGATCGTTACGTGTCTTAAGACATTAATGTCTCGTCACGAGCCGCATGGATTAATTTGAAGTTGTCTGTGCTTGTTTTTTTACCCTAATAGAATTAGACCCCATTGACATGCATTATATGAGTGACACACAGCAACGGCTGAAGTTCAAAATCTCCATTTGTGTTCTACTGAAGAAACAAAGACACCTACATCTAGGATGGCCTGGGGGTAAGCAGATAAATGTCAAATTTTCATTTATGGGTGAACTATCCCTTTAATTATATCATTACACAGTATTATAATTGTTATAATATAAAAATCTCATACATGTGCTTTATTGCAACAATATCTTGCATTTTGTGAGCATTTGTATTAATTTTGGTGACATTTTTTGAAACAATCCCTCATTAATTTCTGAATGGGCACAATTAATAAATCAAATTAGAAATAAGTTATTGATTGCATCTGAAGCAGTACGTTTTACATTCAATCATTTAAATGATGCTAATAAAGAAATCAGACAATGCACTGGCAATTTAGTATATTCTCAGCAGCTGTGGTCTTTGAATAAAATCCCAAGTCCTCTATGTCTGAGAACAAGACCAAGACCTTAAAAAATGGTCTTAAGAGCGGTCTTGAGCACTACTTTGGAGTGCCTGAAATGTGCCCGTTGCATCCTCATCATTGTGGTTAGCACGTTTTACCCACTTATTGCTTGGTTTCATTACATTTGAATTGTCTCGCTGAGTCCTGATGTCATCTTCATCACCATTTTGCAGGCCATGGGTCTGTTCCTGCCCCAGCCTCCTCCTGACAGCGATGAAGAGGAGGATCCTGAAGGAGCTGCTGCCTGCAGAAGTAATGCGTCCATTCCCATGGATGCAGGTGAGCGAGAGGACAGACTTTACATTCAGGTCACAGCACTGATATACTGTGTGTTGGACTAACATTTCATCACCCCAATCAATGCAATTGGCATTAAAAAAAAAGTTAAAGGGATAGTTCATCCAAAAAGGACCTGTATAAATGTCTTTGTTCTGCTGAACGCAAAAGATATTTTGAAGAAAGTGGGAAACTGAAAACTATGGAAGTCAATGGTGCCCCAAAGCGGCCTGCTTACAAACTCTCTTCAAAATATCTTCTTTAGTGTTCAGCAGAACAAAGAAATGAATGCAGGTTTGGAACGACATGAGGGCGAGTAAATAATGACAATTCTCATGTTTGGGTGAATTAACCCTTTAAGAACTGAAGTCATCTATAATGGTTATGGTTATAAAGATGCAGTACACACACATAAAGCCGTATATATAGTAAATCTCAACTATTTGATTGCTTGTATAATAGCAAAATGTAATCTACATTTATTAATCACACAGCTCTAATCTGCTAAATGCAACTAAAAGACATGAATCCCAAAGATTAAGAATTATAAACATTAATGATTTTCTGTAAAGCTGCTTTGAAACCGTGTATTGTGAAAATCACTATTCAAATTAATTAATTGGTTAACTGACATTTTTAAATGGACGTTATAAATAATACAGAAAAAAAAAGCAAAAACTTTTTTTAAATTTGGCTAAAGTACATCTGTTATTAGTCAAAAATACAGATTACTTTCATTACTTTCATGTTATGCCCTATAAATATCCAATATTAAAATTCTATACGATTTTGCCCAAATAAATTTAAATTAAAACACTGAAATCAATAATTTAATACTGCGAGTAAATTTTTAGCCATCACTTAAATGATATTATTTGAGTTATTAATTTGTTAGTGTTTTAGAAGACTTGGAGCATTAGATTACGACAAAGGTCATTAAAAAAATGAGTATAACAAACTATCCATTATCTTATACTAATTGTGCTTTTCCACTGCATGATACAGATCGGTTTGGCTCGCTTAAGTAGTCCCACCTCTGTTGAGCCGTACCGATACTAAAATGTGACATGTAAACACTGCAGATCACCGATTGGTCAGAGAGAATCGTCACTACCAGTGTCATTGGATTTGCGACACGAGACACCAAACCCGCTGGAAACAAACTTCTTTGGCCGTGTCCCAAATGGCACACTTCATGTGCACTTTCGGTCTTGTGCACTTAAAATGGCCGCTGCGTGTCCGTCAAGTCCACGAGACCGCAGGGTGTCCCATTTGTCATTTTAGGTCTCAGTAGGGTGCTCGCGAGCGCCCCCTTTTGAGGTCGATATGCGCCCTTGATGCGCACTTCTGCCGAGCCCGCACTGGTACGGGTGCAGCGGACTTCTTCCCGGCAGTCAAAGCGCCGTTACGTCATGAAAGTGCAGACTCCAAGGGAGACCGTGAGGGTTAAGGGTGTCATTTGGGACAGGACCTTTAATATGCTCCATTGCTCCTGTGTTGTGTTTGTCACGTTTACTGTCACCCACTTTGAAGCGGTACTCAGGGTTTCCGCAGGTCTTAATTTGACCGTCTACAATTTAAGGCCTTAAAAATGTCTTAAATTTGATCAGAAAGTATTAAATTCAATATCATGCCATTAAACTAGGGCCCTATGATTTCCGCTATGCAGAAAAAATGTACTGAAATCACAGAATCCATTCATAAAAATGGAATTTACTGTAGAATGCAGAGTCACGGAATTTGACAACTTTTGGATGAATAAATCGAAAGGGTCAGTACACTTAAGAGATAGTTCACCCAAAAAATGTACTGTGTACAACTCTGTTTGGAAACATTCATTTCTACTGCTTCTGTTACACTTTTGCAGGAACCAATGACAGACTGGCTTATCCACCTGGCACGCTATTGGCGGGTTTAACACAATGACAGATCACATGTTGATCACGGCTCTTGTGCAGTAGAAAATACAGGGCAGACTCCCCAGACCAATGTTCAATCCTAAATTGAGCTTGGTCTGGTGATAGCCAGACAAACAGGGCCCTACGATTGTTTGTTAAACTTTTAATAAAGTGCTTTTAAATTGTATATGTTTCATGATTTCAATTAATTAGACATGCTTTTTGACTAATATAAATGAACCATTAAAACGGAGTAAAACTAAAATAAAAAAATGTATCAAATGGATTTCATAGGGCCCTAAATTCAATTGGATGCACTGCAATGCAATTGTTTTCCAGTACAAATATCTAAACATCCTTCAATTAAGATACATTTACTTGACATGCAAATGGAAGAAATTAAGTCTTGTTTTGTTTTCTAAGAAATTGAACAAAATGAAGTGTTTGTGCTTAAAACAAGAACAAATGTGTCGGTGAGTATGAACATGACTTTATTTGAATGAAGTTGATTTAAACCCATTGGCAGATATTTGTTCTTGTTTTAATCATAGAATCACTTTCACAAGATCTTATGTGAGTAAATGTATCTTGATTTAAGAATCTTTTAGATATTGGCACTGGAAAACAAGACAAATTGCCTGAAAAAGAACAGCACTGTTTTGTAGTGTGATCAGAAAGTTCAGTAAAAGTTATTTCCATATTCTAGTGTTTGAGAGCAGAGCTGTTCAAACTTTAATTTGTAAAATGAATTAAAAAGCCACGGAGACCTGTTGGAAATTGTATTTTCATTTCATTTCAATTTATTCCCTACATTTTCTTTAATTGGTCTTAAATGTACCTTCATAAACCCTGGGTACTAAACGACAGTGGAAAAGCAAACCGAGCCATGCCGAGTCGTACCACACAGTGGAAAAGTGCCGTAAAGTAGTTATATCAACAATTAAACTTCGATATATTTAAAACTTTCAGTTGCACTTTATTTTACAGTTTGTGCACTTTCAATATACTTATCAAGAAAGGTAACTACATGGGTTAAGAAGTTTGGGGTAGGCTCAGGACTAAGACCCAGTTATTGTACTACACTAAGTATTTAGTGTGTACTTGCGAAACAGGACTGTAAAACAAAGTGCTACCAAATGTTCTCATTTGTGTTCACAGATCACGTCGAGCTGGTGAAAAGGACCATGGCGGCTATCAATTTGCCGACACTGGGAATCCCTGCCTGGGCCCAGGAAATCTCAGACGACCAGTGGAAGGACATGGTCCAGCAGACGCTTCAGACCAGACAAAGCTCTGCAGGCCTGAGACTGGAACCCAAGTGAAGCCTCATCTACACATCTCATTCTGCATAACCCTTCAACAGAGATTCTGACATTTGCTCATCTCAAACAAACCCAAAGGCACATTTATCACCCGGGCTGTGGTTTATACCAACTGTGGACTGAAATTCTTAAAGTGGAAGTTTAATAGTTAGTAGCTTTGAATTGCTTTGAACTGTTGCACAGCGAGTGTCCTGATTATTCAGAGTTGGCCATTTTTTCCTGAAAACACCCCAGACATATTTCCGCCTCGTCCCGGAGGCAGTTGTGTTAATTATGCAGTAAGTTCTTTAGCTTAATTACTTTTTTGTAAAGTGAAGTTTGGCAAGATTTAGTGGTCGCTTTTGTATGACTGACAGTATCAACATGTGCGTGCTCGGTTTCATTAATCCGATTGTTGACGATGTGCAATGAGTGACTGATCCTTTATGTATTTCACACGGCTCGAGCAACACAAATGGCCGTCACGTCTTTTGTGTTTCTTTATTGTTGTTCTGTACATACATGAACATCTGTACAAAATATGACTTTCATACTATGTAATGCTCAACCTAATTAAAGTACAACATATGTACATATGACCTGGAAAGCAGCTTAAGATTAGTGTCAGACTTGGGAAGGAGGGCTGGGAGAGGAGGGAAAGGGTGAGTGTGGAGAGACCCGTACTTTCTTAATTTCCCGTTGTTTCTGGTTGCTGCCGGACAAGCTGAACATTGGCCCCATCCGCCTGTCAAGCCGCGTTGAGGAAGGAAACATGCTGCGTTCAAGAGTGAAGTTGCCTCTGATTGTTTCTGGAATGTTTTGGTCTATTTAGAGGCAGCTAGGTTGGCAATTCATGCTCTTGATTGCATGGACAAGTCATTCCCGTACACTGATTGGCTGAGGTGGTGTAACAACACTTCAAACAGCTTATGATTCAAAGACTTCACCTCTGCACTGCATACTGTAAGCCGTAATAGCGCCAGTCGAAACGTATGCGCAGGTTTGGAAAAAGTGTAGCAGCTTGAATTCACAAGGGGCGAAATACCTCGAGCTGCACACCGGACAGCAATAAAGTGTTGCGTTGTCCAGAAGCCTGTGGGAGGAGTAAATGTTCCCTCGCTATTGGAATGATCAAAGTGACGCTTCACGGGACAGATCTTTACAACAGAGAGGGGACATCATGCATCAGAATGGAGTCGTACAAGCAAACAGAACTAAAGAAAAGATGAAGTTGGGGAAGAAAGAGGGGATACTGAAGGGCAAGGGCACAATCGTAAGCAATATACATGACAATATACAATACACAAGTAGTCGCAGCGGCAATCGCTTTTCCACATATTAAGCCTGGACAGGTAAGCGAGTATCTTTTCTCTTTAAGTATATAGTCCTATTAGGAGGATTGTATCGCGCTTGATCGTACACTAGACCAGTGGATGGTTTACCGCTCTAATACCTGAAAATAATATTGCTTAGGCGCTTTAAAGTGAAAACAACATCAAAGTAAGACGTACAATCTTGGACAGGACGGTAGTTCGCGATCTTTTTAAAGTTTGTTTTTCGTTCGTCTAGTTTTTACACATCACAGAAACCTATGAAGCAAAAACGACAACTCACAAAAAGCTAGGAGGTGAACAGAGCCTGTTCGAGAGGTCTTAAAACCAAAATAAAACATGGATGCATACAAACATAAGTGGAGTGTGGACCAATAGGTGCATGCGTTTAGATCACATTTTCTGCGGACTGTAAACGGACTGTATACTACTTTTACAGCATGTTCATCAAGCGCTCTGCTGGTGGTGGATATAGAGGTGATTGCTTCCACAAAGCTCTTTAACGTTGATCGTGATCATTAACACAATCACGGAGGAAAACAGCTTAGGTCAATCTCTTCAACCTCTGCCTCCTAATGTGTGGTCATGATCGCAAAAAGGACGTCAGATGACTACCTGAAACGATTTCACAGTCCCGCCTCAAGATGTAAGAGCAGACCTGTCTAGGGAAGCATCTGAAATAGACTCACAATCCCATGCGAGTTGAAATCTCAAACTTGCATGTTTAATTCATAAAGCTTGTTTTGCAAGAAACAAGTTTCACTAATTCGTTTCTGTACGACATCAACAATAACCCTGATCACTCCCGTTTGGCTACCATCCCACACCGGAGAAATCCGGTCTCCATAAATCTCCATATGTCCAGTAACATGATTCATTTAGTTAAGTGTGGCCCCTTCATTGCAGACACGACAGATTTACAGAGGCAGTGATTGGAATACAGGAGAAGCTCTCGAGCAGCGGTCAAAATGGGATAGGGAACATGCGGGCAAATGGAGACGGAATAAAGTGGACAAAATAAAGTGGAGTGTGGAGAGAAAAACAAAGCCACCACAACAAGAGCGTACTTCGATTATCTGTAACCCACACTGCTTTCTACCAACCCAGCGGTTGCTTCTGTTCGGTGTGGGGATCGGCAGCTATGGGTCGATCGGGGGAGATTTTGGAAAGTTTGTGCACGCATGGGAGTCGGGGCAGAGTGCATGGGAGCTCTCCACTGCTCTGTGGACTGGATTTTTGCAGACGGGGCTCTCCAACAGTGAGGGAGGAAGGAGTATGGATAGAGGCAGAGGAACAGAGAGGTGGGTTACAGCAGGCGACGGTTTTGGACCAAGACGAGAGGAAGAGTTTAGGCGCGGTGGAGGGTGGCGGTGCTCCCCCGTCAGAGGGCTTCCTGGTTGGCCGATAGGTACTCCTCTGCTCGCTTGTGAGCTTCCAGGGCTTTTATAGTATAGACGTCCTGCGGCAGCTCAGACTTTCGCCTCATCAAAACCTTGTCTTTCTTGATTTCTTTCATCCCCTGAAAAGAAAAGAGTTAAATTCCTGAGACAGTGCAAGACTAATGCCCAAAGAATGCATAGGTTTGGACACTGATGCTTAGCATATGCATACAGCTGAATGCATTTGATTATGCGCGCGAACAAAGGAGCTCAACTAGTAAGTTTCATCGTTGTCCAGGGTTTGCTCTATTTCTCTACAAATGTTATGACTGATAAAAATGTCAAAAATATCTATTAACCCTCCCACATACCTCAGCATATGTGTACTTTGGGCTTGAGGAGGGGTGGGCAATATAAACAAGTAAAAATTTGGTAGAAACCAACAGCTTGAGATTTTGGATTATTGTGGCGATTACACACTCGTGCTGCATCGTCACAATGGTTTATCATTTGCATGTAAAAGAAAAATACTGAAAACAGAGAGAGCAACTATTGACTACCATAGTAGGGAGAAAAATAATCTCTGCTTTGTTACAAACATTCTTCTAAATATCTTCTTTTGTGTTCAGCAGAACACAGAAACTCGTACAGTTTTGGAACAACTTGAGGGTGAGTAAATGACAGAATTGTCATTTTTGGGTGAACTACCCCTTAAGTCGTCAAAATAATGTACCTTATTAGCTCCAAAAGAGCATGTATTGCTCTAGCTACACTGAAGTTTAAAAAACAAGTTTGGCATTTGTGCTTTAGAACAAACTTCCAAGTCAATACCCACAAATCTTTTGTTCCTGTGAAGATCTACAAGTGTTTGTTTGATTGTACCTGTGAGGCTTCTGATTCCACAGTCTTCTTCAGCAGCTGGATGTCCTCGGCTGTAGGGGTCTCTGTCTCCATTGAGTACAATGGCATCCCTCCTTCGTTATACATCATATACTGCATGTACACACAAACACGTCATTTACACATGCATGAAGCTAGTTCACACCTAAACATACATCTGCTCGGCTGGGTAGGACTGTTTTAGGTTATTTATGGGAGAACAAGAAATATATTATTAAGGGGTGTTGTCACAGTGTTTTGTTTATCGCAACTTGCAGCATTAATACAGAATTCAAATGACGTGCAGTCAAAGGTGCGTGATTATCAGCTATTTTACAAAGGCTTTGCATATGGCTCATCCAAAATGAATTCAGTGTGAACTTTCTTAGAAAAAAAATAAGTATTTAGATGAGACGAAGCACCTTTTAAAGCATTTAATTTGAGAGGCTGCTCAGGAGCCAATGGGTGGGTTGCTGTCTTTGGACATGATGGATAGAGCTTGAAGGTCGTAATTAGGTTAAGCTCCACCCATTAGGTTCAGAGTGGGGGAGCTGACGTCACTTGACGTGGTTCTGCAGTGAGCATCACTTGTTTAAATTTACTGGATTATGCAAAAATAGACTTAACTGCGTGGTTAAAATGTGAACCATTTTTGTTGAGTTTCCAGCAAAAACTGTGATTTGTTCATACCACCCACCCTACATCTAAACAGAACTTGGTAGGAGAGATGAAAGTAACCCAAAGAGTAAGATGAATGCATAATAACTATTCCGTAACAGAAATAACTGACTCACCTCCTCCTGAGCCAGACCGGGCCGCAGCTGAACCTTTGTACTCTGTGAAAATCCAAAACTTGTGGTTGAAAAACACATATTAACAGGATCCCTCATCACATCCTGATTAAACTGTGGCTTCTTTTTGTGTTTGCACACAGAGAAGAGTTGTGATAATTACACTCGTAGATTGGAGTTGATTAATTTGGATACATACAAAAATTAGTTGCACACAAAAGCTTGTGATTTCACTAGCTATGTTCCATGCACCTATTTTTGTGCATTTTGGGACATTGCATATAAAAAAAACTTCTGGATGGAAACGCCAAGGTGCGCGTAACATTCTAAAAAAAGCACATAAAAACGTATGCACTCAATTCAGTCTGATACTTTTTTTTATCCAATATTAAGACATGCGCATAAACCACAATGGAAACGCATTTACTAAATATACTCTGTGATGCGCATCAGAAAGGTCATGTGACTGCACGAAGGGACAGCATAACTGGACTAACCAGTGGACCACTCTCGTTGCACAGAATCAGTCTGTCAAAGAACTGTCTTACACTGCGTTTCCAAAAAGCAGGCATCCGCCTCAGAAATAAGATATCATGACCACGTTTATTTAGTTATATAACTATATAGTTGGCGAAAAACAGTAGGCGAAAGTCTCCGGATGGCCTACTACTTCTGGCAAGGTTCTGAAGTGCGCATTCGATGAACACTTTACCATCCCACAAGGCCACGGGAGAGAATTTAAGAATGGAGGTGAAGGGACGAAACTGACACAGGTAGTTCATGTGATAACGACAAAATGGCGGATGCTAAATGTCCGGATTTCATTCATACTATATAGAAAGTCCTTTTTTAATGTAGTTCAAATTCAAATGTAGTACCTACTCAGACGCGATTTCGGACGCATCAATGGTCTTATTAATTTAGCACCACTTTATCAGGAAGTGACGATTTTGTCCTCTTCAGCTCAGCCGAATGGAAACGGTGCTTTAGTTGCAATGTTTTATGCGATATTCAAAGTTAAATACACAATATTGGATGGAAACATAGCTACTGACAGTTTGATTGTATCTGTGTACACTACAATTCAAACGTTTGGGGTCAGTATGCATGTTTTCACAAAGTTAGAGGCTGCATTAGGTTGGTAAAAATGCATTAAAAACAGTGATATTGTGAAATATTACAATTTAAAATAACTTATCTGTTTTAATATTTTTCAATTTATTCCTGTGCTGGCAAAGCTGAATTTTCAGCAATCATTACTCCAGTCTTCAGTGTTACTTTAAGCCGGATGCACACTGTGTGTTTTGTCAAGACTGTGTGAACATGATCCTCGCTGTAGGCCATGTCACACTGTAAGATCTAAGTTGTCATTAAATGTCAGACTGTACGATAGTCCGATAAAAACGGACGCATGCAAGAAAACTCGTCAAGAGTTTTATATCATCAATCAATAAAATGGTGGCTACAAAGAAATCTCAAGCGCTCATTTTGGTCATAATTTGACGTTCGTCGTAGGAGAAGTCACGCTGCAGGATTGTGCGCCAAATCTTCTGACACTGCCAACATTTCGGCTGCCGGTGAACATGTCAAACTAACGATCAAAGACTTTAGATTTTAGTCTAGGATCAGAGGAATCTTGTAGGATTTGCTAAATTTGACTCGCACAGTGTGCACCTGGCTTTAGAAAGTTTTTTTTTTTTTTATTCTATTAAAAAAGTGAGTACAGCAGAGGGCGTTTACCTGAGGGTTCTGTTTTGCTAGTTCTTCAATTTTATGCCACATTTCTTCCCGTTCCTTAAGTTTGTACTTCTCTCTAGGGAAGAACAGGAAAACAACAAAGAGTTTAGGATATGTCAGAGAAAATAACTTGTATGTATTTGTGAATGCATATGGTTGCCACAAGCTTAGCTCAACAAAACCAACTTGCTTAGTAATTCTGCTTAGAGGACAAAGACAGTCACTGGGTCTCAAAATCTAGAGAACTGCCTACCTAGACATCATCTCTGGGCATGTTCGATGCCCAAAATGCTGTCTCTCTCTTTGTAGTTCACTAGGATTTGAGACAGTAAATGACAACTGCTGACAAGACCTTCTCAAACAATTTGTGTCAGAACAATCCTTTACACCTTTCTGATCCCTCATATTCTGTGTTTCTTCCCCCATTCACTTACTTCTGCTTCTCAGCCTTGTACTGCTGAGTGCAGTCATCAAACAGCTTCTGGTTCATCTCCATAAAGAGCTTTAGAGCATTGTAGATAAGCCCGTGGATTGTCCTGCAGGAAGAAAAACACATCATTATTACTACAGAGTACAGACATTTCAACAGAACGTTTTTTTCTTCAGGTGTTCATTCATTATAAGAAAGAAAAAAGATTTTTTGTAGAAGATACACTGATCAGGCATAACATTATGACCACTGACAGGTGAAGTGAATAACACTGATTATGTCTTCACCATGGTACCAGTGAGGCAGCAAGTGAACATTTTGTCCTCAAAGTTGATGTGTTAGAAGCAGAAAAAATGACAGGGACCAAATTGTGATGGTCAGTATCTATCAAAAGTGGTCTAAGGAAGGAACAGTGGTGAACCGGCGACAGGGTCATGGGTGGCCAAGGCTCATTGATGCGAAGCGAGCGAAGGCTGACCCGTGTGGTCCGATCAAACAGACGAGTTACTGTAACTCAGATTGCTCAAGAAGTTAATGCTGGTTCTGATAGAAAGGTGTCAGAATACACAGTGCATCTCAGTTTGTTGTGTATGGGGCGGCACAGCCGCAGACCAGTCAGGATGCCCATGCTGACCCGTCCACCACAGAAAGCACCAACAGTGGCACATGAGCATCAGAACTGGACCACAGAGCAATGGAAGAAGGTGGCCTGGTCTGATGAATGATGTTTTCTTTTACATCACATGGATGTCCGGGTGAGTGTGCGTCGCTTACCTGGGGAACACATGACACCAGGTGCACTATGGGAAGAAGGCAAGCCGGTGGAGGCAGTGATGCTTTGGGCAATGTTCTCCTGGGAAACCTTGGGTCCTGCCATCCATGTGGATGTTACTTTGACACGTACCACCTACCTAAGCATTGTTGCAGACCAGGTACACCATTTCATGGAAACGGTATTCCCTGGTTGCTGTGGCTCTTTCAGCAGATAATGCGCTCTGCCACAAAGCAAAAATGGTTCAGGAATGGTTTGAGGAGCACAACAATGAGTTTGAGGTGTTTACTTGGCCTCCAAGATTCCCCAGATCTCAATCCAATCGAGCATCTGTGGGATGTGCTGAACAAACAAGTCCGATCCATGGAGGCCCCACCTCGCAATTTACATGACTTAAAGGATCTGCTGCTAACATCTTGGTGCCAGATACCACAGCACACCTTCAGGGGTCTAGTGGAGTCCATGCCTCGACGGGTCAGGCCTGTTTTGGCAGCAAAAGGGGGACCAACACAATATTAGGAAGGTGGTCATAAATGTTATGCCTGATCGGTGTATGTCTTAATGGAAAAAACAGATTGTGACAAAACAAATCTGTACTTGTTCCAGTGGCTCTTGGAGTTCTTGTAGAGAGCGGGAAACATGATGGGGAGGATCTTGGCGGCATTGTCGCTGATCAGGCTCATGATGTACTCATTGTTCCAGTAATACAATGCTCTTTCAGCAACCTGGAACACACATGACATTACAGACATGTTACAAAACTCCACATGCAAATGCTAGTCCTCTCTTTTTATATTATTGCACATCTTCGATGACGGCGGAAACCTTGTATCACCAAAACCTTTTTCACCTTTTCTCTCTCAAAAAAAAAGGTCTTTATTATAGGTTTCAGACACTTGCATATGTTATTAAAGGTCCCATGGCATGAAATTTTCATTTTATGAGGTTTTTCAACATTAATATGAGTTCCCCTAGCCTGAATATTGTCCCCAAGTGGATAGAAATGTTGATCGGTGTAAAACCGAGTTGTGGCTGTCTTTCTCTGCCTTTGAGAAAATGACAGGCCAGACTAGCCAATCCTGAAGTCGCCTGGTTTGACGTCCAAGCAGGAACGGTTTCCTCCCTTTCCTCCGCCCAGAGAATCTGGCACGCCCATGCAAACGCTCGAGAGATCATTGCATCATTGCTTGTGAACGAGTGAACGCTGGCAGTTTCTCAGTGTTTGGATGTACAAATGAAAACAGAAGTCTTTTTTCAGTTCCTTCTGATCTGTGATCAGTGATTTCTGATGTGTAGCTAATTATTTATTATTCGTGCACACAATGCGGCTTCTCTCTCTCCAGACAGAACGGTGTTTTCGTGTTTTATATCTTGTGAGTCAGTGTTTTTGTACGTCCTCGTCGCGTCTATCGGTTCTAAAATGTGCATACAGTCATGAGTTTCTGCTCAACATCAGCAGAGATAAACCTCACACACGCCGAAGCTCGGCCTTCAACATCCCCGACCCACAGTACTGCATCTGGCCCACAGCGGAGGCACCAAACGCGGCGTGAGATTAAGCAGAAGGGGGGTAAGCTTGAGCATATCCGGGCTAGCCAGCCTAGCCCCACAATAAACTGGACTACATTCGATTACTGCTGTTGTGTCTTTGTTTGCGCTGTGTACTCAACGCGCGTCACTGACGCTTTTATTTTATTTTAAAAATAATGCTATTATCAACACTTACTTTTAACTCGTTCATCTCGACAGCTGTAATGGTACTTTGCATGTGTTACAAAGTTGGTAGAATAATGATGAAGAGGACTCGGTGTGACTGGGACTCGTGTTTATTCAGAACTCTCAGATACAAACACAATAAACTCGCGCTGACTGACAGCGCTCTCATAACTCAGTAGTTACTATAAATAACTTTGTTAGCAATCGCTGAGCTCAGTCTCTGATACATTAGTGATGTCCGGTTCGCGAACGATCTTTCTTTTGAACCAGTTCTTTTTAGTGAACCGAATCAGTTCACCAAATCGGACTGAATCGTTCTAAACGGTTCGCGTCTCCAGTCAGCGCTGATCCATAATTTACTAAAGTTACTAACTTTCTGACATGAGTGACAGTCCCTCCGACTAGAAATAGACTAATAACCTAAAGTATATGCTGTAACTAAAACAGTTCAGACATGCTGAGAACTGATGTGAAGTGAACTCAGGTCCATCCGTCTCCCTGGCAGACTCGTGCCTGCTCGTGCCTCGATAAACCACGCCCCCTCCGCTCATATAAAATGCAAAGATGTCAGCCAATCACAACAGTGGGCGTTTTTACTGAAGTCTCACAGCAGACACGCCTCTTGAAGCAGGGCATTCAGCCACAGGGCAAACAGCAGTATAGAACAAATGCCTTTTATTTCTAAATTATGACATTTTATGATGTAAAAGTCATACTAACAATATAAGTACAGCTCAGGAAACATTATAAAATAATAGAAAAATGCCATGCCATGGGACCTTTAAGTTCTGAACATTTTACCAAAATGAAGCTCAAATGGAGTTGCAAGGTTTTTGACCCGCAAATTTCGGACATGCATATTTTGTCAGTCATTAGAACGACCGCATCTGAGGCGGTAAGTGTACCGCATTACATTTTCATCAACTTACACATTATGAAGTTCACTGTAGCTACGTGTGTACTGTAGCTCAGTTTTTTCTGTTATTTGGTCAAAACTTCCTGTTATTAAAGACGAACTGCTTTGCACAGGCTATTTGAGACAGTACTGGCTATGAATCAACGACAAATGCTAGATAGGGATGCACCGATATAAAAACTTTGGCTGATACAATAACCGATAATTCTTTATTTTATTTGAAAGCCGATAACTGATATATTGGCCGATAAATCTGAATCCAAATTTTCATATGATTTTTGTCTGATTACAAAACAAAAGTCTCACCATTAAAATCCATGTCCCAAGCACACTATTATTAGCCTGGGAAAACCCAGACAACTTCCGGCAAATTTAGATTTGCTCTCCAAGTAGTCTGGTAAAGAGCCCCTTCAAGCCCATTTCTAAACCCTAGAAAACGCGGCACCAATTAGAAACGTTGGGGCGGGCTTTACACGATGACGACAGCGCAGCGACATTGAAGCAGATTTGTACGTGGAGCATCACTCGTTCGAATCAGCTATCGCGTCTGTTTTAAGCGATTTAAACTTTTCCTTTTCGTTAAAACCCGAGCAAAGAACAACACTCGAAGCATTCATATCTAAAAAAGATGTTATCGCTGTCTTACCGACTGGATTGTTCAAAAGTCTGATACCAGCTTGGCCCTTTGGTGGCTAAACGAATGGGTCTTAGCGAGAGCCCTCTGGTAGTGTTAATGTTTTACAAAATATAGTTTTAAGTCCTTTTCAGGCGTGAATGTAGTTGTTTAAAGCTCAAATATGTGGTTTATTTATAAAGAGAGCGCCTTTTTTAAAATTTGATCTGCCGTCTTCGGAGTTGTGAGCTCCAGTGGTTCAGCGGCGCTCAATTGATCATTAACCCCACGAGAGGCGCCTTTCCTCGGCCAGTCCTTCTGCCGTCTGCCGCTGGCTCTAATGTCTCTGTTGTGGTTAAACCGTCTCGTCTTGTGTAGATCTAACGGCTGATCTTTGCTCTCATTAATCTATAATTTGTTCCTAGACAGATCGTTTTGTCTGAGGGCAAAGTGAAGTTTCATTACTTTATATTTTTTAAGATATTAAACTTTACCGTTGTAGTCTCCTAGCGCTGACTTTGACTGAATTGCTTTATATATTGTATAGC
Source organism: Gobio gobio (assembly GCF_949357685.1). Lineage (NCBI taxonomy): Eukaryota > Metazoa > Chordata > Actinopteri > Cypriniformes > Gobionidae > Gobio > Gobio gobio. The sequence continues at coordinate 9,203,933 of NC_137111.1, forward strand.
TTCTTATACCTTTTACTTATACTTTTATAATTGCTATTGATGATCACACATAAACTGACATTTAACAAAAAGTGACTGGTTGTGTTTTGTGTCATATTTAATTTATTACAGTGATAATCATACCCTATATTATGCCTATATTTTGTGTGTGTGTTTTTTTAAATGTAAACGAAAAGAGGCTGGGTTTTTTATATTTCGTTTTGTTATAAACATGCATTAAAGATAATATGCATTGCCTGCACTACATATATACTGAGTGATACTGTCAAGAATGCTGCCTCCATTAGCAGAGTTGGCGGACTAGTGTCCTCCCGTCCTCGGGAGTTCAATCTCCGGAGTCAAACTTGGTAAGATTTCTGAAATGGAAACCGGGGACATTTCCTATTTGAGAACACAAGTACAGACAAGAACACATATTGAGAAACGGCCAGCTGATAGTCTCAGCTGTTTCTCCGTCGCTCTGATTGGTTTTAGGTCTATCCAATTGCGCCGAGAGGCATTTGAGCGACGCCCGTTGGTGACGCCCCTTTGGAAATGATTTGTCTATGAAGCTTTGCCAGACCATAACTCAGTTACTACTGAGAATGGTCTGGTTTTAACCAGGCTACACTATTATAATATTTTATGTAGTAGCCTATACGACAGACTTGGACTGAACATGTTGCACTTAACCATATTTTCTTTAAGTGATTTAAATCATACTATAAAGCAGAGATGGTCCAAACTGTGTGCGGCATTTCATTCACGATAGAGGCGGGCGGAGTTATGAGGTTATTGAGGATCCAACTGATTTACGAGGGTTAGGTCACAAACTATTAATACTTTTAATTTGTTAAATATTTGCAAAAACCCACAGACCGACGTAAAAAGGGTGACCAATAGTAATGATTTACAAAAAAAAAAAAAACAAAGATGACGAAGATACAAGGTTTCTGCCAGACTTCGACAATATGTAACCGATTATGTAAATGATGCCCAATGTTCAGTGATGGAATGAGATCAATGCTTGCACACCTGGAAGTGCGGACTTGATACACACTTGGCCAGCTGTCTAAACAGAGGCTCCATGACTTTCACAAACTCTGAGGGCTCAATGACGTCCAAGATTTCCTCCAGCTCGTTCAGAAACATCACCTCCTTAGGGCTGTGGGTCTTGGGCCAGAACTTCAGCAGGCCCATAATCACCTGATGCAGAAGAGGAAGGAAAACAGCTGAGAAAGTCATCTTTGCACCAGTTCACCATGAATAAAGAATTCATACAGAAAAAAACTTGAAAGAAATGTTAATAATAGTGACAGGAAACGGTGCAGTTGCCAATGCTGTAAATCTTACAGGTTCAGTGAGGCTGCTGTCCTTTTCCAAAAACTGCACCACACAGTAGGCCAGCTGAAAGCACAGGAAATTACTTTTTTTCCCAAAAAGAACACAATAGGATGACTAACATTGAGCCAATGCTATTCCTCATTCACATCATAACCTCTTATACTTAATCTATAAAGTATAGACTATGGATACAGTAAGGCAGGGGTGGGCGATATGCTGGATGAAGCACTAAACCAGAAAATATGAATTCTTTCAAATGTGGTTATGTAAAAATTCATGGGCGTTTTGACCACTTTCAAATATCACTGTGAAGGAGAAAATGCAAGAGCTTGTTAAAAAAAAAAGGTGCATCCTCAAGGTGTGGAACTAAACCAAGCCCCCTTAGTTGCTGTAAAACTCAGGGTTCCCACTCTTTCATGGACACCAGATTCAAGTACTTTTTAAAGCACAGTTTATTTTGTATCAAGTACAATAATGACAATAAAGGTGGGTTTGTTACTGTCAGTCTGTACAGTATCAAAGACCTACTGTACCTGTGTCTATCATTTCTGCAGTAATAAAATCCAATGAGGAGAGAGGGCTGGTGTGTGTGTGCATGCGAGATAGATATAGATAGAGATATAGAGATATATAGAGATATAGAGATATAGAGATATAGAGAGATAGAGATATAGAGAGAGAGATAGATAGATAGATAGATAGATAGATAGATAGATAGATAGATAGATAGATAGATAGATAGATAGATAGATAGATAGATAGATAGATAGAGAGAGAGAGAGGTTTGAACCAGAGATGCAATTTGAAGCTTTCTTATTCCTGCTTTCAATATTTAATTTCACACTGTTTTTTTACGAACCATTACTTGATTAAAAACATTAAAATATAGGCAGATTATAAAACACAGAATTTCGCAATAAAATCAGAGAACATGGATAACGTAATTGTTAAGAATTACAAATATTCAAAATTATTTGTTAACCACGTGTCGTGTACAGGGTATCTGCTAGGGCTGGGTAAAAAAATATTTTTTCAAATTTTTACGAACTGATATCGATTAATAAATCCCAATAATCAACTTGTCGATCCTGTTTTAAGATGAATGAACAGAACATTGTAGCGCACCTCCCATCCATTAAATCAAAATAATCTTTGTGCTTTGTTACTATTGATATGACACAAAGTGTCAGATTTCAAATGACGTCCATTTTATTACCAAACTCAAAAACATAAATACTTCATCAAGAGGCGCAGGAGCGCACATGAACTGATCTTCTCTTCCGCCTTAATACCAGTTACAGAGCAAAATAAACATAAATGAGCATCTGAAAGCGTGTTAAAAGATACAGTCAAGTCAACCGCAGAAAGACGTCAGTAAAACAACTTGTGAACAATGTCATGTAACGTCACATTTACCTCAGAAAAACCATAAACCCATTAGTCAGCTAGAAAAATTCTCTAACTTTAGAGAGGAGCATTTTGCTAAATATATGCCCCATATCACATATTCATTATATATTTTTTAATGTTCTTCAATATTTAATGCATGTATGAATAAATCTGGCAAGTTTTTATGACAGCCACCATTTAAATGTTTATATTTCAAAAAACAATTTGGAGTAGAAATATGATTCTGTAATTGTAAAGTTAATATTATAACTTTATTATTAATAACAAAAAACACAATTGAGTGTAATTTAAGTGTTTGTATACAAATCAATCCATTTTTTATGTTCAATATTATAGTCTATAGGCTACAACTGACTCCCATAGTTTACAGCTTTAGTTTAGAGATTTGTTTTCCTTAAGAAAATTTCCCATGTATTGAACCTGATATATATCCAAAATAATCGATATTGAATCGAAATCGAATTAAAAGCTTGTGAAACGAAATCGAATCGAACTGTGAAATGTGTCAATATCCAGCCCTAGTATCTGTAGGGTTTTTAAAAAAACAATTTTAAGGCTTTTTTAAACACCTGCACAAAGATTTAGTGTTTATGGTAACATCCTAAACCATAAAATGACTGTAAAAGCGACAATTTCAACAACAATACAAATAATACAAAAATATATATTCGCAAAAACAGGAACAAAGCACGCACATCACCGGCAAAAATATGCTCAAAGTTGGGTCCTCGACAAAAGAAATCATAATGGTATTAATAGTGGACTTACACATGGGTTAAATTTCAAGCACCTTCCAGATGAAGAGCCTGTGTTGCTCAAAACATAACGCATGTGTGAGTCCACTAATAAAACTTTTTGCATATTTTATAAAAATATATTAAAAAAAATATATAATTTATACAAACCACATTTCAGCCTTTTAAAGAAAATTGTCAATTTCTATCGATTATTCATATTAATTTAAAATATGACTGTATATAACATTCTGGATATTTGAGGCGCTGTGTAATATCATTGCGCCGCTGCACCCATGGGACGGCAGCAAAGTTTCTTGATTATTACGCAGGAATGAGAGTATAGTTTTCATTTCGCAACTTTTAATTTTCCATCGGTAAAATGAAACCCGATGTAACTACAGAAGAGTCAAGTTTTAAATAGGAAAAAAATAGCAACTCTTTGGTCATTTTTTGAGCGAGATGCTAACGGTCTAATCAGATTCAATGAATTATGCTAAGCTATGCTAAAAGTGCTACCGCCAGATCCGGAGATCAGCTGAATGGATTTGAAAACGGTAAAACTCAACTGTTAAACTCTAGGAGAGTTGGAAAATTAGCCTATTTTCAAAAAAAGTGGAGTTTTCCTTTAAGTAGCACCAAAACATTGCTGGTCTATAAGTAAGAACGGCTTCCGTCAGGGGCTGGGTTACCATGACCAACAAGACAGACTTGTGACCGCCATTTTTTAATTAGCAGCTAATCGAGCTAATGGCTGCTCAATTGTAATCTCCGTCTATACGAATTATGGTGAGCTACACGAATGCATTGGATTTGCCATGTTTGGATGCCGATGTAGGTTTGCAAAGCCATGTGCATCAAAAGTAACGTAACATTCGCCACTGTTGATGGAAGGCTTGTTCGAGATGCATCAGCGCTGCGCAGACCGATCTGCGTAAAAGACATCAAAGTACCGCGAGAGCATTTGGAGAGCATACGACTCCTCATGCGTTTGAATAGCTCTTGCTGTACTTTGGTGTCATATGCTGACCGGTCTGCGCAGCGCCAATACATCTCAAACAAGTGTGTTTGTGTTTCTCGCTGCCGCACTAGCGTTGCTAAGAAATATGAGACACATACAGAGATGTAAGACCTGGCTCTGTGGTGGCTCTCTAGCCTGTGGAAAGACAAAACTGGTTCCTATAAGGCTCATTAGTCGAACCAACTCTGAACCAGCACTAGCACTAGCACCCAGTTCTTGTGGTGGAAAAGGGGTATGTTTGTTTTCAAAGACTTTAAGCCTTAAATCCATGTAGGTACTTTCAAGAAGCGTGGGAACCCTGCCTACCTGTCCTTGTTCCAATGTCAAACATGAAGGGAAATTACTGAACTGTATGCATTACCTCAAATGGTTAAATAACATCTGGAATGACCATTAGCTGCCAAAAAGGTTAGCAAATAAAATGGTGCTGTTCAGACTCTTGCATTCAGTATTCATAATTTTGAGTTTGCATATTTTTCTTCCTCCCCAAAAGAAGCTTAAATGAATAAGTGGATTGATAAAAACTGTGAAAAATCCCAGTGTTATACTAAATGATTAACTCTCTAGGGACGCCACTCAGCCAATCAAATTTTAGGACTTGAACTAAGGGTGGTAAATGCAATTATTGAAAGTTTTGAGTATACTGTGATTTTTACGGCATCATTTTTTTCATGTAATCACCCACTCCTATAGTGAAATCAATCCTTTCTACATCAAAAGTCCTCAACAAAACAAATATCTCCAGAAGAGAGTCCTCCTTAAGCATACCTGTGGGTGATAGACGCTGAGAGACTTGACTTTGTGTAAAGGCAGTAGCACTCTGATGAGGAACATTTTGTGCTCCTCTTTCAATGGCAGGGCAAAGCCATTAATTATGCTGTGGGAAGAACATGAGATCGGTCATGTGACAGACAGGTTCTTTCAGTTCAGCAAAGAGAGAAAGACCTCCTCTCAGATTTGTCATGGCAACACTGATAGTGGTCACACTCACCTTCCTAAGATTTCTAAGAGCTCCGCAATTCCATTGTGATGCTCCGTCTCGTATATAAACCTACAGTGCGAGATCAAGGACATCGACTCAATGGATGATTCTGGAAGAGATGCCTGTCTCACCTTTTCTCACAAATACCAAGCTCGGCTGACTCAAAGACAGAGCTCACAGTTTCTGTGTCTACTGTTTCAAAGTTTATGAATGAGAACATTTTGATAGCCGAAAGAACAGTATGCAGATGTGGATTAGTAAAATGAACAGCTTGCCTGTAGAATATATTGTTGATTTGCCGACGGATGTAGGCTCTCAGCCCCAGGAACTTTCCATAGATCCTGTGCAGGATGGTTTTTAGGAAGTCCCGTTCTCTGGGGTCTTCACTGTCAAAAAGCTCCAGAAGCTGAAAAGGAATAATGTGAACTGAATCCATTAGCACAATCATTAGAAGTATTCGGAGACCCAATCCCAGTAGTGGACTGAAAAGCCTTCCCGTAAACACTTCTAAACAAACAGGTGTTGTAGACCTGAAATAATTTGATCAAAAGAAAGAAATTAAAACATGTAAATGCCTGAATCTGACTATTTTCTCAATCAGATTAAAAAATATCATTGGTGTAATGCGTATGTTTTATGTCATAAAAACTTGCCTATGTTTATTTACGTCTCACATCTTACAATCTGGTCAGTGGATGAGACTAAATATTTGCTAAAAAAAAGCTTGTGACATAAATCCCAGCTCTCTTTTTAGATGCGTCGTCAAGCCAAAATGCTGCTCCGGTGCTCTTCAGATATCAATAACATCATCAAAAATAATACAAATCTGTGCATAAAGTAGGGACGCCCTGAGCCAATCTCAAGGATTGGCATCTGGGCCGATTAAGCATTTTTGAACTAATCGGTATTAGCCATGCTAATCCCCATCCTTTATTTTACATCATCTGTCATTCAGGTGTGTCGTGCAGTAGGTGGCGATATGCACTTTTAAGTGGGTTTTCCATTAATAGGAAATGAAGCTCAAATGTGCGTGCGTGATGCACGAGAAACAATGAGGTCTGTTCTAGCTTCAAAAAGGTTAAATGGGCCTGAAATATATAGTCACACTTGTATTGTATTCAAAAATGGCTGCATTGGAAATGAATGGGACACAAATTTCATCTATTGGAAACATTACTGAAAGCTCATTTTTTGAGATATCAACCTCAAATTTGGAACACAACTTGTTTAGATTTATGGCTTTGATTTTCTTACAGTTTTGGACTAAAAAGTGTTTTGGAATATATATATTTCATATAAAATTGAAAATTGTATTTTTGTGCAGTTTTCAGTTTTTCCCAGAGAAAATCTCTGCATGGCCCTGTATATAGGATTGATTTGAATAACTTTAATGTGCATGAATTGGGCACCAAGCACTTGGAAAATACAAGTATTGGATCAGGACTCTGTAGATTAGGGCTGTAACGATTTGACCAAAAATAAAAACCTTGATTAATTGAACATTTTACCTCGATTATTTATGAACGATTATTTTGCTTTTTCCTTAAAACACATACAAATGACAAAGCTTTGTGAGGACGCAGGAGAAAGAGGTCTGCCTTCAGGGCACGCGCGCGTTGTCAGAGACAAAACACAGCACTCTGTGTCACAGAAAAAAGGAAAAATACGTCGGTTAGAGGTTCTGAATTTCGGTTTCGATTATTTTTCGATTAATCGTACAGCCCTACTGTAGATACTCTGTATTCAATGATTCGGATCGGAGACACAAAAACATTCCTAGCACAAAGAGATGTTGGAATGGTGATATACCCTTGCTTTAAACTCGACTTAGTATTCTACACAGGCAAGTGCTGAACACTTTACTGCATCATGCTTGTAAAACCTTTAAAAGCAGCTGGCCTTAGTTTCCTTACTGACATTTACAACAGAGGGAGTGTGTATATTCCTCTGATAGTGTGCTGATGAGGACAAATCATGATACAGACATAGGTCAGAAGAAAAGACACTCACCGACATTACAAACTTTTGGTCGATGTATTTTTTGGCAACATTGGGCTGGAAATCAGGTGACTCCAGGAATCTTAAGAAGAATTCATAAACCAGCTGAAGAAGGGAGGAATGAGAGATAATAAAGATTAATATATGATGAATGTATCTGTCAGGTCCTCTTTGCACCCAGAACAATACATGCTGTCAGTTCTTGTTAAAATTTATTTTTTAATCATTTGAGACAGACATTTTGTTCCAAAACCTAGTGAGCTGCCTCGCTGCAATCGAGCCGGCAGGGAACCTCAGAAGTGACTGGAATGCAACGCTCTACATAGGCAGAAACCCAGTGACCCACACACATTTTGATTTTGAGTTTAACAGTGCTGAAGCTGACAACTTCATACTTGAGAACCATAAAAATTATAACACTAAAATAAAGTTCAAAAGGTTCAACCTGGCACTCAGGTAGAGTTAGTCCGTAATAGGTGCTCTAGGGATAGGGAAAAATCCAATGACGCAAAAAAAAGGCAGGTCCCAGGCACTCAGTCAGATGTAAAAAGTGCCCTGAAGAAGACCATTTGTTGGTTGAAACATGTTGGCTCTTGTATATTTAAAAAAAAAAGATGACTTAAGCCATACCAAATAAAGGCTTTTTAATTCATTCCTTCTCCACTTTTTACGTCTGACTGAGTTCCTGGGACCTGCCTTTTTTTTGTGTCACTAAAATAAAGTATTTTTTCCACACTATTTTTTTATTATATTTATTTTGCAGGGGGGCGAGAGGTGTGAGAAAGCGGCGCGAGGTGGTGTGATTGCAGATGAGCATCACCTGCATCACACTGGTCTCGAATCCTCTCTCGTCCTTCACTGTCGTCGCTCCTCCCTTTATGCTTCCAATCTCCTCCGTGGGAGGATTCAAGACCATGTGACACGCAGCTGACCCTCATCTGCAATCACGCCACTGGCCTCGCACGCGCCGCTCTCTCGCGGCTCTCGCCCGCCCTGCTTGTCACAGATATTTTTTTATATTCCACATTCTTTTGCTCCGTCTATCTTGGATATGCATTGCATTGACTTCAGGGAATATATATGAAATTCATTGCAAAGGACACATGATGCTCCCTTTCAATTTGGTCAAACCAAAGCAGTTTTCAGGTCTTAAATTTGCACAGCATAACAATGTAAAAAGGCAAATGATTACTCGCATTTTAATCATGATAACTATATCGGCTTCTCTCGATTAATTAAAAATAACCATCCTGAGAACATTTTGACATTTCCGTTTGGTAACGAGCCTTCACTATCTTTCCTGCTAACCGGGTTACCAGATTTCAAGAGTATAAATCCCCCAAACTGGGCTTTACTCTTAAAAGGATACGTTTACTGTACAATGCTTTACTTAATCTTCCCAACATACACTCTCTCTGGGTTGCAAAAGAGCGCAAAACTTATCTGCACTTATCTCTGTGCTACAGAAAATCCTTCTAATATGCCAATGTATTATCAATGTTGGAAACGGCTAATACTTTTATTCAGCATGGATGCGTTACATTTACAAAAAGTCATAGTTAAGATTTATGTTGTTAGAAAATATTTCTATTTTGAATAAATGCTGTTCTTTTTAATTTTTTTTATTCATCAATGAATCCTGAAAAAGTATCAGTTTCCCAAAAAATATTAAGCGGCACGACTGTTTCCAACACTGATAATAAATCATCCTATCAGAATGAATTTTGAAGGATCATGTGACACTGAAGACTGGAGTGATGATGCTGAAAATCCAGCTTTGATCACAGAAATAAATTACATTTTAAAGTATACTAAAATAGAAATTAAAACCATTATTTTAAATTGTAATAATATTTCACAATATTACTTTTTTTTTCTGTATTTTTGATCAAATAAATGCATGCTTGATGAGAATAAGAGACTTCTTTCAAAAACATTAAATATAGTAATATTTCCAAACTTTTGACCGGTACTGTGTATATACATATATCTTTAAGATAACTTATCTTTCACTGGTATATCTGAATCTGAATCATGATTATGGTTTTTGACCATTGTGAGTATCAGTTTAACCATTATTGTGCAACCCTATTACACTAAAGATTTTGATAAAAAATTATAGGGCTTTTAGAGTCGATTTTAGAATACTTCTATTGCTCCACACACACCTGCAGGTGAGGCCAAGCGGCCTCCAGAGTGGGTTCATCCTCTTCAGGGTCAAATTCTGCTCCCGTAGGATTGGAAGAGGGTGGCAGAGTCCTGAACAAGTTTATAGAAAACTGTAAAGAGAAACACATTATCTGTCATTACACAAACAAAAAAAAACTGTCCATTTTAAGAATACACTAAAGTACTATAATAAACCACAATACCTTTTTTGTGAAAGTATCACAACACCAAGTAGTATTAGAACCAAGCAAGCAGTAGTATTATTGTGTGGATGCGTCTTTATTGCAGGGGTTTTTCTATTGTATTACTTATTTACAGTTTTCAAAAAAGTTATTACTATTGCTAAACTGGAATATTATTATACAAATTATATTTTTGAATTTATGTTTTAATTTCTTCACCAAGAAATCTGACTCGTAGAAAACTTCCATGTTGGAGTTTAATTTATAATTGTGTTTTGAATAAGCATTATAAATGTTCCCAAACTCATGAAAGGCACTAGTGCTGTTGCTTTTGCGGTTATATTCCACATGTAGGGATTTTTGGCCGTCAAATGTCTGTTTTCGTTTTATAGGACACTGCTCAATGAAAAGTTCTCCTTTGAATTCCTGTGTTGCGTTTCATTTTTATGTGTTCTGTCTTACATTCTGTGAGAACGTCACCAGAAATAAAACATGTCAATGCTGAATCTGAGCCACGAGCTCAAAAAAAAGAGAGAAAAAGTTACATTTAATTATGCCAATTAATAATCATAATAATAAATTCTTCCACAAAGTAATCTATAGTTCATATATCTTTAGCCAAACAATTGGTAAGCAATTTGGTGCATTAATACAGAGTATATGGTGACAGGTGTGCATTTTACAGTGGCTTTGAACATTACCCGTCCAATCAGAGTTAAGAGTCAGAGCTATCCATTTAATAAGAATGCATTTGGTATTTTCTAATATACCTCTCTTGAAACGGTCTTGTAACTTTCACAATGTGTGCACTAAAAATTCAGCTCTAAAAAACTCACACAGTTATCCACAAACTACAACACTGAAGTGTCATCGTTCTTTAGCTCTCATTATGAATCCATGGCATTACATATATGTTTGATCTCAAATATCAACTTCTTCTGAAGTGACAAGTGGTAAGATACTGCTTATCACTTGTGTCCCAAAATGGCTGAGAGGAAGGAAAGGATTGTTACTACTGCAGAGGGGCAGCACAGCGTTCTCTGTCAAGATGACGCAATGTTTCGACCACAGCCTCTGACGAGAGACGCCTCAGACCTCAGACAGGAGAGGGAGGGGCGAGACATTCTCACTGACACTGAGACGGCAGAGCGGGACATGAGCGTCTGATGAGCATGAGAGGATGGGGAACACCAGGGGACACTGTGCATCTGAAAGCTAAGAGGTTTGTGATCTATGATTGGATTGTCTTACAATACAGTCGTAAGTTTTATGATTAGAAACAGGGCTTTCCCTGCCCTGTCTTCCTTTTGGAGGCAAATTTTTGTCTCATTGTCAGCCATTACCTCTGCGGATATTCCACTCTGTCCAGTCACAGCTTTATTTGGGGTTCTCTTGCCTGGCCATTTTTTGCCTTCTCACTTTTAGCTAGGCGTTTAATTCTGTTGAATTGGAAAAGCCCTCACCCTCCATCTTACACTCACTGGATAAGAGATGTTCTTTATTTTATGAAACTGGAGAAAATTAGGTACTCCCTTCACCGACCTAGCACCATCTTCATTAAGCTTTGGCAGCCCCTGAACATATCAAAACTCTCCAGCTTGACCCTGCTCTTTGTGTGTGATCCCCGAATAATTTTGCACGTCCAATTTTCAGTTTTTGATTTGTTAAAAAAGTTTGAAATATCCAATAAATTTCGTTCCACTTAATGATTGTGTCCCACTTGTAGTTGATTCTTCACAAAAAATTACAGTTTCATATCTTTATGTTTGAAGCCTGAAATGTGGCAAAAGGTCGCAAAGTTCAAGGGGGCCGAATACTTTCGCAAGGCTGTGTATATATATATATATATATATATTTTTTTTAAATCACATGTGGCCCTAGTATCTTTGCATTGTTGCATTTAGTTAAAGGAGTATGTAAGATTGTGGCCAAAACTGGTACTGCAATCACTTTCAAATGACTGTAGAGCGGTGTATCCCCTCTCCCCCTCCCCCTGACTCGAGGTTGCCAGATAGGCTGCAGGATCCAGCAGGAACGTAGGCTGCTACAAGGAGCTTCCAAAGGCAAGTGACGAGTCCTCCATAGGGATGCACCGATCCACATTTTTTCACTTCCGATCCGATCCCGATACCTGAATTTGGATATCGGCCGATACCGATACTATTCCGATACCAGAGCTGTGTTTGCTTTAATATTATTATTATTATTATTATCATTATTGTTGATTTTATATGATGCTGACATAAACTCCACTCAACAGGCAAGTATGATATGAACATAAGTGACCCAAATTATCATGGTTATCAATTTATATTTGATAATCAACAAACAAAAAATAAATCAAGCAGCTCGAAGCACTTTTTTAAGCTAGATTCTGTGGGATTTCCTTCCTTATAATGGCCGTCATCAATGGCAACGCATAATGCATAAATCTCTAATATTATATCTGTAAATATATTCTCAAGCAATATTCTCATCAGTGTTCTATCAGCTATGACACAGCTATTTAAATCTAGCCTATTTTGTGTAAGAGCCCATACAGTATTCTAGTGAAATAAAGCATATATTTTCATATGATTTGACAGTTTATTTGATTAAATATCAAAAATCCAAAAGGTGTGCATCATACCTAACACTTTACAGTCAGTTTTATGACTAAGTCTTTCTCTTCAAATGCCATTTAAGTTAGAAACGTGTATAGCCTACCAATGTTTTATGTAACTTTAGAAACGGTCCCTAGATTCGCGAACGTCAAGCCAACCTAATGCCAGTCATATCAGATGCGCTGTGGTTCTGCTGTGTTTTGTTTGAAACTATTTTCGGTGCTGAAATATAACAAACACGGTCAATCACTGTATGATGAATGAATCTCCTGTACATCGCTCGTTTATCTCTGCTTTGAGTGTAGATTTCAGCGAGAGTGAGAGCCGCGCGCGCTCTGAACAAAACTACGCTAATCTGAACGCCTCTGATTATATTCATAAACTCAATATAAACACGTGTGATTGGTTATAATGTGCAACGCGATTATAACAGATGGCTTTTGAGAAGACCATAATAAGTTCAAAGTGGCTAGTGTGAGTGTTACACAGCCGAAATACACGCAGATGGCGATTGTCAATGTCAAGCCCTGATTATTATCTCTTAAATGTCACCCTAGTCTTGTCTGCTTTTTTAAATGTTTGATTGCGTTCGTTGTGTTGTACGACGCGAGGGAGCTTCCACCTCTCTGAATTACGGTTTTGTAAACATTGTCTTGCTCTGCGGTGTTTCCAGTGTGAAGTATTTTTCCACACAGCTGACATGTTGGCTAGCCACAATGCTGCTCAATGCTATCCTGCTGCAAACTGCGGAATGGATTTCCTGAGTGGGGCGTGTCTCATAACTCTGTGTCTCATTGAGCCGCGCCTCCGTTCAGGAAATCCATTCCATAGTTTGCAGCCAGCTAGCAGACAAGCCGGCGGGAATCACTTTTGGAAAGCGCAGACGTGGCTCATGGATATCGGATTTCTCTGCAGGTTGGATCGGGAAAATCCAATACGTGAATTAAGCTGGTATCGGTCCCTATACAGATACTGGATCGGATCGGCCCCATCCCTAGTCCTACACAACAAGTTTTTTTTTTTTTCATTGTCACAACGTTTTTCTGATTCATAACGAGGTCTTCTCGGTTTCGTAAAGTTTTATTTTTTATCGAAAAAGTTTGTAGTTGCAGCTGTGGTAACTAGAGCAGAGCTGGCAACCCGGATGCCGAAACACTACTGACTTTGTGATTGGTAGATAGGTGGAGGGTGGCGCTTCAGGCCAAAACACAACATGTCAACATCAACATCAGTTGAGGGCTGCAACTTCACTTTTAAATGACAATATCCTGGCTGGACTACTGTTGTCAGTGATAGAAGTATTTGAAATTAAAGGGTTAGTTCACCCAAAAATGAAAATTCTGTCATTAATTACTTACCCTAATGTCGTTCGACACCCGTCAGACCTCCGTTCATCTTCGGAACAGAAATGAAGATATTTTAGCTGAAATCTGATGGCTCAGAAAGGCCTCCATTGGCTCAATGGCACGGTTCACTCTCAAGACCCTTAAAAGGTACTAAAGACGTCGTTACAAAGTCCATCTCACTACAGTGGTTCTAAAATAACTTTATGAATCGGCGACAATAGTTTTTGTGCGCAAAAAAACCCTAAATAACGACTTACATAGTGATGACGATTTCAAAACACGGCCTCATGAAGCTTCGAAGCGTTATGAATCAACGAGTCGATTCAGCAGTTTGAATCGCCAAATTTCAGCAGTTTGGTGGTTTGACACGCGATCCGAATCATCATTCGGCTCACTGATTCATAACGCTTCGAAGCTTCATGAGGCCGTGTTTTGAAATCGTCATCACTATAGAAGTCGTTATTTAGGGTTTTTTTGCGCACAAAAACTATTGTCGCTGATTCATAAAGTTATTTTAGAACCACTGTAGTGAGATGGACTTTGTAACGACGTCTTTAGTACCTTTTAAGGGTCTTGAGAGTGAACCGTGCCATTGAGCCAATGGAGGCCTTTCAGAGCCATCAGATTTCAACTAAAATATCTTCATTTCTGTTCCGAAGATGAACGGAGGTCTTACGGGTGTCGAACGACATGAGGGTAAGTATTTAATGACAGAATTTTCATTTTTGGGTGAACTAACCCTTTAACATGATTTCTTAATGTCTAGTGACATAGGGCGATTTTATGATTAATTGAAATACATTTCTTACATACAGTTCCTTTAAAACTCTGGAATAGGGCTGTCATTTTTGAGAAAAATCTAATTCAAACGGATATCAAATATCAAGCAATGTATTCGAATATATTCGAATATCCACAAGAATATGAACGCAACGCGTTTAATTCCACGTTAAGCGTTTTTCTCCGATAGACAACCATTAGGCTATAAGAAAATGCTTAACGTGGCTTAATGTACTAAGACAGTGTTATTAAGAGACCAAACTCAAGAAACATAACAAAAATACTGTTCGATAGAACTGCGTCTGCTTGGTTTGTTACCACAGTTATCTACGTATTTCCTCAGCGATGAACTTCCACATTTACGGCTATCTTTTCTTCAACTTCTCAGGATCCATCTCGACGAGTGCAGGCAGATCGCGCGCGCAGTTGTGATTCTCCTGGGAGGGCGCGCGCGCTGCACGGGCACAAATAAACTAATATGGATTTGAAATTATTTTATCAACTTGAAATACAGGCAAGGCATATGTATTGTAGATGATTTTGTACATCTACAATATACATGCATATATTTTTTAATATATATTCGTTTGCATGTGACTGTTTAAAACCCGTGTTTAGACCCGTGTTCTCCCTTGTCCGACCCGACCCGCACCCGTATCCGATACATTTAGGATGTTTTTCACCCGTTTCAGCAATATTCGCGGGTACCCGCACCCGTGCAGGACTCTGCATGGCACTTTAAAAACCAGATAGTTTATTTATAGTTCGATTACGGATATTTCACATCATGTTCGAATGCATATTCGAATATCGAATAAAAAGTGACAGCCCTACTCTGGAATAAACCTTTTAAATGGTTTTCTTTTATTTCAAATACATAAATATTTGTATATTAAATTGCTGAAAATTATAATTTTGTATTGCTGAGCCCTAGTTAGGACACAGCAGATCTCTTCTCCGAATTATGAATGGCTGAAAGGAAACGCAGGTGTCAGGGCCTTGATTTATGATGGCTAATTACCCACAATTCCCTGGTGTACATTTACACTTGAGCAGATTTTATCCTGGGCTTGGCTAGTAATCACCTTGGCATTTGTCAGGCAAAAGCCATTTCTGTCATCATCTAGTCACATGATAAGTAGAGCTGTGCACTTTCAACATGTTTTGTCCTATTATCTTCTGACCAGATGAGAATCAGCTAACCTAGGGGTTTTCAAACTTTATGATGCCAAGGTCCCCCGAATATGATGAACCTTTTATGAGGGACCCCCTTCCTAAAATCCATTTATATAATTGTATGTATGAAAAAACATTTAAACTGTTATAAATACAAAATATTGTTTCCAAACTTAAATTGGCTATACTTAATGTTGGATGTATAAACCTGAAGAAGAACATTTCCAATTAAAAATTAATTTTATAAGCAACTTTCACAATAAATGTATGTAAGCAGCTTACGTACTGCGTTAAGAATAGTGATGCACCGATCATGATTTTACATGGCCGATTCCGATACCGATTTTTTTTCAAGAAAACTGTCCGATTCCGATACCGATTTTCTTTGTTACACAATAAAATAACTAAAGTATACATGAACAAGATGTTTATTTGGTATTTACAGGTTAAATTGGCTTTTGGCTAATGCAAACAAGTCCGCAATTTGAAATGAACGGGAAATTGAATAGGAAATTAAAAGGTTGAAAGGTGAAATTAAAGGCAACAACTGCATATTCTGCAATACAAAGATGTTACTTAAATCAGCATTTGTTTTTAAATTAAATAAAACCAAAGTATATAATTGTTCCAAAATGTTAAATCAAATAATGTTTAGTGCAACGAAAAAAACTAAGATGCTACAGCAGGTGCTTTTGAAATCAAATTAAGTAAATTTAATTTTAAGGTAAAATCAGCTACAGAACTGATAGTATTTCATTTCTAAAGTGCATGCATGTTCTTCTTTAGGCTACAAAAAGAAGTATTTCGGCTTTGTCACAAGTTAGTCTGTTTCGTTCTCATCCGATCCAACATGTGAGAAGCTGAGCTGAACAAACACTCACTATCTGCTTGTG
Organism: Gobio gobio; assembly: GCF_949357685.1. Classification (NCBI taxonomy): domain Eukaryota; kingdom Metazoa; phylum Chordata; class Actinopteri; order Cypriniformes; family Gobionidae; genus Gobio; species Gobio gobio. The sequence goes on from NC_137111.1 coordinate 9,220,550, forward strand.
CAGGGCGTGGAGAGGTAATCTCGCGCAGGAAAGCGGCTCTTCATTCCCTTCAGCGTATCTCGTCTCTTCCCTCAGTTCTCCAGTTTCCGTTTGTAACACACAAGTGAAATGTTCGCGAATGATTGCAATATAGGCGTATGTGCACGCGGGCGCACTTACGGAAAAATCGGCAGAAAAATACAAAGAAAACCGGCCGGTCGCCGATCGCACGCTAGAAGCAAAAAACGTCCGGTTCCGGTTTTTGGCCGGTCAACCGGTGCATCCCTAGTTAAGAATACTGCCTTAAAACCCCAGTGAGCGAGATAAAGGGGACTATAGTGAGAAAAACTCACTAGAAAGTTACAAAGCAAACATATACAATTCTGGAAAGTATGTATACGGCAAGAAATGAGAGAAACATTTAGAAATGAAAAAGTTAGAATGTTCCATAGCCTATCCATTTTTGATTTGTATTTTTATTCTCAAAAATTTCTGGGGACTCCTTAGAACCTTCTGGAGGACCCCAGTTTGAAAACCCCTGAGCTAACCAACATATATATGTGAGTAAAGCCTGGAACACACCAAGCCGACAGTCGGCTGTCGGGCAGTTTTCGTGCGTCGGCCAACTAAGTTTATAGTCGGCTATTTCTTGACATGTTGAATTGGCGTCGGCGCTCGTCGGGCCATCTGATCATTCTGATTGGCTGTTCAGCTAGCGAACCAGTGCACGAAAAAAAAAAAAAAGAGCACGAATTCGTCTGTGGTGAGCGAGTGGTAAGCTGCTTTTTTTATATCCCTGTAGCTCTTCCGGTTTCCCGCTTTGAAAATGAAAACAGACTACTGCCACCAGCTGGTACGGAAAGGTATTTCCTCTAACGCAGGCGCAGAACAAACGTGATACTTGGCCGTCAGACGTCAGCTTGGCGTGTGCCTTGCTTTAGGAGGAAAGAAATACTAAGAAAAACACAGTAGAAGCTAATGTTTGACATGCATGTGTATATTATAGACCAACAACTGCACAAAAAATTTGTTTGCGGTACAAGAACCAAATGTCAAGCAATCTGAGACACTTTTTTTATATTATAGGTTGCCTAAGATTTAATATACAATATCTCCAAGTCCTCCATGCCACTTGTCACTTTGAATGAGTTGTTGTGACTCACGTGAAGGGTGAGTCACCCGATACAGTGCAGCTGAGGCATCACCTCAGTGTGTTTGCAATTCTGAGGGATCTCAGAATGGTAGGAGAGGATTAATGTTGCCATGGAAACTGAATTAGAGGGGCAATTTTCCATAAAAAATATTATTACATTTGAGAAAACTGCCAAAGTGATTTTTGAAATGCAGCTTTATTTAGCTTCAGTTTTGACCACTCAAGGAGGTAGGGTGGTGTGAACTAAGCCACACATTGCTTATATGCACGGGAACCATGTGCAAAAGGTAATGGGGATATAGCTGTGCGATTAATCACATTTTAGTATCCATTTGGCTTCCAACAATTACAAAAAGACGATAATCAGTCATGGTCCCACAGCGGCTAAACACCCACAGGCTCCGTTTGCTACAACCCCTATAGGTTGAGCTGGAAAGAGATCGACGGCTCTCAATGTTTAGATGGTGCCTGGGAGGCTCAATGTTTACACTTTTGGGGGAGATAAACCCATGAATAGCATAATAAAAGACCAAAAACAATAAACTGGGTTAAGAGTAGGGCTGGAAGATATGACCTAAAATGAATCTTGATTAATTTAACATTTTACCTCGATTACAATTAATGAACGATTATTTTGCTTTGTTTGTTGTTGTTTTTTTGCCCTCATAGTTCACTGACAAGGTTTGTACTGTAAATATGCTCAACTATTAAAAGGTGATCATTTTACTGTTATCTAAAATGTTGATATGATAGCAATCTTACTTCCAGCAAAATATACTTGATATATATTGCTATAGTGAAGAAAGATATTGCTAATATCGCCCTCCCCAATAGTCTTAATTAATCATGATTATAATATTGACCATAGTAACGGTGATAGAATTGATTTTATGATATGATTTTTGCCATAATCACATTCCCTGAATGGGATTCATTGATGTTATCTGCTTGGAGAATATTTGTGCCGTCTCACCATGATGACAGCTTCGGGGTAGATGGACTCTGTGACCACGTCGCGGTTGTGTGTGATGTACTCCACCATTTCATTAAGGCCGGCTCTCTTCACCTCCTTGTACTTGAGATCACTTAGTGGATCAGTCACAAAGTCAAAAAGCACACAGCACTGCCGCAGTTTCTGGACGAACAGTTCTTCCCGATCCAAGGGTGGGGCATCTGGAACAGAAGACACAATAAACAAAACAGCCTGAGTGACACCTGTCAGGCAAGAGATGGGCGGCAGGCAAAACAGTCAATCAAACCAACCTGCAAACCTCCCAGGGAAGATTTCTAATACCTCTTACTGTGCCGTTTCACACCAACACACCATTTAAGCAGAGCTCCTATTTAGGAGGCTCTCTGGTCCACCAGTCTCTCATTTACACCCTCCTCTCACCTTGACCGTGAACCTTGTGTCTGTCTGTTTGTTGCAGACTGTGTGTCTCTACATGAGCTTGTAGAAAATAGCACTGTTCTGCCAAGGCAGCAAACTGCTGCAATTATAAGACCATAATGGCTGAACTGGAATCAGATGACCAAGTCGTAGGAATGGGTGATATCATATATTATAATATATTTTAAAATGTAATTTATTCCTGTGATCAAATTAAAATTTTCAGCATCATTACTCCAGTCTTCAGTGTCACATGACCCTTGAGAAATCATTCTAATTTGATGATTTACTGCTCAAGAAAGATTTCTGATCATTATCAACGTTGAAAACAGTTGAGCTGCTAAATATTATTGTGGATTTTTTAGGATTCTTTGATAAATGGAAAATGTTCAAAAGAACAGCATTTATTTAAAACAAGATTTAAAATCTTTACAGCCACTTTTGATAAATCAGCGTCCTAAAAAAAACCCTTTGATTTAGTGATTAATTTGCATCACGTGGCATTTTTCAAATATATGCAAGTACATATGGAAATATATAAATGTATTTTATTACTATGTATTGTTATTTTGGTACATATGAATAAAAATTGTTACATTTTCATGTGTTCATTTAGTGGAAAATACTGTGAAAAAACGATTCACAATCTTTTGTTTTACTGCATTTAACTTCTTGCTTTAAATATTTGCAACAAATAATTTCTCTCTCACGAGCCATTTCAGACTAAATATACAAAGGAGATAAAGATACAAAGAGAAGATATAAGAGAATGTAAAACGAAGATGATTGTTTTGCCTCTATCGCCAAGTCATACTAAGTACTACAAGTATGTTTCACTTTTAGGGAAAAAACTAATATTCAGTCAGTAAATGTTATGAAACATAACACTTGAACATGCATTAGGCAAACTCAAACTCCAGTGAATCTGAAATATCTGAATCAGTAAAAGTGCTGCAATTTGTCATTTTAAAAGAAGAGGTTTTAGATCTGACAGTGCTTTCTGAAACAGACCCTGTCCATCAAGATGGACGGCACAGGGTAACGAGGAGAGGATGGGGGATTGATCCATTTTCGAGCAGCGTAGGGGACGGATGAAAACACAGGACTAAAATCTGGGGCACAGATGACAGCTTCAATGAATCTATATTAAACGGGATCCACAGAGAGCTGCACTGCACCAGCTCAGTCTAACATGTCACACAAATGTCTCCAACAAACAGCTTCTATTGTGAGATTTGTTGATTATAAATCTATTTGATGGCGTCCTGCATCTCGATCGTGTGCAAGTATGAAATATATCTGCCATATCTTTAATTCAAAAGAGTGAATTCTTTCAACAATACTTTATGCTGGCGGATGATAGCAGGATTTCCAGAATAGCTGCAGGACACGAACCTCAACATCCTGTACCAGGCCAGCAGTCTGAAGTAGGAGTGTGAGATTCGGAGATCTTATGCAATGCCAGAGGAGAAGGTTTGAGCGTGATGCGAGGAGGAATGGAGGAAGAGGATGGCCTGCTGCCAGGAGGTTTTCTGCTGATGAATGCACAGGATGGCTTTCATATTGATCTAATCAAATCAAATATGCACTATACATATAAAAGCATGAAACAAAATAATCAGTAGACAATGATAAATGGTGGGGGTGCACCCATTAGGAAATTTGAGGCAGATATTGATAGCTAATCATTTATTTTTACCTCCTTTATGTATTAGGGGTTGGCAATAAACCGGCTGAAACTACAGAGGTGGGAGATAAAACTGATTTTAACGATGCAATGGTATAAATCAACTGTTTCAAATGAATTCAAAGGTGTAATACATTAGATATTGATGTATTTTTATTAATACTGAAAAATGTGTACATTGGCATATGTATTGTTATGGACCAAACATAAGAATATTGTGTTTTGACATATAACTCCAATGATGTTCAAAAGTTTGAGGTGATAATTTTTTATGAAGACATTTAATACTTTTATTCAGCAAGGATGCATTCAATTAATAAAAAGTGACAGTGACAGACTTATTATTCCCATTTCTAGATTTCTATTCCAAATAAATGCATTTTCAACACCGATAAGACATTTTCATGGCCCAAATCAGCATATTACACTGATTTCTGAAGCATTGTAATAATATTACTTCACACTTTTACTTTTCTACTGTGTTTTTGATCAAATGAATGCAGCCTTGGTAATCTCTTAAGGGTTGTGTTTAGGTTAAGTAATCACTAATAATTAAAGCATCAGCAAGGAGACATCGCTGTGCCATTAAGATAATTGCAAGATAAACTGTTATTACTATTATCACAGGGAACATATCTCTGGTGAGCGTTTCAATTGGATTTGTCACAGACTCGCGCTGTGACGAACGACACCTGTGAGACTGAGACAAACCATTTGTCCTGGTGCATGAGCAGACTGCCGGCACTCACGTTATATGTCAAGTATACTCAGATTTAGTCTAGTCACACTTACTTTTGTCAAACAGTTTAGTGAATACGCAAAGCTACTGTAATGGTGCTTGAAAAAAATCATACCTACAATATTTTATTTTCCAAAACCACCCAGCATAAACCTGTATTACAGTCGCCTATATCACCTCTGTACTGTAAAATGTCATTTACATTGCCTCAGACATTTACATTACACCCTCCATATTTTATTTCTTATTATAAAGCTTGTCTCATGTTTAGGATAAATTGAATAATGCACTTTCTGTGCAGTAGCTCACCCAGTGTCCTCTGCTATTTTTCAGATGCGCTCGTAAAATCAAACTACTGTATATCGATATAAAAACATATTGCCTCATCCTTTATCCTTTATATTTATATATATATATATAATGTTTTTTAATTTTTTAATGTTATTTAATAATTTTTTTAATCGATTGACCGCATTAATTAATTAATTAATTAATTAATTAATTAATTAATTAATATATATATATATATATATATATATATTAATTAATTAATTAATTAATTAATTAATTAATAAATATATATATATATATATATATATATATATATATATAAATTAATTAATATATATATATATATATATATATATATATATATATATATATATATATATATATATATATATATATATAAATTAATTAATATATATATATATATATATATATATATATATATGTATATATATATATATAAATTAATTAATTAATGCGGTCAATCGATTAAAAAAAAATATTAAATAACATTAAATAATACTTTCCCATGTAATCTCCAAAAACAACAAAGACAGTAAAAAAGATGCCATTAAACATATATTTAACATACACTAAGCACTATGAATGAAGGCCAGTATCACTGATATTAGTACTGATTGATACTGATGTATTACATGGACCCCCCCTCAATTTTTATAGCCATTATTTATAGCCATTCAACATTAAAGTATAATTGAAAGCTATTGATTTTAATAATTAATAGGCTTTAAAAATATATAACATTTAATTTAAGTGAACTTAAAACAGTCTTCACATAAACCCATTGTAATAAATGTCACATTTACCCGTGTCCTTCAATATATCTGGGCTCAACATTCCAGACGAAAGGGTTCAGATTTTGACCTGCCCTGCTAAAATGCACAAAAAAAGCATTGTTTTCATTGTTTTTGACCCATGTAACCTTGTAAACAGTGCTTTAAGATTTTCAGGTAGGTCTAATAGTTAAGAAATATACAGGAATTGAATTAAAGTTATCTAACACTTCACAGTCTTCCACTGCATAAATTATAAATTAAATAGGATTAAACCTTATTAAATCTACAAATGTTATTCAGTCAAGAGCAGTGAGTGATTTTCTCTTTTTTTTTTGTTTCTTTTGATTAACATTAATGACACTTTAAGACCTGGCGCACATGACACGGATCTAACACGCATCCTATTTTCTCACAACTCTTTGCTTTCATTTAACACTTTTTTAACTCATTTAAGACGAGGATACTCGACAAAACGTGAATTGTGTCATAATTGTGTGTTTTGTCTGTTCAAGCATGAATTAACTCTTTGCTTGGCGTTTGTTCACAGAGAGCCGCTTCACAGACGTGCAGCCATAATGATTTGAATTTTTTTTGTGTCTTATGGTTTAAGGTTGAATGGTTTAATATCACTTGAATGAATGATAGCGTGATCATATACTAGGGCTGCACGATAATAAAAAAAATCATAATTGTCGATTATTCCCTTGAAATTGCAATTGGGATTATTAATTACGATTATCACAATTTACATTAAATGATGATTTGAATAGCTTTATGCCACTGTTTGAAGCGACTGCATGCCATATTGTTATATCAAAATAAAGAAGCTAAAAACACTCTTCCTGAAAAACTATAGCATTAAGCCTCAAAAAAAAAAAAAAGTAAAGCTAAAAATAAAACAATGGGAAAAAAAACAACCTGTAGAAAGAAAAAAAAACACTAAGCACAGAATATTATAAGTGGACTTTTATTTTGTAATTGCGATTACATTTTATTGAACGATTACATAATTGTGGCATCCGTAATTGTGATCCCGATAACAAATTTGATGAATTGTGCAGCCCTATCATATACTGCAGCGCAGCCAAAGGACGACAGAAAAAACAAATGCTGCATTAATTGCGTTAAATATTTTTTAATGCATTACACTGAAAAAAGTGTATTGTATTAACTAGGGCTGAACGATTTTGGGAAATCATTTAATTGCGATTTTTTTTGCAGATATTGCGATTGCGATTTAATATATGATTATATTTTAAGCTCTTTATCTTCTGTATTATTCAACAAAATTAATCATTGTAAATTAATGGTGGGAATATTTAGCCATCTCACGATCCGATTCCGGGAGGCACAATCCGATTCCAAAAGAATTCTTTTTTCTTATTAATTAATCTTATTAATACAGCTTAAAATCTTTTTTTTTTATTATACATGTAATTATAAGTAGGGCTGGGTGATAAAACGATAACGATATGTATCGCGATAGACACGTAATCGATAAACGATAAAACGATAGATCATTTTTTTTCTTCGTCGGAAGAAACCAGAGGTTGCGAAGCAAGTTTGGTTGCATGAACAAAGGCACTCACTCTCTGGTAACTAGGGATGAAACGGTATGGAAATTTAACATCACGATTATAGTGACCCAAATTATCACGGTTATCAATATTATCACGGTTTTGTTCAAACGAGATGAAAGTGTTCAAAAAGAACAGATGCACACACGTAAAACATTTCAACACGTTTTATATTTGAAATTCAACAAACAACAAATAACTAAAGCAACTCTAAGCACTTTTTTAAGATAGATTCTGTGGGATTTATTTCCTTAATGGCCGTCGTCAATAGCAACGCATAACGCATAAATAATAATAATTTGTCGTAAATATAATCTCTAATATTATCTCTGTAAATATATTCTCAAGAAATATTCTCATCAGTGTTCAGCTATGATGCATTTAAATCAAGCATATTATGTGTTAGAGCCCAAACAGTATCCAAGTGAAATAATGCATATCCATATTTCCATATGATTTGACAGTTTATTTGATTAAATATCAAAATGTGTGCATCATACCTGACACCTAGATGAACACTTTACAGTCAGTTTTATGACTGTCATTCTCTTCAAATGCTAGTGAAGTTTGAAACATGTATAACGTTACCAATGTTGTATGTAACTTTAGAGACGGTCCCTAAATTCGCCTGCGTTATGCCAGTCATATCAGATGCGCTGTGGTTCTGCTGTGTTTTTTTAAACCATTTTCGCTGCTGAAATAGAACAAAAACAGTCAACCTCTGTATGATGAGTGAATCTCTTGCGTACATCGCACATTTATCTCTGCTTTGAGTGTAATGTTAGATTTCAGCGAGTAAGAGCGGCGCGCGCTCTGAACATAACTCCGCTAATCTGAACGCCTCTGATTTTGAGACATTGCATTCATAAACTCAATAGAAACACGTGTTTATAATGCGCAACGCGATTATAACAGATGGCTTTTGAGAAGACTATTATAAGTTCAACAGCCAGAGTAACTAGTGTGCAGCCGAAATAACGTTACACCTGCAAATGGTGGTTGTTAATGTCAAGCCCTGATTATTATTCCTTAAATGTCACCCTAGTCTTGATTGAATTTGTTCGTTCGCTTCACGTTATTATTTGCCAGACGTAGTTTTGGTATTGAGGTCAAAGTCCACTTGCCTTGCGTTCGTAGTTTTGAAGTGTTTTCCCCATTACAGTGACTTTCTTCTGGCATGTTCTGCAGACAAGGTGACCATCTTAGATTAAGTTTCCCTCAGGACTTTTGTAAAAGCCAAAATATGACAACACCTCAGATTTGGTCCTTTTAGAGGGCTGAACAATCCCCCGAGTGCTGTCACTGCCTTCTGCCATTTCTTCTCATTCAGAAAACAGCGCTGCGCTGCGCCAGACTGACGCTGACTGGACAAGACTTACCGCGAGTTTTCACAACCGTGATAATCACACGCGGTTTTAATGATAATAAAATTTTTAACGATATTACTAACCGTCACTACATTTTATCGTGGTTTATCGTGACACCGGTAATCGTTTCATCCCTACTGGTAACCAAGCAAAGTAGGCTAACAGCCAATCATGTAACTGTATCATGGTTTGGTTGCACCATATCGTTGTCTCGTGTTGGATTAATTCTCCAGTAAACAGAACCGGTGTGGAGTGATAAGTGGAAAATGAGTGCCGCAGCGAGCGAGGAATTTGTTAATAAAACAATAGCGCCCAATTTAAGGGTATGTGGGGTGATTTTGGATTCACCCTTTTGAAACAACATGGAGAGGTAATGTTACTCTGCATCAGTGCCTTATGACAAAGCATCTAAACGGTACAAAGAAATAACGGAGGCACTGCACCTTAATATTAAGAGATAATTGTTAAGTGTTCATTGTGATTTTAGACTTGTGTTTATATTTTAATTATTTGAGTGTTTTCCATGGTTGTGTTGACATTTCTGCCTTTATAACTGAGAGGATTATAATCAGAGGAAGGTTAAGTTTAAAATAAAAATGTTTATATGTAAAATATTTTTCTCCTGGTCCTTATTTTAAATAGGTCATAAAACATCAATAATTATTGATATCGACCGATATGAAACACTTATATCGTGATACAGTTTTCAGCCATATCGCCCAGCCCTAATTATAAGTACATTTAAAAATAATTACACATTAAAACAATTGCATGTTAAGAATTTTAAATATATAAACTAGTATAGCTTCAAAACATAAAAAGCTAGTAAATAATAAAGAGGAACAAAAAACATATGACAAGCAATGAACCAAGTGTGCTTTCAGTAGTTTCCATTCAAGAGCTGTGAATGATTTTTCTCTCTCTCAGCTTTACTGTTGCTTGATTATTAATGACATAATAGACAGAGGGAGATCTGCATTCTCACTAATCCACAGATCTCTTTTGAAATATAAGATGTGGTTTGTCCTGTCTGTTTAATAACTTGAGATATTACTGACTGTGTTTACATACATTTTGCGTCATAAAAGCATTTTGAGACGCGAGCATGAGCACTCTTCACAAAGCGTGGCTCTAGCGTGGCGCTAGCATTTGAAACTGAAAGTCTTCTGTCAGTGGGTTAATATAGAAGCACACTGTGCAAACGACATTAATGAAGCCTTCGTAGAGCATTTGTAAGGAAAATACCAGCGGGCGAGAACACACACCGTAAACATAACATCAAGCAAAGCGCACGTTTCTCACAGCGCATATCCTGTGCAATGAAGCCCGCGAATGCAATGAAGTCCGTGAAAGATTATTTTATGGTTAGAGTGGTGTGTGTGTGTGTGTGTGTGTGTGTGTGTGTGTGTGTGTGTGAGAGGAAATGGAAGCAAGCAGAATACGGGTGTTTCTAAAACACACCCACAGCGCCATTGTGCACCTGCAGTTAAAATCTAAGTTCAGAATTAATCTAGAATAATTGGAGATAATCTTCTCCCATCCCTTATTGTATTTTATGACCAACACAATATTAGATCGATTAAACACACATTGTTCTTTCCTTTAGGCCAGGCCTGTAGGCGTAACGTGCCAAGTTGATGCTTCTTCTGCAGACTGCTTTACTCTCGCGCGTCACGTGACCAGAGTGTAATCGCAGCCTTTGCAGTTAAAAAAAATCGTGTTTTATCATATCGCGATATTATCGCAAATGTAATTACCCGTCCAGTCCTAGTATTAACCCATTCATTTATTTTGACAGCACTAATATCGATAAATCGTACAAACTTAATATATGCCCAGCCCTACGACAAGACACTCCCACAGCCCCCACAAAGCAGACCCTTTAGCAGCACACTGTCAAATGTCTCACGGAGGACCTATTCGATTATCTCAGTTGTCACAACTCCTGCAAATCAAACCGGTATGTGACTGCGACACTGGAGCTGCAGAACCCTCAGGGAAGCATTTATCTCTCTCTCTGTGTCTTATGCACATACACAAACAATATGACACAGAACAGAGCTTCAGCTTGCCATTTAGTGCGCAGTGATTATTGCATAATGAGCCGTGCTTTTCCTTGAGTCCTGCAGATGGAAAGCAGGGCTGAGCACTGGAAGGAAAGCCCTTATGAATGTGGGATTACTAGACCTTTGGCAGGAACATAAGTTGCCTACTGCTGGAATCACAATTCCCTTGAACTGATTTTTCCAAGGCTGGGGAAAATAACTAATTTCGGTGAATAATATTTGCTGTTTAAGACATTCAAAAAAAAAAGTATATGTTATACTAGGGATGCTCCGATCAGGATTTTTACAGATACCAACTACTGATTTCTTGCCGATCCCGATCATTCAGGCATTAAGTAATATGTAATGTGTATTTTTTTACGACTTCACACGATTTCAAGAGGCATACTTAAAAGTAATGGCTTACTTTTAGCAACGCTACAAAAAAAATATCAAGTACTTAGTCTCATATGACAGAAAACATAAACTTTTGAAGAAAACCCCAGAAAGTGATGTAATTTATTTTGTTGTTATTCATGCTTGACATGATGACTATTAGAAAGTATGACAGGTCATAAAATCTAGTTTGGTAAACGTCTTCCGGCGCTGTTTCAGATGGGCGCTCCTGTTCTATGGCGAATGGTAAATCAAGACCTGTCAATGTGAGCGATCAAATCCATTCAAGCGAGATCGGCCAAATTTAGTCATAGAAAGAGATAATTGGGCAATACCGATCTGCAGCACTAATCCAAACTATATAAAAAGGCACAGCTAAATGACATTTATTATAATGGGTTGATGTGAATATAGTTTTCACTTAAACTTAAAGTTGAATTAAATGAAAATGTGTTATAATATTGTTTAATATCCTGTAATCGTAAATAAATGATAAATTAAAACAATATGATAATTTGCTGTTTATGCCTGGCTTTCCATTATACTGTCACGGTGAATGGCTATATGACTTTTTTTTATCCCAGAAATTGAAAAACAAAATCCATCCAGTAGTTAAAAAGTTAATAAGAAAAGTACAGGAACAATGATTGTTGCCCAACATTTATAAATGAGACCTCAGCACATGACATTACTGTGACGGTGCAGGAAATCTAAATGTGGGAGCTAGTGTCCTAAATTAGTTCTGCTCAAAACAACAGATAAAATACTGTCTTTATCCTGTTTCCACACTCATTTGGAGATTCAATGTAAGGTTTGATTAATAAATTAATTACAGAAATCTGTGTAATTAAACAAAAATTTTTAGCAAATGACAGCCATCGTATTATTGTCTTGTGTATTTTGGGATTAACCATAATTGATTTTCGATTTTGGCTTCCAATGATTAAGAAAACAAGATAATCGAGGTAAAACAACTATTGTGCAGCTGCCTCATTCAGTCCAGTGCACTTTCCTTTCCTTCACCGTGGTGCGCTTTCATTCTTCCCCAAAAGCACAAACTTAACATCCAAATAAGCCAAGTGAGTTGCTAATAGGGGTGTGCACGAATATTCGATCTGTAATTAATATTTGAAAAATAAAAATACTATTAGAATTTTACTATATTGCTTTGCTGGCCGTAAATGCAGTGGATCCATGATAAAAGTTTAGTCTATTTGATCACAATGTCGTCGTCTGTCGTCATCTGCCTTACAAAATGGAGTTACTTTTGATAAAATGACTGAATGAAACGGAGTTATCTCACCCGAGAATATCATCATCCATATGATAATATTGTTTTTCTCAACATTATAATGTGAAACAACATAACACCTTAACCATATTTCGACTTGAGTGTATATGTACGTTCTGCACGATAACTGGCATGCTCTACTTTATTAGCGTTGTTTTATTATTTTTGCTTGAGCTTATAATGCTTTTGTTCTTTAGGCCTATATTTTTTGTTTAACACATATTGTTTAATGCTTTGAACTGAATGAAAACCTTAAGATATAAAGTTTGTTCAGAAATGGTGACGACAACTTGATGAATAAAAAAATTAAAATACATCTCTCATTTTCTCAAAATAACATCATTTAAATAAACAAATATTCGAATATTCGCTTTTTTATGAGCCAAAATATCCGAATACAATATTTTGGAAAAATGCCCATCTCTAGTTGCTAAAGTGCATTAAGCCGCGATAGAGACACTGTTGCCCAGACGGCCTCCTTCGGATAAGCAAAGTATACTGTGGGCTTCGGACACGCATCTAAATGGTCAAACAGACTACACACAAAAATGGCCAAACATTTTTTTTGCGAGTATTCGTGTAAACACTTGGTTGTTTGAAAGTGAACGTAAACAATTAAAGGGGGGAGGGGGGGGGGGGGGTTGTGAAATGCTGTTTCATGCATACTGAGCGTTTTACACTGTTAAAGACTTGGAATCCCATCCTAAACATGGACAAAGTTTGATGGAGTATTTCTGTGTCAAAAATACTCCTTCCGGTTTCTCATAAGTTTTTTTCGAGTATGGGTATATGTGACGTCAGATGGGGCGGAATGTCCTTGTACGGGCTCTTCTCCCGGAAGGACGCACGCGCGACTAGAGCAAGAGAGCAAACGCTTTAGGGAAGCCGGCTGCGCTGCAGTCACAGGACTTCACGAAATCAACAATGTCACCAAAGCAAGACCACCCTGCACAGCTTCCCAAAGAACCCAGCGTTAATGGCACAGTGGATGGAGTTTGTTTTTCCGGAGCAGGAGTTGTGCAAGTGTTTGTTTGTTCCCTGAATTTCAGCGACGATGGTTTAGAAACAAGGCCCAGTTCAACTCCGGATTTGTAGCTCGTCTAATGCTGAAAGTTGGAGCAATCCCAGCGATTAAGGTTCACGGTCGTGTGTTGGTAGCAGGCGGTGAGTAACAATGATTCAAATGTCTTTGTGTTGTTAGCTATCGATTCTATTGTTTTTCTATGTAAACATGCATAGCTCAACGCCCGAACGATACGCCCCCAGCCGCTCGGCTTTTTTCGGAAAGACTCTGTACAGCGTATCTTTCTTTTATAAATATAATAAAACTAAAGACTTTTTGGAGATATGAAAGGTGCAATACTACTCTATAGGTACTCAAGATTCCCCCCTTTAAGAAAGAAAACATGTGTAACAGTATATTGGATCCGTGCATTAGGTCTTAAAGCCTAATAAACTGTTATTAATAAGCAAATAACTAATGGCAAAGGAAAATCACTCACTGATCTTTACTGAATATCTTAAGTACCTTTAATAAGGATTAATCTATTTAACGTACAGTAAGAGTACACAGTGTTATTTTACATTTGTCTACTCTATATAATTTGTGTTGTATGGCTATTCCTTAAATGAATACCACTGTTAGTACATCTTCCTGAAAAACACTATTTATTTAATTTGTATTTTTGTTCTGTTGTATTTATTTGTCTGTTCTGTTTGTAATTAGTTTCTTGTTTCTTATTGTATTGCTGACTGTTTTCTTGTACTTCTATAATCCTTTTGAGGACCTTTACTTACATTAGTTAACCTAGTTTTAGTTTTTGCTGTAGTAGTGATAATTTAAATAATAAAGTGTAAAATGACACACATCATGAAATAAGATCATATTGCCCACCAATAATAGTGTTAAATAATTGTGATTATCATCAGAAAGATGTCTTCAGCCAACATAAAAACAGGTCAATAAGTACAAACAACAAATAATATCTAAAAATAACAACAAACGTCTCCAGAGGCATATCCATAGCAAGATTACAATGTGACTATTGTGGGCCAATTCACAGAAAACACCCAGCGCTTTTGAAGAGCACATGCAATAACCTCAGGGCTCCTAGACAGATGACAAGAAAGAGAGGAGCAGTTGTGCATGGTTCTTAGGGCAAGCTGCTTAAAATAGTCCATTAAAATGATAAGTGGTCACATAGCTGTGTGCTCGTACACTCTCACAAAACCTCAAGAGAAGCTATTAATGCTAACATTTGACCTCTAGTCCCACACAACCAAGGCAATGTACAGTATGTCCTCTCACATGCTCTATAGCTGCTGCACCTACAGCAACCACTACACAGGACAGATATCAAGCCCTGAAACACTCCAGCAATATACTCCAGCAATATACGCTTCGTTCAGTGTTTGTTTACAGTCAGAGGAAATTGTTTGCAAAGTGGATCTTGAGCTAAACATAACCCAAGCTAATCATTCAAATTACGGCCCAATGACCTGCATGTGCCGACAAACCAAATAGGACTGACGGAGCGGTCTTTAGTCAGGGCATAAGATCAGGGGGTAAAGCTCCCATTACACATATGATACTGCAAGGCTCGACAATAAGGACTGCCCGATGGCCCGGGGTGAGCATGAAAGATTCTCGGGATGCTCAGAACTGTCCCAATCGGGCCACTGCTGCATCGTCACGAAAGTTTATCAATTGCACGTTTTTAAGCCATGCCAATTGAATATTCAAGCACAAGATGATGCAAAAGAGAAAATGGTATGGCTCAATTCGCTACTTGTGCGCTGCGAGAATTTTTGTGCACACATTAGAAAGCCAGATCTCAGACATATTGAATTGAGTTCTCTTTCATGCCTTCTTGCGCTTGAGCGAACAAATTCAAACTAAACTGTTAAAATGCCTGTCTTGGTGAGTATCCTAGTAAACATAGTCGTTATGCTCTAACAAACAGCTGAGATATAAAATGCATGTGTATCAGTACATTGGATCCGTACATTAGAAAAATCACTGCTCATAACCTTTGTAACATTAACAAAATTGTCACTGACCCCAACACAAAAAATTAAGAAAAATAAATAAATAAAATGGCCCTAGCAATTGTTTCAGTCATTTTTGATCCATGTAACCTTTATAAATAAGGTTATGACACCTAACTCATATACATTTTAAAATGTTGTTAAAGACCGTCAGTAATAAAATACAAAAAAAAAAAAAATACAAGCAATAGCACAAATAAATACAACAGAGCAAACATACAAATGAAAAACAGTTCTTTTCAGGATTTTCATGTAGGAGTAAACTAGATTTCAGGTACAGAAATAGTAAATGTAAAATATCACTGCATAGTCATCACTGCATAAATATAGATTAACCCTTATTACAGCTATGCAGTCAAGGGCAGTGAGATTAAATAACACAAACAGACAGCAGCAGGTTTATTAGGCTACTGTCACTTTAAAGCTACACTGTGTAACTTTTTTAGTTTATTCTTAGCTAAAAACACTTAGTTCTTTCAAAAATATATGTGCTCATTAATGTATATTTACTTCTTTCAAGTAATAAAGTATTCTCCACAAAAATAACGTGTGTAATCATTTGGCGTTCGCCGTTTGTGATCTTCCTTTGAAGAGACTGGCAGATCGCGCTGCAAGCCTGCAACATTTCCGTCAGATACAGTAAATGCTTCACCTAGTCAGCGTCACTACTGTGATTGTGCATTGTTATATTATATTCCAAAAATAATCTATTTGAGAACGGTATTTGCTGATATATCTACTGTCCTACCTGAAACGCTAACGTTAGTATCATTGTTAATTTGTTTTGTCTGCTGCAAAGTGATTTTCTGGCTCTTTGAAAAAAACGTTCGACCACTTTTAATACTGCGGTGATCTACCCGTAATAATTCATAATTTCATTATAGCATTTGTTTCAGCTGGCACAATTTTATTAAAAAATATAAACATCTATAGGCTACCGTAGCCTACAATAGTTACCATCAGTAACGTTACCACATAATCATGACAATCATCAAAGCGTGATTTGTACAGCAGGCAGAGGAAAAAATTCTGTTGTATTGAAATTGTTTATTATTTACATATTTTTTTAATTAATTTTTAACACTTTGTTACAAACTGTAGTTTTAAAATAGTAATGTTAAAAGCCTTGTTTCCTGTGATTTTAATCCCTGTGTAAATACATATATTATGTTGTCCTTTACATAATATGTATGAATGTATATGGTGTATGATAAAACGGTGACCTTGAAATTGTGGCAAAATTAGGCAAAAAGTTAGTCTGCAGCCCTGATCTACCAATGTCTTAATAATGTGTGTGTGCAAGTTAAAAAAGATTTTAAAAAAGTCCACTGTATGTTTAACCCATACCCCCTCAGTGGAAAACTCATCACAACATGATGTGGTTACCTTGCCCTTCAGCTGCATAGCACAAACAGACAGTCATAAGACTGAGAATTAACCTGCACAGGCAAATCACTGACCCTAGAGGAGGACATCATTATCTCTATGTTCTTTCAGTCACACTAGGCCACAGCCAGAACAACATGGATTTTTTTGTACAATATTTTTTTGTTATACATTTTATTTAAATGGTAGACCATTTCAGTGCACAAACTGAGACACAGATAATTTCAGGGCACACATTTTTTTGACTATGATTGTTAAAAGCATACAAAGCATTAAGGTAAAAAAAACGTTATGAACTGTAAAATACGGCCCATGTGGTTTACTGCTTTAACAAATAGGCCTGCTGTTAAACCACGTGTCTCAAATATGCATTAAATAGATATTGAATATTAACCTAATGCATTTATAATTAAATTAAAAAAATCTATTATACTTAAAAAGGTATGCAGCTGAAATAAAGGAGTTGAAATGCAGTTGAACTGCAATAAGCATTTGATAAATACTGTGCGTTTCATATTCTCCCAGGCAACGTCGTAGTGAAAGTAATCGTGATGTTAAAATCTTCAGCAGTCAGAATGATGGTTCAGTGACAGTCTTGTACGCCTCACACAATGAGCCATCTTTCAACTGCCAGGACATCTGTATGTTATACTGAGATCATGCTGCTGCAGGCAACCACCGCGTGATACACAGTGTTCTTCACAAAAACTGGAAAAATATAGGCATGCACTCATTTGAAAGCCTGTTCAAATATGTCATCTCGAAACTTACGTAATCCACTTATGTTGAAAAACAGAAGAGCGCTAACCAAGAAGTGATCTACTTGCGCACAATGCATGCACAAATCAATTATGCATGCAAGCATGGTGTCGTCTGCATTCTGTCTCTTCCTGTATCAACTTTTAGTCCATTTTAATCATTAAGTCTTTCATTCTTATGCATAATAAATATAGTACTTCTTCCAACATGCCTATTTAAAGCACTAGTAACACTAACAGTACCGGTACTTCGGGAATAGTCAATACTATAATTATAATACATTTTCTGCTGGTATCATTAAATTACAATTCAATGGGAACCACACATTTTTCCCATCCAAACTGGCATCACGGCAGATACTGAAGTAAAAACACTCGCTTGAATGGAATTCCTAGACAAACACCGAGCTAGTTTGGCTTAGTTCTCACACAAAGACAGGAAAAGGGAGACCTCCATGCTTCCTCTGTTTGTGGACATCCAGAGGAGACGGTGCCTGACCACTAGAAGCAGTGTTGCCTGGGCCAGAAACAAACACACAGAGACATTGTTCTGATGCATGCATCTGTTTGGCACCCAGTATAGAAAGGTGTATTGGTCAAGGCTCCACAAGAATGCTCATGACGCATTATGCAACCCGGAGTATTTTAAGATACAGCGTGGTTATTTGAGACCATTGTTGTAGTGTGTGGGGGTGCACAACTCCAAAACTAAAACACATCGCAACAATCACTGCAGTAATTACTTTTACCACGAGAGAAAAGTGTTCCAACCAGACTGGTGTTTCACATTATAGTACTAATAACAACAACAGTAAAGAGCAACTCTTCTTAAAATGGAGCATCATTCTTCCAGTTATGAAACCCCAGGCACTAACAAAAGTTAACTGCCTTCCTCAGGGTGTTCCTGCTGGGCAAGAGCAGAATTTAGGTGCAGGTCGAGAGGCCACACAATTGTTCTGAATGTCTGACCGTGTGTGGAAAATGACTCTAGGGCCTCAGCCTTCTGCCACCACAGCTTAAAACCACTGATGTGCAACACATATGAATTATGACTAAGTACTTTGTGGTGTTTATATTGTTTATTTGGTAAATGGTTGTAGGAGTGCATATTTCATCTCCACACACACACACACACACACACACACACACAAGCCACTTTATTATCTTGCTAGTACCGTATTGGACCCACTTTTGCCTTCAAAACTGCCTTAATTCTTTGTGGCACATATTCAATAGGTGCTGGAAATGTTCCTCAGAGATTTTGGTCCACATTGACATGGCATCAGATTTGTCAGCTGCACATCGATGATGCAATTCCTCCATTCCACCACATCCCAAAGCTGCTCTATTGGATTGAGATCTGGTGACTGTGGAGGCCATTTGAGACTTGCTTTGAGACTTGTGTGTTATCCTGCTGGAACTAGTCATCATAAGATGATGCACTGTGGTCATCCAGTTAATGGATGGACATGGTCAGCAACAATACTCAGGTGTGCTGTGGCATTTAAACTATGCTCAATTGGTACTAAGGGGCACAAAGTGTGGCAATAAAATATCCCACACACCAGCACTAGCCTGAACCGTTGATACTAGCCAGGACGGATCCATGCTTTCCTGATGTTTATGCCAAATTCTGACTCTAACATCTGAATGTTTAAGCAGAAATTGAGACTCATCAATGCAGACATAGTTTTTCCAATCTATTGTAGGATTTTGCTGAGCCATTGTGAATTGTTGCCTCAGTTTCGTGTTCTCAGCCGACAGGAGTAGCTCCGGTGTGTCTTCTGCTGCTGTAGCCCATGATCTGCTTCAAGGTTGGACGTGTTGTGTTTTCAGACGACGCTCTTCTGCAGACCTCGGTTGTAACAAGTGCTTATCTGAGTTACTGTTGCCTTCCTATCAGCTGACTGGCCATTCTCCTCTGAGCTCTGGCATCAACAAGGCATTTTCTCCAACAGAACGGCCGCTCACTAAATATTTTCTCTTTTTCTGACCATTCTCTGTAAACCCTAAGGAGGTTTGTGCGTGAAAATCCCAGTAGATCAGCAGTTTCTGAAATACTCACACCAGCCCGTCTGGCACCAACAACAATGCCACAGTCAAAGTCACTTAAATCATCTCTCGTCCCCAGTGTATGAGTGTGTATGTGTATATACACTACAATGTGTACAAACTGTATATATAAACACACGCACACACATACTTTTGGTATTCTAATTAGGGATGACTCACGATTTTCGAATATTCGATTAGCTGATTTAATTATAGAATATCAAATAGGTTGTGCGATTATCGTCCAAAGTAAATCCCCATGTTTTTAGGTGCTAATGCAGGGGTGACGCGTTCATGTAACCAGAGGGTGACGCTGCTAATAACACACCTATAAAAGCGGTCAATAAACTCTCAGTGTGTTTTTTTATACTGGGCACGTTTGCTGCGATACGAGCGTAATTCTCCCCTGCGCCTCCGCAGCGTTGGTCTGGTTTCACACTTAACTTGAACCCTAGTGCTTTTGCGCTCATCACAAATGTGTACGGGCATGATAGAAAACAGAACGTGGGTCAATACATTGGTGTTTTTTTAATTAATTTGGTGCTATTATACACAGCTTGGGTTATTAAACAACACTTGGGTTTACCGTAGGCGGCTTTTGCTGCTTGCAAAGTTGCAAACACTCTTTTGAGGAGACAGTGAATTGCTATTCATTAGCTGCCCTGACTGCACTCGCTATGCGTGAATACACTGCAGGCTCGCTCTCGCTCGTATCTAAGGTAAATCATCAACACTATCATCCCTTACATGCATGTTATTGAACTAATGACATTGTAATCGGCTAAAACGCATGCGCTGGTTACTTTTCTACCTGAACAAGTGCACACCCGAGTGTTGCTTTCACATTCAGACGAATCGCGGCACAGTTCGAGTGCAACTGTGGGTTCTCAGGTTCAGTACCTCAGTACCTCCTCTCAGGTTCAGTGCGCACCAAGCTCTGTATGAAAGCGTTCACATTAGCAATTTTTCATGCGAACCGTGCCCCATTTTAAACTGAACTGCCAGAGTAAAAACGGAAGAAGAACGCACACGCACACTGTAGACTTGTGTGGCATATAATGGTTAATGGTATAATGGTAAAGCATCAAGCCCTGTCTGTCTATCATTCAGTCACAACAGAAGTTTTCAGCTACATTTGTAAGCATTAACTGGTCAGCTTTTTTGGACTACCAACATGCAGTAGCACAATGACGCAGTAAATGATGTATGCAGTCACAAAATCAGATACTCTCCCCTCAATGAAATTTGATCACAAGTGGTCATAAGAAGCATTTGAAATGAATTTTAAATGGCTCTCTCTTGGCTGACCACTTGTGATCAGATGACCATCTGAGATAGATAAGTTCAGATGTAAGCAATGAAAACCTCCCATTATCTGACGACTCAGTGCTGAATAAATTAAACCATACATTTTCTAAGAATACTCCACATCAGATTCTAAGAAATGAACTGGAAGTAACAGGCTTAATTAGATTGAAGATTAGTGTGTAACTCTCTAAAATGTGAGCTGTGGCAAGGTTTCACTGTCCTACTTAGCGCAGACACTTGCACTGCTGATCCAATTACCGTCTACGAGTTGTCATGTGCTTAAACTCCCTGTGTGGCCAGACAGGAAGGACTCTTCCTGACTGAGACTACGACAGAACAACGCGGACAGGAGAACAAAAGAGAGAAAGAAGATCCAAAGATGAGAAACAATAGTGAAAGGTCTCTATATAAATTCCAATTGTTTTACCACATTTTCATGAATAAAATACTTTGGATATGACTGGAGTCTGCACTAAACAATCCAAGTCACACTTTAAAAAACAGCTCCATCTGGCACAGCAACAGACTAAAAAAAACAATTCAGGGGTCATGTGAGGCCGCCCTTTAACAGTTAACACAATTAGCACCATTCACTGTGATGTGTACACAACAACAGATCACTTGATCATTTCCAAGAAATCTCCAACAAAGAGCTGTGAGCGATGCCCATTCGGCTATGTTCTGTTTGTCGGGTTTCTACCTTTGAGGGCGGGAAGCTTCTGCAGTTCCCGGTTCTTGCTGAGGTTGAATCGTGATGAACTCTGACGACGCTCCTTCTTTACAATCTGTGGCCCACCTGAGTACTTAATTTTGTTGAGCTGAGTGGGAGGTGGAGTGCTGTTGCTCGGACGCTTGCTGGCTGTCTGCTGGGCCTGGGAAAAAAACACAATGTTCAGAATCAAAATGAGCACATTATACCACTCTGAGCAACCACACCACTTTTGGTCACAGAAGGTCAGACTCCAGTGCCTTCTCATGGCAAACACAAATCGAAGAAACAAAATAATGCAACAAATAAGAGCAAAGCAATCCTGCTAGTCAGAGGCAGGAGAAATACTCATTCTGGAGAACATTTTATTGGAGATACATTTGGATGGAACGGTATGAAAATTTTATATCATGATTATAGTGACCCAAATTATCACGATTATCAAGATTATCATGGTTTTGTTCAAATGAGACGAAATTGTTAAAAAAAAGAACAGATGCACACACTGAAAACACAAGTTTTATATTTGAAAAATCAACAAACAACAAATAAATCAAGCCGCTCTATGCATTTTTTTTAAGCTAGATTCTGTTCTATGGGATTTCTTTTCCTTATAATGGCGCGCTCGCTCGTTTCATTCAAATGCTACTTGTGTCTCTGTTTTTGATTGTATTGAAAATGAAACAGAGGACTTTACTATTAATACTACTATAATTATTATTATAACTTCTTGTGGTCATCTTGTCTGGACGATGTTTTGTACACTGTACACAATGGATTTATATACAGGTAAGATTAAAAACATTAATCTCAATTCAATATGTCCCCGTAATTATTTATGTGGTAAAGACAATCTGTGTAATAAGTGAACAATGAATATACATTATTATCCCTTAAATGTCACCCTAGTCTTGTCTGAACTTGTTCGTTCCGTCTTTGGCTCAAGCTTCACGTTATGATTTCCCAGATGTAGTTTTAGTATTGAGGTCAAAGTCCACTTGCCTTGCGCTCGCAGATTTGAAGTGTTTCCCCCTATTACAGCGATTTTATTTTTGCATGTTCTGCAGACAGGGTGACCATCCTCGATTAAGTTTCCCTCAGGACTTTTGTAAAAGCCAAAAAAAAAAAAAAGGGCTGCGCCTGCACCAGACTGACGCTGACTGGACAGGATTTAGTGCAAGTTTGCAAAATCCTGATAATCAAACGCGATTTTAATGATAATTAAATTTTAAACGATATTAAAAACCGTCAGTACATTTTATCATGGTACATCGTGAAACCGGTTATTGTTCCATCTCTAGGATACACACATCAGTGCTAGATGAGACATCAATATTTGTGTGCATTAGGGGTGTAACGGTACACAAAACTGACGGTTCGATACGTACCTCGGTTTAGAAGTCACGGTTCAGTACAGGAGGGAAGAAAACTAAATATAAAATTGCTTCAGAACAAATTGTGTTAGTCCTTAAATGAATTCAATTATAACTAAAAGTTTCTTAAAGATAATGCTGTAAACTATAGGAATCCCTTACTTGCACATTACTATAATATTAAAGGGATAGTTCACCCAAAAATGAAATTGCAGCATTGTGTGTTTAATGCCAGGAACACTTTAATAAGGTTGTGTAGCCATTAACATTATCCTACACAATAGTTAGCATTAACTAATAATACTTTTAAAGCCTTTTTAAATTCTGGCTTATGTAAATTTCTACAAATGCCATTTTATATGGGAAGTAAAGTGTGTAATAATAATAAAAAAACAATAAAGTAATATGAACTAACATTAAAAATGGACTAAAGTTTTTTTTTTTTGTAACACTTTACAGTAAGGATATATTAGTTAACATTAGTTAATGCATTAGTTAACATGACCTAACCAACTAACCTGGTATTACGTTTTATTTTGCAACGCCTCTGTTCAGCATTAGTTTATATTTGTTTATGTTAGTTAATAAAAATCCAGCTGTTCATGGTTTGTTCATGTTAGTTCACAGTGCATTAACTAATGTTAACAAGATTTTAATAATGCATTAGTAAATGTTGAAATTAACATTAACAAAGGTAAAATAAATGCTTTATAAGTGCAGTTTATTATTAGTTCATGTTAACTAATGTTAAACTAATGAACCTTATTGTAAAGTGTTACCGTTTTTTTTTTGCCCCCTCTCTGACCTCTGAAGGCCGCTGTGTAATTCACACTCTGACTAAGACACATTAGGGGAAACATTTTAATAATCCTATGAATGCATATATAAAAAAATGCATAATCGAATCAAATTAATCGAATCGCATCGAATTTTAATGTGAATCGTCTCGAATCGAATCGTTCTGAATTGTCAAAAATCATTCTTGAATCGAATCAAAAACCTATGAATCATGAATCGAATCGATTCGCTTCCTACCCAAAGATTAACAGCCCTAGTTGTAATGTATCCTCAACATACCTTCAGGTGTTGATTCATGTTTATTCTTTGACTAGGAATAGATGATCGAATTCGCTCGCGCCGTTCTGCCGCTTGAACTGACGTGCCTATACAGTGATCAGTCACGCCGCATTAAAGAGCGTCAAAAGGGCATTTAGCGTTTGAATTTCATGATAAAATGGACTGAATACTTATAATGTTCGTGTAGGAACTCGGATTGAAGTGTGTTCCGCTCTTAAAACAAGCCGACTGTTAACTATTAATGATTGCATTTGGTACCGTTCGGTACACAAGCGCACCAAACCGAAAGCCCTGTACCAAAACGGTTCGGTACGAATACGTGTACCGCTCCACCCCTAGTGTGCATCTAGCATATAAATTAGGGATGCACCGAATATTCGGCCACCGAAAATTTTCGGCCGAAAATGGCCCAAAAGGGCATTTTCGGTTTTCGGCCGAAAGACTTTTATCACCGAAATAACATGGCCGAAATGTTGTGATGACGCAAACAGAAACCGCGACCTGCACATGCTTGTCTGAAGCAACATGTCTGCGGTGTGGACATATTTCAGTATATCTGAGAAACACCCACGTCTGCTCCAGCGAGAGCTAGTGTTCAGTGCAGCTGTAGTGCAGCAGCTCATGTTCTTGATGAGAAGAGGACCAGACTTCACTGTGAAACCCAACGGTTTCCCAATGCAATCTTTAACAGTGGGAATGTTTTAAGTGCGGAACACACTTCAATCTGAG
This sequence comes from Gobio gobio, assembly GCF_949357685.1. NCBI lineage: Eukaryota > Metazoa > Chordata > Actinopteri > Cypriniformes > Gobionidae > Gobio > Gobio gobio. The sequence goes on from NC_137111.1 coordinate 9,245,699, forward strand.
TTCCCACACCAACATCGATCAACATGTATCACGAAATTCAAACGATAAATGGCGTTTTGACACTCTTTAATGTGGCATCACTGATCACATCACAGTTCAAGCGGCGGCGCGCGCGCGCGTGAACGCAATCATCTGTGAGCGCGATCGATCATCTCTTCCTTAAGAATAAACATGAATGAACATCTAAGGTGTGTTGAGGATACATTACAACTTACTGTCACGTATCATATGTGGTGTAATCGCTGTAATCAGTTTCATCGGCGAAAAGACGTCAATATAACTGCTGTAAACCAAACAAATGTCATGTAACTTTAGCATCACATTTACCTCAGGCAGTCATTCAGTGTCCACAGAATTTTATTCACTAAAGTAAATAAACTCTTTCACTAAATATGCTCTATATTAGCCGTTATATTCATTATATTCTACTTAACCTGTTAATGATATCTTGATTATTTCATGCATGTTAAATAAACCTGTCATGAGAATGACAGACACTGTGTATAAATGATTATATTTCAACAACGAATTGGATAAAAAAATATTTAATAATCAGATTTAGAAGTTATTGCAAAAACTGCCTTATGTAAAGTTTACATGTTTGCGTACTATGTTGAGTGTTGATTATTAGACCTAATGCACTTGTTCTGAATGCACTTTCTTGTAGTAGTCCTACAGAGAAAAATGTAAAATGCACTAGACCTAAATGCACTTTGTTTTTATGAGAGAACATTTAATTTTAAAACATTTCTGTAGGCCTGTACATTATTATTTAATGTACAAATGAGTGGGGTCAAGTTAAACATTTTAGTTTGAATTTTATTTTATACTGTGCATTGTTGCAATGTGCTAAATAAATATTGGCATAATTTGTAATTGATTTATTCTTTGAAACTTTAATATTAATTTATGCAATTGCAATGCCTTGATTTTAGTAAAGTTAGTACACAGTCATAGCCATAAATGCAATGGTACTAATAATTGGCATAATTTCTTTCGGTGTTTCGGTTTTTCGGCCTTGGTTTCCTCTTTTCGGTTTCGGCCAAGAATTTTCATTTCGGTGCATCCCTAATATAAATGGCCTCAAAGATAGCACTAACAACTCCAATTTTGATTTATTATGCCTTTACACCAGCTGACTTCATTATGAAGGAAGTGCACCTGTTAAGTTACATCTCTCTTGCTATCAAGATCATCAGCTATTCCTCTATATGCCTAGAGTTACAGTTTTGTTTACACTTTTATAATCATATTAAAATGTATCCATATCTGCATTATACGTCATACCTGATTTACAACAAACTGCCAAACGGTACAAATTTAAGCCAGCTAACTGCATCACATCTCACTGGGAAGCAACTGACTCTAATGGTATATGGAGCTCCATCTGAATATATTTACAGGAATAATTGAGAAAAGCAGGGAGAAAAATCACGCCCCATTATGAGAAATGAATTTCAGGCTCTAAATGTAATAAGGAATAGCAACTAATGAAATTGGATGCAAATAGGAAAAACAGAAATGAAAGCAGAAACACGGTCATTAACAATTGTTCCTTTTTCTCATATTGGACACATTAATTAGGAAATAACATAAGACCCAGTAAAACAATAAATGAGCATTTATTTGGACATATACAGTGATGATGTCTAGTATAGATGTTTAGAGTAACTAAGGTGGCTTTTTATCCACATTTACACTAAATTCTCAGGTCTAGTACATACAACTCATGTTGAACTAGGGGTGGGCGTTACACCGGTACACACAAGTAACCAGTAGAAACCGGTAGAGATTTTGGACCATCATCTCTTCTCTATTGCGTTTACGCTCATGTGACGCTCATGTAATGTTGCTGTGTGGAAAGTTTATCGTTTGCATGTGTTTTTAAGCATTGCGGTTTAAAAAGTTATTTTCAAACTGTTGAAGCGCAGTAAGCAGCGAAAGACAACTCATTTCAGTATATGCGCGCGTTCTGAGAGACGGTTTCTGAATGTCGACTGAGAGACAATACTAAGTTGAGTTAAATACTAGTGCTGTGAATCGATAAAAAAAAAAGTATTACATTTTTCTGTAATTAATCATGATTAATTGCAATTTTCAAAAAACGTCGGCGTTTTTAATATTTTGATTTTGTAATAATTTCAGTTACTTTCCAAATTAATGAAGAAACAATTTAAATATTTGTTGTAATGGCATCTTTTTATGAATGAAGGCCAGTATCACTGAAACTAATGTCTCTATTAAACATTAATGACATTACAGTATAACTGAAAGCTACCAATTTCAACATTTATTTGGCTTTAAAAAAATAACTTTTAATTTAAAACATTCTTTACATAAACCCATTATAATAAATGTTATATTACTCATGGCGTTCCCTGTTACACATATACAGAAATGTAATAGTTATCAAACACCTTTCTTAACTGCATAAATAATAAATGTAATATAGATTAATCATCATTAAAGCTAAAACAAAATTATGTTCTCTTTGTTCTTGAAGTTTTTCAGGTATATCTATTTCAGTTGTCTTTGATAAAGAAAGAACATAGAAAACAAACTAGAACAGTTTATTTGTCTTCATTAACCTTGAGAGTTTTTTAAGTCTAGTAGTAGTTTTTTTTTAATTATATTGAAAATGGTGATAAGAATGATGAAATTTCAGTGGTATCAAAAACTAAAGTTGAACTAAAGTTTTTTCCAATGGCAAAAGATTGTATAACACCAATGTAACACAAAGCAGAACATCACATCAGTCAACAATCTGCAAGCAAACTGCCCGTGGGAGTTGAAGTCCATAACTAACCTAACCTACATACCTCCTTATTACCATATCTAGATTCAGCCCACATTAAACATTCATGAGTAGCCTGAGCTACACCATCAAATAAATATGTGTCTTCAATGCAAGATGAGCGCCACAGAAACCATTTCGACCATAGGTGAGAATTACAGTGTTACCGCAGTGGGACTGTCCCCAAAACAAAAGTGCGCTTTTTTTCTGTCCTTACGACGGTCAAGCTGTACGATTTTGTGTAAAAGTCGAGGCAGACTGTGCGACAACAACAGTCTTTAATGACTATGAGATATAAATATTAGCTAATACAACTTTCTGCGCACTTCGTGTGAGGCAAAGGCAGTTAATCGGCCGCCAGTGAGAATGTCACACTAAGCTACTCGAGACTGCCAATTCTGCCCTACGACAAAAATATTTCACAATCCTCAAAATTAGTCTCAGGCAGCAAAATTGAGGCAAAAAAACCACACACCGCTTTTGATCAGAAGGACGTTGAAGGAAAAAAACAAAGCTAATCTCTTGTTTATAGGAACACAGAATCAATGCTAAACCACGATGTATTACTAGCACCATGGCTGAAGCAGTTCAGATAGCTGTAGAAACTGCTAAATGAGATGCATTTGATGTTTCCATGCATGGAAAAATACTTTATGCATTGCACGATTGTAATGAAGAAAAAAGCGTCACTGTCCAGGCAACAAGCGGTATGTGTGTGTGTATGTGTGTGTGTGTGTGTGTGTGTGTGTGTGTGTGTGTGTGTGAATAGTCCGCCGCTGTGAAACACATGTTCAGGCCTGCCCATAGCATTGAAGAGCTGGCCTCAGTCACAGGGGTTGCATGACTGAGCTCGACTTAAAATAGACCAAATCAATAAACTTCACCCGCTGCTACGTCACACTCTCTGCCAGTTGATTCCAGCCGCCAGTATCACTTTGAACAACAGTGATATATTTCAGTACCAACAGGGTTTACGGAGACAAGCTATTATGTCAATACAGCCGCACACTTAGAGGGATACAACTCAATACCTAAATGCATACAAATGTAATTATCTAGCAAATCACTCCTGATACGAAAAATCTAAAGAACGAAACCACTTTTCCTTCATCACACTGAATGCCTCTTTACTAGGGTCTGAAAAAACAAGTCTGACAGGATACCAATGCCACAGCAACAATGATTGAATATTCAAAAGGCAACTATTTGTATTTGCCTGAAATCTACACGATAACTGAGAACAGCCGACTGAAGAAATCTTTTTATGCACATGCAGGCACTTCATGTGGAAACATAAGTTATATCATTGAATAAAAAAAAAAAAGAAATGATGAAATAGGCAACTGATTTGTGGCAACTGCGATTGAATGTGCAAATGTTGTTTGTTGAAGCAATACAATATCTTGCCATTTACTTGAACCGCGCTCCCGTCACAAAATTAAGCACGACTTGGAGACAGAGAAGGAAGGAAAGAATGATATATTTTAAGCTACTTCCATTAGATTTAATAACATACAGACAGGCCTACAGTTTAGGCTCATTTTGAGAGGGGATTTGCATTTCTTTTTGCAGAAGAATAAAACACAGCTTAAAAAAGACACTTCAATCTTACTGGTTAATAAAGCAGAAATAGAAATGGTGGTTGTCTGGAAGCAAGGAAGACAGCAAGGGCTTTATCTATCCTCAGCAAGGCTCGAAATTGTGACCATTTTGGTCGCATATGCCCCCGAAATGTAATCTGTGCGACCTCAAAATATATTTGGGAGCATTTGTGCGAGTGCAAATAATTGTTAAGTTTAAGTTTTCATTTCTCTACAAAACATTTGCTAATTACTGCACAGTATGAGCCCGCTGTGAACTGATGCATCTTAATGTTCTTAAATTTAAAGCAGACTTGAGGTTGGTTAATATTAGCTGTCAATCACTCCCTTTCACTGAGCTCCGTTGTCACATGACAGGGAGTTAACTAGCGCGCAAAATGTAAAAAGCTGAAGAAGAGAAGGATTTTTTTGAAGAGGCAAATGAAAGAATTTTACTTGCCCGACCAGACAAGTAGCCTGATTAAAACGTCAATAATAAAAAAATATCTAGGGAATCACCAAAATGCGAGAATGATTCTGATTTAATTTGGTCTAGGTGGCGATTGATGGCAATAATATATAACGTATAAAGTACAGACGGTAACAAGGTTGCACTGTTGAGGCTTGCGCAGCCTCTCGAGGAGAAAACGATACAAAGGAGCACAGCGCGCGACACACACACACACACACACACACACACACACACACACAATTAACATACTGGAGTAAAAATTCAAAATGTGGAGTTTTTACTGCCTATTTTTTATATATTTAAGTTAAGCAACATCACACAACCATAAGTGCTGTTTTCCTGAATACCATCACGATTGAAAATGTGACACTGATTTCATACAAAGGTTCAATAAACAGTTCAAATTAAGTAGGGCTGGACGATTAATCGAAAAGTAATCGAAACCGCAATTTAGAACCTCTAAACGACGTAATTTTCCCATGTCGGTTATTTCGGTTTTCACGTGACTCCGCCCCGTCAGTCACATGTCAAGTGCAGTTTGCAGGCACACAGAAAGTGTGTCTTTGTTTATAGATGTTCACAGTTACTATGGTAATTGCATGTTTTACACAGTTTATACAGGTAGGCCGAAGTTAATCGCCGTTCTTATAAGCGCTGATACACACACAGACGCAAGCCCCAAAGCCAGATCACTTTCACTGGCGTCCTCATGAAGTTTGTCAATTAAATGAGTTTAAAGGCTTGCCAGTTGAACATTTAAAGCGATTGTGCACTATTCAAGAACAACAATATGGAAAACTTCTCTGTTCAGTGCTCATGAGCTTTTTTTCTGTGTGACAGAGAGCCGAGCCGCATCTCTGACAACACGCGCCAGATCACTTTCACTTGCGTCCTCACAATGCTTTGTCATTTGTATGCGTTTTAAGGCCTGCCAGTTTGAACATTGAAGCGATTTTAGACCATCAGATATGCATTATGTCGAACTAATGCCTGATATATTGTGACACATGAACAGACAGTAGCTTGCACATAACGTGAAGATCGTGCGCAGAGAGCAGTGCAGAAACTCATTGTCAACGCTGTCCTGTGATTTATCACTAAAGCAGATTAGAAACTCAACCGCTATTTCAATACCTTTTGAAGTAAGTACAAACCACAGCTTCATAATGAATAGAGACGGTATGAGTGATTCACACACACAATCACTCTCTCATTAATGCATTCAAATAAATGTAATGTAGGCCTAGTGTGCTAATTTTCTGTATCTGATGTACAACAAGCAGAAATCTGCCCCATAGACAATAACTGCTGAAAGTGAACCGTTTCCATCACAAAGAAATGCACTTTTTCATTAGAAAAAAAATATCCCACCTTTAATAGTAGAAAATATTTACAGTACAAACCTTATCAGTGAACTATGAGGGCAAAAAAAGGAAAGCAAAAAAAAAAAAGACGATAAAAATAATCGTTCATTAATCGTAATCGAGGTAAAATGTTAAATTAATCGAGATTTTTAATTTTGGTCAAATTGTTACAGCCCTAAAATTAAGTCGCTTAAATTTTAGACGCAATATTGACTGTTTTTGTTGTTTCACAGCGAAACTCAATTCTTTGTTTTGGACAAATCGGTTGAGTCAAAGATTCAACGGCTGCATCAAAAACATACATTTACACCCAAACTGACCAGCAAAGGCATCTTTATTTTCCAGCTCAACTGTCACAGGATTGTGGGATATCAAAGACAGCGAAGGATACATCTAAGCTGCCTTCAAAAATCCATCAGATGAAGGACTCTCTGGAGACAGGAAGTGAAGCTAACATTGGATTTGGACGTGCCTTGGTGCCTTCCTATGCGTCCTCCAAAGGCAGCATTTTCCAGGTTTCAGACATACCCAAGGACCCATTCATAAACAACTGCCTCATTCTTTAATTAATCAGTTGCTGTGTCCGAAAACCTAGGCAGTGACTCGTTGCCTCGCTGCCTTATCAGACAATGGCTTGTAAGGCAGCGTTTGTGCATGAAGGCACCTCACGAAACTGATTTCAGACAGACTTCTTAGGCAGTGTAACAGATTAATGATCTACAGCAAAATAGAGAGAGCTTTGGCGAGAACTAAAATGACATCAGAAGTGGAAAATGTTGGTTAAAAAAACAACAACAACTTACATTTACACACAAACTGACCAGCAAACGCAACTTTCGGACGCCATCTTTTCTTTCCAGCTTAACTGTCACAGAATGGAAAGCACAGGATTGTGGGATATCAAAGACAGCGAAGGATACATCTAAGCTGCCTTCAAAAATCCATTAGATGAAGGCATCTCTGGAGACAGGAAGTGAAGCTAACATTAGATTCGGACGTGCCTTGGTGCCTTCCTGCCTTGAAATGTGTCCTCCGAAGGCCTCTTTCGGACTCAGCCAAAGACTCACTCGTTAAGACGGTCACCTGCCGCCACCTACTGGTGATTTAGTTTGATGTTTAAAAGCATCATTCTTTCCAACATTTCTTTTTTGTATATTCAAAATATATTTAAAACAATCTCATAACATTATTTAACAGTTGCAGTTGCAATTTCTCAGTGTAAATGATTTAATTTGATTGATTACAGCCCTGTAGTGTCTAATTATTCTAACTGAATGTATTGATCAAATGTAATAATTTAAAATGAAAGATGAAGCACACATTTAATAAGATTTTTAGGGTGGAAAAAGGGTTTTAAAAAATGCCCTCAGGGGATAAGTATCCCAAATTTTCAGATGTAAATGTATCAAAGCTGATAGAACACTGATGAGAATATTGCTTCAGAAATCAATTATATCTAACAATATTTTATCTATAGAAAATATCTAGTTTCTATCTATATTTTTTTCTAGACAAGCAACTTTTTTACTCAGACAATTGAATTATCTGATGATTTATATATAGAATATACATATATATCATGAATTTATTTACATATATGACATGTATATTACAATTTTGATGGTGCTCCTTACTTTTTGAAGTTTGGAGAACCAGTGCCACAAAGTAAAAAAGTTAATTTCAAGCCCTGCTCAGCATAAAATTATGCACTTCGAACATATGCCAGTGTGACAAGTCAAGCGTGCTACTGGAAAAACGTCGGTATGTAACATACAGAATAATAAACAGCATCCGAGTTGCGAAAAACAATCAGAATGAGCAGGAAGTGCAGTGACTACTGCACATATTTCTATGCAAAATGTACCCTGCCTCGTAAAAATCACTGAAATTAAATTTTAGTCTTCTAGTGCCCAGAGAAATGAAAAAGCCCAGCTACAACACTTAGCAAGCAAGTGTTTGTGCCAAGTCCACCAGGCAGCCCTACAGTCAAACACAGCGTGAGCAACAGTTTTAGACCTGATGTGTTTTGGTACTGTCAGCTTTACCTCTTCTGAATTGTCAGTTCCAGCATCCTTTCCGCCTCCGGCGTTACTGTTTTTCGTGCTGCTTTTTGCAGATTTGGTTGGTTCCTGTAATGACCACAAAAAAATTAACATGAGTCATAAATGCAGCTGATTTTGTTCAATCTTATAGCCCATTTTATAATATCTAAAGGGGGACGGTCTGCATGCAAGTCAGCCTATGGGCAGGTCATACTGCAGGGCTGGAATGACAGGTGAAGGCACCCCAACAGGAACTACATTTTCAATCAGGCAATGACATGCACAAAACATTGACTGCCATTCTGGGAATGATAAATTATTTCAGTTCACCCCGTCCAGCATCATATACATGGTGACAAACTTGTCCACTTGTATATCGAGCGTTTATATAACCATGCCCACAGCTTGTCCACTGAAACATTGACTCATGCAGGAGATGTGTTTGTGTGTCCAGCTTATGCTGCAATCTGTCAACTAATACGCCTCTATTCACATATTAACGGCCGATCATAATCTCACTATAGAAAACTGATCTGTAAAGCAAACACCGGGTAAAACAGCCATCGAGGAGCATTCCCACAAACACATACGAGTCCCATTTTAAACACAAGTCCCGAAGAGCTAAAGAAAACGCTGTCTCGTTATTTAAATATCCCTGTGAACATGTAACTGTTTTGACTTAAGATTTGCAGGCACGAATGCGCCCTTTTAGCGGGCTAAGCGCGGCCTTCACTCACAAAAAACAACGCTAGCAAATGCTGCAGAATAATTATTGTCAAATGAATTCTCGTACGCGTTAATTAGACATGTGTTATTATTGTAAGCTGTACTTTACCTTCTCTTTTTTAGTTTTATTCGGCATTTTGCAAATGTTGTCTTTAGCCGTGCCTCCGTGATAAGGCTTCCCTTGCACTCGGGCTCTCGCGCACACTGTTACCTCCAGCTCCCGCGCCCTCCCTTCACTTAGCAACAAGCTGATTGGTCAACGAAAGGCGAAACTAGCTAGCAACAGCACCGCGGAATTTTTCTATTGGCTGCTCCTCGAAGCAGACGGTCTTGAGTTTGCCAAACGGGGTCCTGGCTGCGACGAGGAAGGGGACTACAGCTGTTGTTGACGACTTATCTAAGGTGCAGATTGTCACCAGAGGAATTGATCGTGGGAGGGAGGCTTGTGCTGGTGACATTGACCGTTAACACATGAGAATAGGGTCGTCCAGAGGGTGTTTTGGTTGTATAGGGCAGTGCTGAACCCCTTATATTTTTTATTTATGAATTTGGATGCAGTTGAGGTCCCCTGGTTCAGCTTGATAATTATTGTGTCATCAGATGGGCTGCTGTACTATATATTTACCATATTAAGGGTATCATTTATTATGTTTAATTCATTTAAAATCCGTTAACTGCATAGTGGACATGTATAAACATAGGGTTAAACTTCACTAACTAATTTGATGATTGAACACTTTAGCTTAGAACAAGCGTTACACTTCTTCATCCTTATTTCAAATAATGGCTTATAGACATGGTTTCCGTTTTTAGATCTACCTACATACATATTTTGTTAAATTTAAAATTATGCATTCAAGTTACTTTATACTTTTCTCAAGATCCCATCAAAAATGTCCATACAGAAGCATCTAGTGCCATCTATTGGTGATATAGCCTATTCCACAAATCCATTTCGACAAGACTACACATTACATTTTTAACTACAAAAAAACAGAAACACGATTTCATTCACAAGCATTTATTTGAAAGACACAAAAAAAACATAGTTTTCATTATTTTTTGGGGTCCCAGAGTCAAATGTTGTACCTGTACCTAAATATTACTATTCGTAGTCCACTAGTTAGTGATTAAAGGATAGTTCACGTACAAATGAAAACAAAAAAAAAGATGATTTACTCTCAGTCTTACCAAACCCGTATGATTTTCTTCTACGGAACACATTTTAAACGCTGGGGTCAACATTGGACTCCATTGATAAATCACTGTACGGAACAGTAAAATAAAACAAAAAACTTAATATCCTTTGTATTTCACAGATGAAAGTTAGTGATGCAGTACTGTAGTATAAAGATTGAATGAATAAGTAATATAATATATGGAATGTTTCCCCAATGTATATGAATTATATTGATTAATGCACGCTAAATGACCAAACCATTCGAGGCAAAACACTTACCTCCATAGTCAGCAGCAGCTTCATTTTTGCTGATGTCAGTTCCTCCATGGCTGCAGATGTCAATGTAATATTACTGTCATTAAAACACAATGTAAACAAGTCAACCTATATCTCTATAAAAACCCTATCTCAACAGAGATATTCCTAAATACTTTATCAATCTTCAGGTGTAATGATTCCTTATTTATTTATATCTAGAAAACTATTTGTATGCAAACAAAGCACAATTATAAAGCAATAAACAAGCAATACAAGTTCAGTAATCTCCTGTTCAACGAAAGCAGTTGCAGCATATTAGTGTTACATTTGTAATACAACTAGAAATTATATCTACATTTAAATTTGATGCACATGCAAAAACTAAATACAGAGCACAACGTACCTCATTCATAAAACAGGGGCAGAATGGATTTCTGTGTATGACCTTCATAAAACTGTGCTTATGCAAACGGTTTCATTCAATGTGGAAAATTACCTTAGAATAGTTTTATGAACCATTTACACATTCATTCTCTTCTGGTTTCATGAATGAGGCCCAATGTGTGCAAAAGGTTACAAATAAAAAAAGAACAGCAGCAAAAAGCATATTAATAAGAAGCAAAGACAGAAAGGGTTGCTGTGATTTATTTGAGCTAGCACAGAACTTGTGCAATTACACCAACTATTTGTAGATGCTAAAGTTGCATGGTAGCAATGTGAACAGTAAAATAACACAACATTTGTTTGTTTAAAAAATAAAAAAAACTGGAACCGGAAAGAAAAGTCATCAATACAGAGCACAGGGTAATAAAAACTATGGAGGCCAAGCCTGACATTTTCTGGCCAAAGTTGTGAACGCATGTCCTTGAAGCATGAACTCCACACCATTTCTCTTCTCTGAGCCTGGATCTTTGTGGCTCCTGCATTAAAATATCTTCATTGATTTAAATGGAACGAACAGAGGAAATGGATTTAGAGTCTGAAATTTTTAATACACATCATATTCATTATGTTTTACATTACCTTTGGGGAAAAAGGAATGATTTCTGCTGGAAACAAAATACGGAAACAAGTAGCTCAACACCAGGTGCTTTTGACAAGATAGCGAATCTTTTACACACATTTAGGGTTCATTACTTGATGAAAGTTTTCATTCTCTTAGAGGGATTCCTTCCCCAGCACCCACTTCAGAATGAATGCTTTTCAGTCCACGCTTTCACTGGCATTACCTGCCAAAAGGTTAAGAATAGACATGAAACATTCTAACTGGATCAAGCAATTACAAAGAATACTTGAAAATCACTTATTTACATTCAGAGGTAACATATACATCCCTAAACCAACTCTTGGAGGTCCTTTACAAAGGCTCAAAACTGAATTCAAATGTGTCCAAGTTCAGTTGCTCAGTAAAAGAACCAGGAAGCGGGGAGAATGACATGGGTTCCTCAGATTCCAGAGGGTTTTCCTCTTCATTATTTGTCTGTATTGTGTCCACACTATTAACTTCCATCACAGTTACATCACCCAAAGAGATTTCAATAGATTTAAGAACTTGTTGATCATCAAGATCTTCGTCTTTTGAGTGGTCTTCTTTTTGAATCTCAGATTTTAAGAATGCTTGTTCAAATACTTGTTCAAAGTTTGAGTCCACGATGTTGGGAGATTCTTCGCTCTGTGCAACCTTTGAGTCTTCATTCTTGGGGGTTTCATCTCTTTGGGCAACTCTTGAGTCCTCGTTCTTAGAGGGTTCTTCACTCTGGACAACTTTTGAGGGCCTGTTGGGGGGTTCTTCGCTCTGGGCAACTTCTGAGTCCTCGTTCTTGGGGGTTTCATCTCTTTGGGCAACTCTTGAGGACCTGTTGGGGGGTTCTTCGCTCTGAACAACACTGGAGTCATCAGTCTTGGGGGGTTCTTCGCTTTGGGCAACTTCGGAGTCCCCGTTCTTGAGGGGTTCATCTCTTTGGGCAACTCTTGAATCCTCGTTCTTAGATGGTTCTTCTCTCTGGGCAACTCTTGAGGACCTGTTGGGGGATTCTTCCCTCTGAACAACACTCGAGTCATCAGTCTTGGGGGGTTCGTCACTCTCTGCAATTCTTGAATCCACATACTTAAGGGGCTCAATTTTCTGGGCAACTTCTGAGTCCTCGTTCTTGAGGAGTTCTTCGCTCTGGGCTATTCTTGAGGACTTGTTGGAGAGAGTTTCGCTCTGGGCAATTAAGTCCTCATTCTTGGGAGGTTCTTCGCTCTGGGCTATTCTTGAGGACTTGTTGGGGAGAGTTTCGCTCTGGGCAATTAAGTCCTCATTCTTGGGAGGTTCTTCGCTCTGGGCAATTCTTGAGGACTTGTTGGGCGGGTTTTCGCTCTGGGCAACTGAGTCCTCGTTCTTGGGGGGTTCTTCGCTCTGGCCAATTCTGGAGGACTTGTTGGGGGGGGTTTCACTCTGGGCAACTTCTGAGCCTTCATTCTTGGGGTGTTCTTCTCTCTCAAAAATTCTTGAATCCACGTGCTTAGGGGGTTCCACTTTCTGGGCAACTTCGGAGTCCTCGTTCTTGGGGGGTTCTTGGCTCTGGGCAACATCACTAGCTCTTTTGTCTTTGTTGTTGGACTCTTTACAGCTCGAGTCTGGAGGTGTAAATCCAGAGTCTTGTTTGTCACCAGCACTAGCACTTACAGAAGGTTTAACAGCAGCGCTGCTACCGTAAAAAATGTCATACAAGTCTTTTGCCTTTCCTGCTGCAAGAGTGGTCTTTGGCTTTACCATTTTGGGGGACGGGACTCTGGGGTTAGAAGAAAACTGAGGAGGAGGACGAAGGATTACAGTGAGCTTCTGCTCCCCCTCAGGCACTCCAGGAGCCGCCACATCTGACTCAAGAGTAACAACACATTCACTGTGAGTAACAGGTTTCATCTGTTTTTTTTCATTTACCACTTGTGGCACTGCAGTGGGAGATGGAAGTGGTACGGATGTGTTGAAGATATCTACAGGGCTTGCAGATGGCTTTGTGTGTTTTAATTGCACCTCTTCTCCACTAAATGCCTTGGAGATTAGGTCTGCTGACAACGCTGGGCCCATCGGAGTTCCTGTTACAAGACCAGCAGATTTGTCACTAGTAGCAGGTGGTGTTGGTTTATTTTGCACACCTGTAAAAGACTTTCTAATAACCATAGGAGATGGGGGAGGCAGTAAATTAGGATTACTTTTATTTTCGTTGTATGCTAGCCATTCACAAGAGGGAGGAAGCACAACCTTTCCTGACAATTTCATAGCAATGGATTTTGCAGCCGCTATAGACTTGGAAAAGGGATCTAGCTCAGTATCCTTGTTTTCTGCTGTTTCGGTAGGCACTTCTTCTTCTTCCTTTAAGAATTGCGCTGCCATCCTCTCTGCCTCCTTCTCCAGTGTTGTCTTCTGTGGCTTTTTCCGACCGAACTTCCCAAAGCCAGGCCGACCAGAAGCATCCTCGTTCTTCTTGCGAAGTTTAGCCAGCAAGGCAGGGCTCGGGCCACACAAGACTTTAGGAGGCTCGCTGGGTTTTTCTAGCTCTGCTTTGACATCTTTAGTATTGAACTTCCCTGTGCTCTCCTGGTCATCTTTAAAATAACCAGCCTTTCCTTTCTGCTGCTGTGTTTTATCTTCCTTTTTTTCATACTTGCCATTACTTTCTTGGTCCTCGTCCCACTTTGATTTCGGCCACTTCCCCCAGTCCTCATCTTTAAATTTTGACGACTTCTCCTCTGCCTCCCGAGTGTATTTGTATCTCTTATCCTCTTCTCTGCCATACTTGGCCTTCTCCTCTTCTTTACCATATCGGCCCCTATCGTCATCCTTTCTAAATCTATATTTGTCGTCCTCTTCTCTATATCGATAATGTTCATCATCATCTCGGGTTCTAAATCGGTCCTCTTCATACCTGGATCTCTCCCCTTCTTCCTTCCTGCCTCTATACTTGTATTCCTCTTCTTTCTTGAACCGGTTTCGCTCATCATCATCTTTTTTATACCTAGCTCTCTCATCATCCTCCTTGTATTTCGGTTTATCTATATCCTCTTTCTTGTATTTCTCCTTGAGTTTATTCTCATTCTCTTTGATATTCTTGTACTCCTCTTCCTTGCTGTACTGTGGTTTTGTCTCCACTTCATTACTTGACATTTTTCCTCCTTTGCTGTGTTTGGATTTCTTCACACCCTGATCGTCGTCTTCACGTTTTCGTTTATGCTCTGAACTCTTTTGGCTCCCTAAGCCAGCCTGGCGGTCCAGGTTCCTCCTTTGTTCATAGAGGGGATTTTCATAAATTTTTGCCTGTTGACAAAATCAAACACATATGAGCCAATCACATCTGGTCAAACAAATTAACAACTTGCGGCCATATCCCAACCCTAGTCAAAGCTATTTTGAATATCATATCTGATGTTTACCTTGTATCTCTCATTGTGAGCATGACAGGTGACATGGGCCTCAGCACAAATGGGATCACCAACAAATTCTTCACATAACTGGCAGAAGAATCCCCTCACAGGGATCAAGAACTCAGAGCCTAGAAGAGGGAATACAGCAAGAATTAAACACATTTACCAATAGTGTGTAATGATTTTTGATAGCTGGTAATTTACCCATGCTCTGTTCCAATGATGAGGTACACTGCAAGAAAACTACAGTTTGTATCACTGCAATCAACATGGCACCCATTAGGGAAAGGAATCATGAAGAATTTAGCGATTCTCGTTCACTGATCCTCAGATTTCACTTAATGATTCCATTTCCATAAATGTGCACGTTTTGAATCGAATTTATCACTTCATCTTTAACTAAATGAATGCATTTTATGACTAACAATGTCATTTTAAAAGGCGTTACCTTTGGCTGGCTTTGAAGTCTTCTTTCCAGCTGGTTGTTTCTTTTCACTCTCGGATTTTGCCCAAGGTCTGTCATAAGGATCTAGAGTCTATAGGACAGCAAAACAATGGATAACTAAAGCAGATGCGACTGGCAGAAATAAACACCATTCACAATCAAACAAACAAAAAAAATCTCATTACATATATATTAGTACGCATACCTTCCTGTGGGTTTTGTTGTGCAAATGCATGAAATAATCAAACATTGAACCACTGGTGATATTGCAGTTTTTACACCAGTGGTTTCCTGCATCGTAGTACTCAAACTGCTCGGCAGCAGTGTCCAGGGAATGGCTGCTCAACGCAGGAGATGACTTGGATTTTTCCGGAGAAGCTCTTGATTTTGAGGCGGCTACCTAAATTAGTTTAGGCAAAAAAATGCATAAGTAAAAGTCACTAAGCAAGCAATAAAATAAAGAAAGAAAAAAACTCTTTGAGGTACCTAATTTTAAAAGAATGAGCAGAAGCTTTTCAGAGAAATGAATAAAAACACTTCAAATCCTAATTTTCAATCATTAAAGTTTGTCATAGGACACTTACCTTTGCAAAATAGGCCATCTGTTTCCAGTCGGGGAGAAGTTACCCATGGGTTTACTACTTGAATATAATTGACTATTGTAAAATAAATGGTTTTAAAAAGCCATTGAAATGGCTTTTATATAATTTAACATGCAATGAATTAGTCAAAAAAAAAAAATAATTCAAGTACCAATGCAGAAAAAAAACTAACGCTTTTAAGATTTCAATACACTTTTGCAGTGAATATTTTTTGATTTGTGAGCAAAGAAATAAACTAATATTTGCTGTAGCAGAAAAACAGACAATGAAAACAATTCTCTTAAAATCAATATTTGTGATCACTATTATAAAGAGTATAGGGAGTAGTTATAACTGGTAGCATGCAAATTAAGAACAAACAATTATCGACAAGCTATAAGTAGACAAGCCTAAGCTATAGAAATGATCAAATCCCTAAAATTGATGCATCGCTGTGTTACGGATGATGTTGATGTCCTCTATCAGAATTACAATCTTCCAGCAGCGCCAATCTCCAAACAATTGTTTTAGACCAGTGTAATTTAGCATGAGTTAAAAAAATTGTGTCTGTCTACCTTATAGTAACCCCATAAAATATAAATAGAAATTAATATCATTACAAAATAAGTAGCAAAACAAATAGATGCTTTTCCCCCACACCAAAATGTCTGCAACATAAACATAAGTAAGTGTCGTAGATGATCCCAGGTAAATTACTGTAACTGTAAGGACTAAAACAGTGGTTTTCAAACTGTAGTACACTGTGATACCACCTGCAGTACACAAATTGCCTCAGGTGGTATCACAACTCTGGAAAGTTACTTTACTTTAAACCAGGGATGTGCCTGAGGCAAATACTGTGTTCAGAAAGGAAATTATGCATTCTACGGAGCCTCTAAAGCAGGGATGGGCAATTCCAGCCCTCAAGGGCCACTGTCCTGCAGAGTTTAGCTCCAACCCTGATCAAACTCACCTGTCTGTAGCCTTCTAGTAATCCTGAAGACATTGAATAGCTGGTTCAGGTGTGTTTGATTAGGGTTGGAGCTAAACTCTGCAGGACTGCAGAGTCCTCGAGGACTGGAATTGCCCATCCCTGCTCTAAAGGGACATGGTGATGGAAAACCCTTTTTATTTCATTGCTTTTGCTTTCTCTCACAATTACATAATTTAGAGGCATCAGGGAGCAGCTATCATTATGCTGGGTATTGAAATCGTTTTTTAAATGCACGCTTCGAATTCAAGATTACACGTATTGTGTATAGGGAACAGACCACACATTTAACAAGTTAAGATATTTGTCAATGAGGCTTAGGATCTGTTTTCGTATTCTTATTTTACTCCATGTTCTATAAAGAGCAATAATTCTGTTTACTCTCAAAGTAAAGGCCACTACATACTGCAAGAACAAAATTATGTCCTTTTGTTCTCGGAGCCCTGGTTTGGGAGTTCTCGCAGCTCGTTCTCAATACATCATCTGAGCAGAACTTTTTTCTTGTGGGTGTCCGAGAACTATTGTGTGATTGGTCAGAAATGTAAACGCGTGCTGCAGTGGGTGGGGCCTCTGAGGACACCCTAGAAGTTCGGCACCTGCTTTTCTCATGAAGTATGGAATGCCCTGGCCATAACGAACTTTGTTCTTGTCACCTCGAGAAAACAAATTTATTTGTTCTTGCGAAGTATGTACCAAGCTTAAGTATTTAGGTGTTAAAAGTAAAGGCAAGCTTTGATACCAATGTTGCATGACAGTATCTGCATATTGTAAGTTGCTATTGTGGCATAGGCAAGTTTTTAAATGTTACTTCTCAGGTTCCTTCCACAGATCTGCAAAGGCATGCAGCATGATTCAATCTTAACTACAGGAATATCCTAATTAGAATATGGCTTTATGTTGCCCAGTCCTTAACCTAGCATTCAAAATGATGCCCAGTGACTATGTGCTACTTGGATGGTTAGATCTGATCAAAGGTGGTACTTGTCCGGAAAAGTTTGAGAACCACTGGACTAAAAGCATCTGTGATCATTGTTGAAATCTGTGAAACCAATCATGTTTCAATAGCACCAAATACTTTTCGGCCTCGTGACCACCCCATGAGCCGACCCTCTATGTAAAAAAAGCTTTGAACAGGCAACTGATATGACAAGAGCTGTCATCTCATATAAATTATTATTATTATTTAAGTGCCATTGATTTCATTAGGGCAGTGTTTCCCAATTCTGGTCCCGGAGTACCCCCACCACAGCACACTTTAGACATCTCCCTAATCAAACAAACCTGATTCAACTCATCAGCTCATTAGTAAAGTCTCCAATACCTCAAATGTGTGTTAGATAAGAGAGACATCAAAAATGTGCAGTGCTGTTGGTACTCCAGTACCAGGGATGGGAACACACTGCTTTAGCAGTAAAAATTGTATTGAGAAAAAATTTACTGAATGCACATTATTCACTTAAAAATTGCTTAAAATGTTTTGTGCAAGCCACTTTTTGAAGTGTCAGTCTAATGGTGCATTCAACTCCTCCTGGGAAGTTCGTATTTACGAGTTGGGAAGTCATGTTTTATGACGTCAGGTGCGTTAAAGACACTTTTGATGGAGCAAGATGGCACTTTACCCATAAGAACCTGGAACAATTTCTCCTTATAGGACAATTATGGGGCATATAAAACAGACCAAATGGACCACTTATAACAAGTTTCTGCAGTTGTTTTTTAAATACAACCCCTCCCTTGTGAAAGATCTGTAATGTTACATATATGTGACAGTGGGTGTTTGATACATTTTTAATGTTACATATACGGTACATTGGCCGTTTATTTTAGTTGAAATAAAAATAATAAAAAAAAAATGTGTACTTTTTGTTTAACTACACAAAAATACAACAAGGTTTTCAAAACTCTACTTCTAAAAATTGAAGGACAAAGAATGTGTGTTCATCAGGTGTGTTTTGCGTTATGTTAATTAGTTTGAGAAGCCAATGTAAACTGTATTGTGTCTGTATCGTGGTATTCCACCTTATTTCTTACGGACATTTCCCCAACTCATAAAGACCTGGGGTCTGTTCTTCGTACCTCACTTAACACCTGAGATGATTTGAAATTCTTCAAACGAATTTGCCGATACTGCTTATCGATCCGGTACTTTAACGATATTCTTATCGGTTCTTTTTATTATACTGTATTTATTTTTTAATGAAAAAAAAAACATAATTAAGAACATAATTAACATGGCTTTATAATCTGAAAAGTAAAATATCTATAGCAAAAGAAAAAGCAATGTTTGAACAAAAATATAAAACATCTATTTGTAAATGGACCAGTGTGCAGCATTCGGAAGGTCTGCTAACATTAATATTACAGTAAAGAACAAACCTACAAAGAAATCTAATAAAGTAATGAAATGTAAAATAACACTGCATAGTTTTCACTGTATAAATTGATAGATTAATGCTTATAAAAGCTAAAGTTATTAATTCAAAAGATGTGAATATTTGCCTTTTGTTCGATTCGAATTAATGGCTCAATCGTCAGCAGGTTTATTAGACGCTGCCCCTTTAAGACCGAATGCAGAACTAATAATATCATTCTCCTATTTCTCCAAACTATTTACGCCCATTTAAGATATAAACTGTTAAAGTAACTTCTCTCCAATCCGGTCATTTTGACACAGGTATTTTTTGTTTATTAGATGGTTTAGACGCGCACACGAAGCCTAAAATATAAAGCGCAAGACAGTCCATTTCGCAGCACACACACATAAACCGCCTTGAAGTTGGAAACAGCGTCTCTTGCGCGGATTATTGTGCATTTAATAGCCCTATTATCATTCAAACACATCCCGCAGTTTGCCAACAGTAGAGACTGCAGTTTACAACTTATTCAGTCGCACACTCAAATTTTAGTCGCAAAATTCAACCATTTGGTCACACTCTGGAGCCCTGAATTAAAATATCTGGATTAAATTATCTAAGATTACTGCGCGTTCTTGCTTTCCCTGAAGAGGGCAGATGCATCGATACTCGAAACCCAGATCAGTAATAGAGCGATTGGCTGAGGTCAAGACAGCAACGTGATGACATCATATAATTAAAAAGCCACCTGGAAAAAAACTTGACAAATAAAAAAAAAAACAATGAATTTCTGGACCCAGCCAAGCGACCAAAACAACATAAAAGTTATAATAGATAAATTAAATAAGCACTTTTTTTAAACATGATTCCCAATTTTTTATATTCACGATTTTATAATATTTGACTATTTGTACACCCTTTACTTTATTTCAATGTTCTAATTAGCAATTCATTTAATTTTTAATTCAATTTGAAGCAGATTTGTTACGTGATAGCATTAATTTACGTTTCTTAAGGGTCAAGATCAAGTTATCTGCATCTCTGCGCTGTATATTATCATTATAATATTTTCAAATACATTTTTATATTATTATTGTTTTTATAAAAAATTATTATTGCCCCTGGTTAAGTAAGGAACTCTTGTAATAAAGTAGCAGTGGTTGGGAAACATTTTAAGTATCAACGCCTGTATCTAATCCTGTTTACGTGATATAAGATGCTCGCGAGCAGGTTTAAGCTTACGGACCTGTTGCTATGACAGCAAGACCAGAATGAGCGTTGAAGAACCAAACAATCCAAGATCAAGCCAAATCGTCAACAATCAAATCCAACTAACTCAGTTAGCGAGGTACGAAGAATGGACCCCATCGCTTATTACTTAAGAAACTCGTAAATGCGATCTTTCCGACCTGATTTGAACACACCATAATACTTGACTATGAAAAAGCCAATCAAGAGCATGTACCTTTCCTATAACAGAATTAGCAACTCTACCTTATTATATGAGGTGCTGGTTTTGGCCCCGGTTTTCTCTGGGGTTCTGGTTGACTCCTTCTTACTCTGAGGGGGCTGCTGCTCATGGTCCCCGGAGATCTTGGAGTCTTTGTAGTCTATACCGAGAATAAGTGCCACTTTGACCAGCTCTTCATGTTTTTGATCTGCTTCTCTCTGTTCAGTACGCAACTTAGAGATTTGGGCCATTGCATTCTCTTGGAGCTGACCGAGCTCTATGAGGAGAGGGTCCTTGTGTCCATCCTTCTCCCTTCGCTTCTTTCGAAGAAGCTCCCCTAAAGATCAAAACAAACACTGTATAATACAACTTGCATATAAAACGTTTCCAATTTGCACTTAGAGGGAAATACCTTGCTGCTTTCTCAATGTCTCCACATCCTTTAAAAGATTTTCTTTTCTCTTGTGTCGCATTACTTTTTCCTTTTTTAGCTTTTCAAGCTCTTCCGTGACCTAAGACAGAATTTTATTTAGACCTTAAATGTACTCATCAGCAAAAACACAGAGATGTGAATAATAAAGTATTTAACAATTCTACTTCTGATCAAAGAGAGTCAAAGAAGAAAAAAAAAGAATCAGTTCTTGATTCCCAACCCTACAAATTTCATGGTATTACCTTTTGTTTTTCGCTGGCGGTATTCTTATCTTCCATTTCTTTTATCTGAATGCCAGTGGTAATCGCTTTAGAGGCCACTGCATCCAATTTAGAAGATGCTGAAAAGATAATCAAATCATGTTAGTTTAACTGTAATCTCCCACGTCTAAATCATCCAAAAATCTCTCCATTTACTCGCCATCATGTCATTCTGAAACCAAGACTTTTTTCTTCTGTGCAACACAAAAGGAGATGTTTTTGAAGAATTTTCACTTAGCTTTTTTCCATAATCAGGGCTCAATGCTAAGGATTTTTTCTGCTGGCCTGGTCGTGCCAGTGGTTCATATTTTTACTTGTCCTGCCAACAATTGTCACTGGCCCCAGCACAAAAAGTGAAATAAATAAAATAAATATTGTTTTCATTGTTTTAACCCATAATAATAAAATGTAAAGTAACACTGCATAGTCTGCACTGTATAAATGAAATATGGATGAATCCTTATTAAAGTTACAAAAATGACTCAAGAGCAGAGAGTGATTTCTGTGTGCATGCTTTTGGTGTCATGCGAGTACCAAATTTAGTTCTCTTTCGAGTCTTCTTATGTTTGAATTTTTTAAAGTGGCTTGAATGTTTTAATTGGCAAGACGTAAATACAAAAATTCAGTCCTGAATTTCTTTTACACTGGGCCCAGGCCATCGGGCAGGGCAGTCCTTATTGTCGAGCCCTGATTATTCACTGTGACCATGTCTGTAAAGCTCCAATAAACACATGCTCAGATTCTTGTTCAAAATTTTTTTTTAAATGCCGGTTCAATGCAGTGGTGACCCAGGTTTGATATCAATGACACCATTTAGTGTTGGGAATTGAAAATCAATTTCAATTCTAGAATCGGATACTTGTTATAAAATTTTAATTCCTTTGTGTGCATTTTAATTAGGGATGGTTATCGAGAACCGGTTCCATTTTAGAACCGGTTCAAAATTGCCCAGAACCGGTGATTTGATAAAAAACGTGCATTTCGATTCCACTTATCGGTTACTGTGTGCGCATTTTATTGTGATTTTTAAAGGCTGCGCGCACACACACACACGTGCTGCTGTTTCCTGTGCTGCAGACACACACACACACGTGCGCACAGAATGGCTTCTCATAGTGAATGAATAGTGCGCGATAATGAATTGAGTTCTCTTCCTCGTCTTTTTGCAAAGCACGCAAATGGACACACAAAAATGTCGTTGACGGCAGATTTTCTTGATGCCGTCTCTATGATAACGTTAATCAAACTACGAAAGACGAGAACATTTATTTGCTGTTCTAGAAAGAATAACTTAACTATATTTGTAATGTATAGCCTATATTTTATCAATAAAGTGCAGTGTTATTTTAAATTTGATTCTTTTTAATTTACTGAGTATTTACTTGTCTTTAATAATGCTTGAAATTTATATATATATATTTTTTTTTTGGATAGGGTAGGCTGTTTTTAAACCATAGGCAAAAGTTGCTAGCCTGTTGATTTTTGTTCGTGGTATTCAGCTACA
The DNA here is from genome assembly GCF_949357685.1 of Gobio gobio. NCBI lineage: Eukaryota > Metazoa > Chordata > Actinopteri > Cypriniformes > Gobionidae > Gobio > Gobio gobio. The sequence goes on from NC_137111.1 coordinate 9,268,540, forward strand.
ATGAAATGTTTTGCAATAATAGTCTAATAATAAATGTGTTTTTTACCCTATTGGAATCGAAATTAGGAATCGATAAGAATCGTTAAAATTCAAACGATACCCAACCCTAATTTTAATATAACTTTAAACCATTCAAGTGCAAGAGGACTCAAACGCAGTTTTTTGTGCTGCACACACATCCAAAACGTGCGCACAGAAAGCCGCCTCTCATGCTGAAGTGTGCGCTACTGAACTGAGTTCTCTTCAGTGTCTTTTTGCACTTGAAAGGACAAATACACACAAAAATGTCAAAATATCCTCGTAAACAGTCGGTTATGGTCTTGAAGTGCTATTATGGCATTTGAAAGGATCCTATTTTTGTTTTGGGAGTCCCCAACAACAGGTTTACATGCATGCAAGGTCAAAAAACACTTTCCTTGTCTTATAATACGCATTTATTTTTACCTTATTTGCTCAACGATTACCGAAGGATTCGCTCAACGACTCATTTGAGTTGGGTTTTTTTCCGATTTGCCTTTTCCATCACTCGTTTCTGATGCAATACTTCAAAATGAGCATAAAAACAGGGTGATGGGAACCCTGGTAGTGTCGCGTGATCAAGATTGTCCTGCGAGTAAACCTGTTCTCAGCTTGCTCTGCAATACCTATCATTGGCCTGAGCTGATAAATGGTCCGTGCTGCGCAAATCAAACAAGTAGTGCGGTTTTATGCCACTTTTGGTCGCAGTCTTGAGCCCATTTCAACATAGGGTTTGGAATGGCATGAAGGTGAGTACATAATGGCAGAATTCGATTTTTTCTGTGAACTACTCATTCAAGTAAATTAACAATTTCACTGTAGGTCACTAACCTTTTTTATCGTTGGTTTTACTCTCACTTGTCACAGGTTTAATCACTTTAAGATAGGGTCGCTCAAAGGTAGGCACGCTGTAGGGATCCATTGGATTGGGAGGAGGTACTGGCATACCTGGGGGTGGGTACATCGGCCATCCTGGGGGCATATATGGAACATAATTGCCATATGGATCGTAACCGTGTGGAGGGAAGTCAGGTGGCATTACTCCACGTGGGGGTGGGTATGGGGGCACGGGATGGGACGGGTGACTGGGTTGGGAAGGATATGTCTGTGTCCCAGGACCCACAGTGGGTGTCGTAGGCCACCTGCTTTCTGTGACGGCAGGTTGAACCTCTTTCTTGTTCTGACTATGTGGGCGTGGAGATCTTTTTTCTGGGGAAACTTTCTTTTTCCTGCTCTGTCCTGAAGTGCGATTGAAACTGCTACTTCGGCTTCCTCTGCTTCTACTTCGGCTGCTACTCCGGCTGCGACTGGAGGTCCTGCTGCTGCTACTGCTGCTGTAACTCCTACTACGGCTTCGGTGCTTTCTATCCGACTGCCGACAAGCAGGTGTCTTCTTTGCAGGGGCACTACCATGGAGGCGCTCTTGCGTCCTAGCGGCCATCTTGCTTATTTCGGCCACACCCAGGTCTAGGCCAATTGTTTTCAGCAAATCTTGTATCTTTTCATATTCCTCTACCTCCTTCCTCACCTTGACATCCTGTGGCCCAACTCCAGGTGGGAAGTCTTCAGGTTCTTCCTTGACATGCATCTCAGGTGTGACAGAGGAACGATGCCTGTCTGTCTGCCTGCTGTCTCTCTGCAAATGGCTCGTCACGTTTTCTGCAGTATGGCCAAAAGTGTAAGATGCAGTGCCATGTTCTCTTCTCTGAATATCACAAGACTGTGGGAAACTTGTGTCTGGAAAGCTGGAATCTTCTGGAGCCTCCTTAGCAGATTTCACCCCATCACCCTCTTCCTCTTCATCTCCATAGAGAAATTTCTCTTCATCTTCAATTTCTGTGAGATTCTTTTTCACATTCTGAGAATGGGCTGCCCCTGCTATCATTCCAAGCAACTCTGTGAGGTCTGACTGCCTTCCTTTCTCGTAAGGGAGGTGCAAGTCACTTCCACCCTCTCTGGCTGGCTGGAGCTTGCCAATCAGCTCTTCGAGAACATTACCATCAGAGCTTTTTCCCAGCATGGATGCAAACATGTCTGGATCCATGGTTTTGGAAAGTGCACAGAGAAGCTGTTCTGCCTCATGTGAAAGACCACCGTCTGGATTTCCTCTAGGGGAATCACTATTCTGAAATACATTGGTTAAACATGTTTTAGGCACAGTAGCATCATCATTAAATCTTTCTTTACTTTCAAAGAGTAAAGCCAATTTAGGGTGCGTTCACACTTGTAGTTCGGTTCGTTTGGTCCGGACCAAAAAACAAAGACAAAACATATAGTCCTGGTCCGCTTAGCCTTCACACTGGCATTTTTAACAGCGAACCTAAAGTTACCGAACCAAAGGCATAGGGATACGGTCACAACCTGATTGGTCTCCTTTTATGACGTATATTTTGCGATGGAGCTTGCTTACTGAACATTCAAAACAATGCTGTGTGCTGAGTTAAACGCAATCATTTTATGCGTGTACATATGGTATTTTTACCAGCTGAAAACTCCTGAAGAGCTCAAAAAATGTTCAAAACATTCAAAACAGCACCAGGATTTCCTCCGTTGTATGCAGAAACAAAGATCTGCATATATTGATGAGGCACTTTACCTCCTCGTTGCGCCACGTTTGCCCTCTACTCATTTTGGATACACCGATCTTGTAGCGGCATCTTGTGACGGCACTTTCTGTTTTTGGTTCGTTTAAATGTCTTTGGTCCGTCTTGCGTTCATATATCAATCGAACCGCACCAGAGTTAGTTTGGAAGCGTTCACATATGTTCAAATGAACCGCACTAACCAAGCATTCGCACCAGGGTTCGTTTTAATCGAACAAAACATGACAAGTGTGAACGCACCCTTAATGTCAACTAAAGCCGCGGTCACACTAGACTTTGAAAAACATTTCTACATGACAACATCCATCCAAAACATAAAAATAAACTATAAACAATGTACTCCACTTCACTGCAATCCTGCGAATTTAGTTTGCTTTCTTTTAATTCAGCTAAAAAGTCAAGCTGTGACACGGTCACAGTCTTCTATTGGTCACGCGGCTTCACCTGATACAAATTTGCAGTTCAGATTTCACCAAACTTGAACTTTGGAAGGCAGCATTTCCTGTCTCCCGCATTCACATGCGTATTGTTGGAATTGAATGCAATGAAAAGTGTAGTGTGACCACCTCTTAAGTCTGCAGGCCAACTAAAGACCACAACATACTCAACGAAGCGTGTTAAAACTACAAATTAAAATGCAGTGCATACTTGCTATTGCTACCATTAGCATAAATTGTCTTCTCTTTCAGGTCAACAACAGACATTTGAAGGTAAATAATATCGCCACCATGAGTCTCCAGAAGAGAAGCTCCACAATATATCGGTGCCATATCGGTTTCCAGACGATTTTTAATCTTTCATACGCATTCTTGTTTTAACATTTAGATTACCTATGCCATCATTTAAAACTCACTAAAATAATTTAAGTCCTCATGAAATCAAAATCGATCTTATTTACTTTGTTAGCCCACATTACAGGTCTTAGGGTGAACAATTAATCCGTGCAAGTTAATACACATAAAAAAATTGTTTGCCGTGGTAATCTTTAATCAAAATCTGAAAAGTAACTTCCGGTCTTGAATGGCATTCCCTTTCTGATGACGACTATGGGACGGCTTGGGTTTGAATATCCTTAACCACCCCCCTCCAACTGTTAGTCTGCTATGAGCGTGAGATGGAAGAAGAGCGCTGAAGTGAAACCCTGTCCCTATTCAATAATCCGTTTCGCTTGGAAATACGTCACAGCACTGAAATCAAATCAGTTGCAACTTCCTGTTCACTGGGACTTTAAAAACAATTGTCCATTCTGCATGTTAATGTTGTGACCCATGATGCACTTGTAGCATTTTATTTTTTACTTTATTTACATAAATTGTATTATCAGCCATAACAAGAAAACAATCATCATCATCATCTAGAATCTAAATATCAGTTTATCCCTAAAGTTTTCAAACAATGCATGTCTTGTGTGAAGTATGTTTCTGGCTTAAGTCTCTTAAATTGAGATTGCAATACATGATGTGAAGACTTGATATCAAACAATAACAGCTTTTAACTTGAGTGTGAGCTGTACATTTTCAATATAATGAGAGGACATAATGAGAGGTAGTTACCTGCACTAGCATGGGAGAATCGGTCTCGGAGGAATCCATTCTTTTCTTCAAAATTGACTTTGCCGGCTTCACAAGCATATCCTGAATTTCCTTGCGTCGCCGAGCCTTCTCAAGCTCAGTAAAGTCCTCCTCCTGCTCCCTAAAATTCCCTGATTTGACTCTCTTGTTGACACTGCTTTGACGACTCCTACTGGAGCCGCTGCTGCTACTGCTACCACTACGACTGACGCTGCGGCTCCTAGCATGACTCCTTCCTCTGCTTCTCCCCCTGCTTCGGCTCCTTTCTCGGCTGCGGCTCCGTGGCCGGCTCTTGCTCCTTGCCCTGCTCCTGGCTCTACTCTGTTTGCGACTACGACTTCCGCTCCTGCTACGACTTCTACTTCTACTGTAGCTCCTCCCGCGGGTTCTGCTCTTGCTACGTGCTCGGCTCTTTGCTCGTTCGGGACTCCTGCCGCGACTGTAGCTCTGACTCCTGCTTCGGCTGCGCGGTCGACTTTTGCTGCGTCCATAGCCTGGACTGCGACTCCGCCCCCTACTCCTGCCGCGACTGACACTCCGCCTCCTCGAACCCCTGTCGCTGTGTCCATCATGGCTTGACCTCCGTGGAGAGTAATAGGGCTTAGTATAGTGTGATTCTCCAGCACCATAATCTCTGTCAACAGAAATCACCACATCACAAAAGGCAACTGTAATACAAAGGCAAACCTTTTCTTTTCTAGTGAGTCTTTAGGCTCAAGTAAAAATATTTGCATAATTACACGATTGCTTCAAGCGCTGTGGTATCAAATATTATAAAACCACTTATCCCTAATGCTGCGTTCACACCAAACGTGAATGGAGCGTCAAAATCGCGTCTACCGCGTCTAGTTTCTTGCGCAAACATTTTGAATGCATTCACGCGTCCGCAGAGAATTGGACACGCGTAGAAATCGAGCGCTGGAAGCGAAATTGACGCGCGTTCAAGGCACTCCAGGAGAAATATGTCATAAAACACCACTCTGCCTCTTTTCATTTTCATAAAAAAAAAAGATTAAACATTAATAGCCACACAAATCTGGTCCAGGCAACTCCTACATTATCTTCACTGCATGTATACTTAAATATCCTTAAAAAAATAAAGTTATGAAACTTCTTTGCCCTCAGTCAAAACGATTTGGCAGACAACAAATTATAGATTCTTCCGTTAGATCCACAAAAGACGAGCCACTACAGGACAGAGCCAGCGGCAGACGGCAGAAGGACTAGCCGAGGAAAGGCTGCCCTCGCCGGGGTTATGAGCGGTGATTGCTCGGATCTCACAACTCCAAAAACACAAGATTATTTTTTTAAATATCTCTTTATAAATAAACCACAGATTTGAGCTTTAAACAACTACATTCTCACCTGAAAAAGTCATAAAATTACATTTTGTGACACAATAGTAGTATTTTTAAATTATGCAGGGTTTCTCATGACGTCACTTTACCATGTGACCGCAGCGAGCAGGCTCCTGATTGGTTAATGCGGCACGAATTGGCGCCAAAGGTCAAATTTTTCAACTCGGGCGTCAGACGCAAATTCGCTTCAAACGCGTGAATACACAAAAGCACCACTCGCGCGTTACGCGCAAGACGCTCAATTCGCGTCCTTCGCGCCGCGTGAAACGCGCCGCAGGACCTCCAGACGCGCGTCAATGCGCCTTTCCATTGACTTAACATTGAAATCACTCGCGCCAGACGCTCTATTCGCGTTTGGTGTGAACGCAGCATAAGGCAACTCTGGCCTTCGAGATTCACTTTCCTGCAGAGTTTCTCTCCAGCCCTGATCAAACTCACCAGCCTGTAGCTTTCTAGCAGGACCTGAAGACCTTGATTAGCTTGTTAATGCGTGTTTTAATAGGGTTGGATCTAAACTCTGCAGGGAAGTGGATCTCTGGGGTCAGGATTGTCCAACCTTGCACTAGAGTTTACGCTGCATCTGAGAAAGCTGCCAATACTGATTATGAATAGGATGTAGAGGGAAAATGTAGGGCCCTTTGATTTCCGTGATGCGCAAAATGGGTATGGAATCACGGAGTCCAGTCATAATAACGGAATTCACTGTATAACGCAGAATTTTACAGAATTTGTCAATTTTTTAAAAATTAAATAAAAAGCAGGTCAGACCACTTCAAATTAAACTGCACAAATACTATTTATATATGAATCCTGCATGTTCTGCGTGAATGAATGGCGCAGACGGGCGTTTTTTTATTCAACACACACACGCATGTGTACACACAGAAGCACACACGACGCTTGCAGTGTTTTCAGCCTCTGAAATATGAGGCCATGAATGCATGAACTTCATTTGCAGAATCACTTTATGATTATTTTACAGTTTCATTTGAGAATAACTATCATCATATCATTCATATCAGCAACTCAAAGCTCCTCACAGCAACCCGTCAAAATAAAAGTTTGGTTCAACTTGAAATTGAGAAATATATTACAGTTGTACAGTAGAAATTAGCAACGTCTTAATATTATAATAATAATAATACTAGCGCTAAAAATAATAACTTACTTTATTTTTAATTAAAGTTGTTTAATTTCAAATACATAACAGAATTTCTGGGGGGGGGGGGGCTTTTCTTGGAAATTAAATTTTATTAAATTGTAGATTTTATGAATTTGGTACAAAAACAAACAAAAAAAAGCATTTCATAGAATCCCAAACATGTAATTTTTGTTCAACTTTTAATAAATTGTTGTTAAATTGTATAAGTTTCATGATTTCAATTAATTAGACATGCTTTTTGATTACAACAATTTTATTTATTAGTCCAAAAACATTAAAACGGGAACAAAAACAAAATCCAGGAAAAGTTAAACGGAATTTGGGAAAGAATATAATCTCTGTGCAAAAATAAAATAATGCTGTTTTTATTTATTTTTATCCAGTATCCATTTTAAAAACTATCGGTCGATTAATCGGTTAAAAAGTCATTTTTCCCCGCTGTAGTTTGCCTCCAAATCTCATGTGAAATTTGTAATTTTGAGCCCCCTCTTCAAAACAGGGAATTACTCAGTCAATTAGGGCTGCAACGACGCGTCGACGTCGTCGATGACGTCGACTACGAAAATACGTGCGTGAAATGCGTCGACGGCACATTATTTACGTTCTAGAATGGAACAGAAGATCTAGAATAATGGCAGCTTCTGCTCCCGGGCATAGTGAAAATGATCATTTATCATATAAAGCCAGACCGCGACATTCAAAAGTGTGGGAGTACTTTAAACAGAAGCCGAATAAAACAGTGCTTTGTTCGCTCTGTAACGCCGGTTTCACACTGCGCGCGGTGGCAGAGCAGAAGCTGTGCGCGTGGAGAGCGGGAGCTTTCACACTGCCAGTCAGTGTTGCCAAGTCCGCGTTTTTTTCCGCGGAATTGGGCTACTTCTACACTGTTGCCGCGGGCTGTGTCTCATGTCCGCGGGTTGAAGCGATCCCAACTATGTGATATTTAGCCCCGGGAATGAGAATTTTAGCAGGCAGCCCTGCAAAAAAACACACATATTTAACCCCCCGAACGCGATGTTTACCAGAGAACCTCCCCGAAACGCGATTGGGCTTGTTTTGGGCTAGTTTTGAGTAACGAATGGGTGGGTTTTGTTGTGAAAACCTGGCAACCCTGCTGCCAGTGTTCGTCTCACGCAGCTGAACCGTGGCGCGTGTATTGCAACAGACGGTCACATTTTCCGGGGTTCTTCTCCGACCCCAGTACGTCTCGTGCTTTTATTTATTATGGGCTGCATACATCTCCTGTTAATGCGACCTGGTTCCGCTCTGTCCCAAACACATATGCATAATAACATGCTGTATATAGGTAGTTTGCATGATTAAAGTAACATTAAAGTTAAGATATGCCTCTAGCTTTAATCATTTAAATGTGTCTTTGAAGTTTGGGCAAAAACTTCTGGCAGCTTTAGTCGTTGTTTATGCACATGTATCTTCAAAATAGACGACTAGTTATACATTAACACTATGCTGAAAGCTCCTGTATGTGAACCTTTTGCAGATAAATACAAGTGCATTTTCGTTTACTACTGACACAAATCAATAAGTAAATCATACTCAACTATTATAGTAAACAACTTTTCCTAATTAGGCCTACTCCTTATACATTTTATGATGAATAGTATCATTATATATTATGTTTAAAAAGCTTCTTGTGTTCATATATTTCATTATAAAATGGCTTAAGTACACTACCCTTCCTGAAATACAATTAATATTGTCATCATTCATTGATTTCATGTTAAAATAATATACGAATTCACTACCCTCTTTGAAATACAACAATCAGTAAAAAAGAATAATAAGATTTAGGGCTGCAGCTATCGATTCGTTTTGTAATCGATTAATCTAGCACTTAATCGATCGATTAATCGATTAATCTGATACATTTTTTCCGTGTTTTTAAACAACCAAAACAAATAATGCATAACGAAAATGAAAAGCAATTTAATTTATTAATATGCACAACAGGTTTCATGCTGTAATCTAGCGCTGACATCAAAGTAAATATATTTTATGTAGATTTCTACACCAGCAGCATTTACCATTAGGCTACTAACAAATAATATATCATATGTGGTGAGCCTATTTGCTATGGTAACCTAGCAACCTGTGTGTGTGTGTGTGTGTGTGTGTGTGTGTGTGTGTGTGTGTGTGTGTGTGTGTGTGTGTGTGTGTGTGTGTGTGTGTGTGTGTGTGTGTGTGTGTGTGTGTGGCTTCATTGCAGTTTGGTACAGCAGAAATATATTCATTTTCAATAGAACGCTGCATTTGGGTTGCATCACTTGCATTGCGGTGCATTAAAGGTGAAGCATCCGTTCGAAAAATCGTATCACAACATCATGTCACGTTTCAGCCCTAATAAGATTAATCTGGAAAAATAATCGTTAGATTAGTCGACTAATTGAAAAAATAATCGTTAGATTAGTCGACAAAAAAAATAATCGTTAGTTGCAGCTCTACAGTCAATATACACCCATTACATGTAATATTTTGGATTTCAACACTATTTATGTTTGACTTTCTTCAGAAAACATAAACAAAATCATGGAATGACCCATTAGTTTTTTAATGTTTCCAGTCATGTAGTGCAGGGGGTTTCAAACCAGGGTTTTTATTTCAGAGAATAAAAGGACAAAGCAAATATGGATAAAGTCTACCGAACATTTCTAAAGGTTTCTCTCCTTTCTTGCCGTATATATATACTTTCCAGAATTGTATGTTTGCGTTGCATCTTTCTAGTGATTTTTTCTCACTATTGAGAATGAGGAGATACGTCACGGTCGTGGGCGGAGTCTGAGCCCTACACCATTCTGGGATCCCACGCTATCGGTTGCCAGTGGTAACATTGTAAGAGCGATACAGAGATCAGAGCAGGAAAGACGGCTCGAGGAATTATCATCGCGGCGTTTAAGCGGAGAAATTACGAAAAAACTTAGAAGAAATGGAGAAGAAGAGGTCTCTTACAGGGAGAAACTTACTACCAGCGCCAAGCTGAGGTATTTAGAGAAGCTGATATCAAAAACGTTGACCCATACGAGCTGCCACGGCAGAACACCGAACTCTTTACCACCTTGCACCGAAATGTTTCTATAAATATATTTCCTGTGCATTCTGAATAATAAATATATCTCCCCACTATCCTGCAGCAGTCGAGTGCTCGTCCTCATTAGCAGTGTTTTTCTCTTACTGATCATATTTTATACCTGTTGAGTTTATATTTTTAAATTAATTTGACTAAAAATTTAAATGATCGTTTGTGTGCGCTGGTACTTTTATTCCAGCCTTCTTAAGTAGAATGAATGCTCGGTACGTGCCTTAAATGGATGTAACGTTAACAATGTTAAAGATTGAATTAATCTTAAACAGTATGCACACATAGAGGAAAATGACAGTGAACTAGGCCTACCTTGAATATTAATTAAGCGTTTTGGGCATAAACATGTTTATAACATACAGTAAAATGACTGACAATGAAAAATGACAGAATAGAGATCAACATGTTTAATACAAATAAATAAAGGTTCGTATTGATCAAGTGTCTCACACTTCAGCATCGCGCTCACTAGACCATGTCTGACACCCTGTGGTGAAATAATGGCGTACGTTTACCAGCCGCTGCTTTCTCAGATCGGCTTGGGTGGATTAAAACTTCATGTTCAGTTGAGTTTGGAAAACTATGTACATAGTAATCATCAGACTATCTCTTCTCCAGTCTCTGTCCGAATCCATTACCTGGCGGGCAGACCCCCAAAATGGCGGAAGGGGGCGGGGCGCTGTGTCGTGACGACATCTCCTCATTCTCAATAGTCCCCTTTATCTTAATGCAGTACACAAGATACACTTACATACATTTATTGTGAAAGTTGCTCATACAAATAATTTAACTGAAAATGTTCTTCTCCAGGTTTATACATCCAACATTAAGTATAGCCATAGGAAACAATGTGTTATATTTATAATGTCATGCTTAAATGTTTTTTCATACATTAAAAATATATAGATGGACTCTAGGAAGGGGGTCCCTCATAAAAATGGTCATCATATTTGCGGGTCCTTGGCATTATAAAGTTTGAAAAGCCCTGGTGTAGTGTATTCCAGCCTGTATTAACAGTCAATATAGTGTTCTTTAATCGCTAGGTTGCATCTCTTACCGGACATACGGAGCATCTGTCCCTTTATAGCCTGAAGGATGGGTCAGCTCATTGCCCACCGTTATGACCAGACTGTGGTCCGCGGGAAGACCACCACGAGGAGGAGATGGACTGTACCTCTGCTTAGGAAAATGATGAGAACATAACTCATACATGGAAGAAATCAAATTAACAACATAAATAAATGGTAGGCTGGTCCTACTGATATCAGATGGCAATATCATGGTGGTTTAAGAATACCATATAAATGCGCCATAGTGTTTATATCACCGTGTGGTTTAATCTATAAAACCATGGCAACGTACTTTTTTTATTAGTGCACATAACAATTATGTAATGAACGGGAGGGCACTAGGATATCATTTTCACATGCTATCTCTCCACTGAACAGCATATTAACGTAATGTACGTCCGAGAAAAAAAACATGGTAGAAAAATGGCCACTTTTTGAAGTGTGTTGACGGTGTAAAACTGGCACTGCCACGGTGCATCACTGCAGTGTTTGTGTGTAGGGCAGTTTTCTTTTGCTTCATACCCCATAGCCTCTTTGTGGTCGCCCTCCTCTATATTCATCAGGCGGATCTCTAGCCCCAGGTGAATATCTCCTCCGCGGGGACGGGCGGCGGTACGGATCCGGAGGCGCATGGTGAGCCCGGTCGGGAGGATGGCCTGATCCAGGACGAGGCCCGAACCCGCGAGACGGCGGAGGATGATAGCCGCCTCTGTGCGGCCTAGAACCGCGATACATAACGACGCTTAACCGTTGTTTCTGCGTCGGAGACGAGTCCTTATTATTCCGGTTGCGGGATAGTGATTATCCCTGCAACAAGTAAATGCGCATCCAACAAAAATCTCCCTGCTGAGAGAAAATATGAATGAGAGCGCATTGATTACACACGAACAACGCTCTCTGTGGTCGCTTCCTGTGCCGCCATTGGCCCGCATTCACAGGACCTGACGTCAAGCCAAGATCAACCAATCAAACGCAACGATACAGCATTGTTTTGTTTATCGAGTCTCCTAAATAAGAATATTGACCGCGTTCATAATTCCCAATCTTCCCATTACATTAGTGCATTTATTCTTACTATTATATATATATATATATATATATATATATATATATATATATATATATATATATATATATATATATATATATATATATATATATATATATATATATATATATATATATATATATATATATATATATATATATATATATATATATATATATATATAATATATATATACACACACACACACACACGGAACTGGTCAAAATTTTGGAAACATTATTATTTTTAATGTTTTTGCAAAAATATTTAATGCTCATCAAGCCTGCATTTATTTGATTAAAACTCCAGATAAAATTCTAATATTGTGAAATATTATTACAATTTAAAATACTATTTTTCTATTCCTGTGATGCAAAGCTGAATTTTCAGCATCAGTGTCACATGATCCTTCAGAAATCATTTGGATATGTTGATTTATTATCAATGTTGGAAAAAGTTGTGCTGCTTATTTTTTTATATATAAAAAAAATTAGGATTCTTTGATGAATAAAAAGTAAAAAAACAATAATAATAATAATAATAATAATAATAATAATAATAATAATAATAATAATAATAATTAAATTATTTATTTATTTTAAATAGAAATCTTTTGTAACAAAATACACTATCAAACAAAAGTTTGGGGTCAGTAATTTTTTATGTAATGAATACTTAAATTCATTTAAAAAAGTGATAGAAAAGATTTATATTGTTAGAAAAGGTTTCTATTTTGAATAAATGCTGAATATATATATATAAATCTATAAATTCCGAAATCTATATATCTATATATATATATTAGTAAATTACACTAACTGCAAGATAATAATAAGATATATCCATATAGATATGATTTTGAGAATCTGTGTGAAAGATCTTGACTGGCCTGCACTAAACCCAGACCTGAACCATTGAAGCCATTCAGGATCATTTGAAACACACCAACTGGCCACCCAACATCACATGCAGGTTGTTGTAACATGCCCTGGAAGCTGGTTATTATTGTCTGGAAGGGCAGCATGTGGAAACCTCATGTATTGTCAGCTTAAATGCCACTGGGGGGCGCAATGTTTTCTGGTAAAAGAAAAAAAAAAGTCCCTTGTCAGGTTTGTCTTGGCCTTCAGACAACACGACCACTAACTGTTTTTAATATTCAGAGGGGGAGATACATCTTTTAAAAAATTATAAATTTCCAACATGAATTGTGCAAAGGTCTATGCAGACAATTTTTATTTTATCTAATACTCTTACTTCACAAAACCTTTCATTTATAGAATCTTTTAGTTATTTCTCAGGATACAAGTTGAACTTTTACAAAAGTGAGTTGATCCCACTGAATGCTTCTTCCCTTCAGATAATCCAACTTTCCATTCAAGGCTGTCTGCAATCATTTTGGGGGTCCAGGTGACCCGTAAACATCCTGACTTGTTTAAAGCCAACACTAACCCTCTCCATAATTATGTTAATTCTCTATTCCTATCCTGGGGATATCTCCCTCTCTCTTTAATAGGAAGGGTAAATGTAATCTAAATGAACCTCCTAAATTTCAGTGCCTTCCCCTTATCCTAAAATCTTTTTTTTATTAAATACAAATTCAGCAGATTATTATATATTATAATAAACATTTAATAAAAATCTGGTCTCAGTTTTGTCTCACCTTTGTTTTACAGTGCCTGTTTTTGCAACATACACCAATCAGGCATAACATTTATGACCTGCTATATATCCTAATATTGTGTTGGTCCCACTTTTGCTGCCAAAACAGGCCTGACCTGTCGAGGCATGGACTCCACTAGACCCCTGAAGGTGTGCTGTGGTATCTGGCACCAAGATGTTAGCAGGAGATCCTTTAAGTCCTGTAAGTTGTGAGATGGGGCCTCCATGGATCGGACTTGTTTGTTCAGCACATCCCATAGGATGTGCACCTCAAACCCGTTGCGCTCCTCAAACCATTCCTGAACCATTTTTGCTTTGTGGCGGCACATTATCTGCTGAAAGAGCCACAACCACCAGGGAATACAATTTCCATGAAAGAGTGAACATGTTCTGCAACAATGCGTAGGTATTTGGTACCAGTGGTGGAACTAGACTTTTATACATGGGGTGGCCAAAAGTATAAAGGGGTCCATAGACCGTGAAAGAATACAATGTGTAATGCTTATTTGTTTTCATTGTTTTGACTGATTTTTTCTAATATTCTATATTCTAATAAATAAACAACCGAAATTGTAGAAATTTCACAATTCTTGATTCCAACGAATAGCCTATTCTACAGCAAAAACAAGTGGCTAGTAGGTTACATTCATTTAAAACATTATTGAATACAAGAGAACAGTCAGCCATAAAATGAGAACAGTGCTAATGCTGCCTTCACGTGCTATCGGAATTATCGTAATACGAGTTTCCTAGGTAAAAATTGCACATGATTGCACAATTGCACATTGCACTCTGATGTCGTGTTTACCACTGGGAAGTTCGGAAATAATTTTGATACCCCAACTCCCGAGATGGGCGTGTCATAAGCTTTAAACATGGTGGCGGGGAGAACTACTGCTGTGGCAGGTGTGGTTTTATTGTTTTTTTTTAGGTCGTCTTGTCTTGACATTAATGTAGTACATATTTACATGTAAGAATAATCATATGAAGCGTGTTGTATGTTTGGTACTCGGCGAAAATAGCCTGCATTTGACTGAAATTACAGAATCAGCAGAAAGCGGACTATCTGGAATGTTTATATGGTTGTCGGTGCATGGGAGACTACAAATGATGATGGTTTTAATAAGATTTTCCCAATAAATAGGCAAGAATAACCATGATTCCTGTTCACTCCGACAACAAAGCACTTGAATGCAACAAGCTCGTAATCACGACTTCTAAAGTGGGAGGAAATTTCCGATAGCACGTGAAGGCAGCATAAGAATTACTAAAAAGTAAAAAAAATTTAACTTTAAATGAAGCTCCAGGTATAACAGTATTTCAGGTACAATTTCTGAGTCCGCGCTATTGATGAAGCGACATATGCCGCGCGGCAGGCGCGTCGCGTTCTCATCTTCAAGCCGGCAATGCGAAACAGTGAATAATCACCAAACAGAAAAAAGGGTTCACTTCAAGAATAAAAACAGTGGCATCGATGTGTTTTTTTGCTGTTAAACTGCACAAACGGTAACAAAAAAGAGCATACTATATAACATCTTTCCATAAACACAGAAATAAAAAATACTTTGTCTATACACACTCTTCCATGCAGCAGGGTTAAGTTAAGTTTTAAGACAAATTGTGTCGTTTAATAGAAAACTATGAATGGCGGTGAAGGATTGTTAACTCTGCGCTTATTCGCGACCCCTTTTATTAATCATGTCAGCAACTAACGTTAATATTCTCTTAATATTTAACGTTAATACATGAACAATGTGCCGCACGTCAAAATACACGCTTCTTTCAATAGGTGGTGATATGAAAGTAGCAACTAGAGATCTACATTTTGGGGTGGCCAGTCCCAGTGTCCCACCAAGGTTTCCCAGCAGAACATTGCCCAAAGCATCACTGCCTCCGCCGGTTTGCCTTCTTCCCATAGTGCACCTGGTGCCATGTGTTCCCCAGGTAAGCGACGCACACTCACCTGGCCATCCACGTGATGTAAAAGAAAACATCAGAGCAGGCCGCCTTCTTCCATTGCTCAGTTCTGATGCTCACGTGCCACTGTTGGGGCTTTGGGCGGTGACACCTTTCTATCAGAACCAGCATTAACTTCTTCAGCAATTTGATCTATAGCTCGTCTGTTTGATCGGACCTGTCAAGATATAGCACCAAATGTGGTTCCCCTATGATTACGAGCCAAGAACCACTTTTAGTGCCATATAACACCTTTTTTTTCTTTAGAGTGTACTTATTGCAAATTGGTTTTTGACTTTCAACATGCTCTTAAAAATGGAAAAGTTTAGATTTGTAATGAGAGAGAGCTCGGGTTAATCTAATTTCTGAGAGTTTGGTGCCCTTTCCTGGAATAGGCCTACTTAATTTATAACCCACATGAAAAAAATACTATAGTATATTATAGTATAATTACTCTAGTAAATACTATAGTGTTTTTGAACCGTACTATAGTAAAGATACTACAGTAAATTGAAGTATATTATAGTATTTACTACACTTTGTTAATTTACTGTAGTATATTTACTATAGTACGGTTCAAAATACTATAGTATTTACTAGAGTAATTACTATAATATACTATAGTATTTTTTCATGTGGGAATATAGAAAACAAAACATATGTCAACGTTCGTGTGGTGTGTGTGGTTGAGATTTAAAAACACCTTGAATGAATCTAAAACAAGGTACATAACTAGCATTTTCCTAAATAGGGTGGGAAAACATTTACATTTATGCATTTTGCATTAACGCTTTCATCCAAAGAACAAAGCATTCATATCAAAGAGCCAACAATCGCTGTAGTACACAACGCCAGGTTTATTAGACAACTAGCAGAGATGAAATGCATATTTTGCTACCATACAGTACATAGAAGTAAACGGTCACCAAGTAAAAGAGCAGCTCTTGGTCACAAACCACATCTGATGAGCCCATCAAACATGGCACTGCAGGAGCTTCTTACCATAACTTACTTCATCTGATCCGGAAAATCCATTGGTAGGATAATAAAAACCATGGCAGTTTATGATGACTTGAATGTATAGGAACCAAACAGACATAACTTATTAAATCACATCTGACACACATGAGCAAAGTCTAAGGAGGTGTGTTTTTCCACACTGCAATCCATACTGTTCCTGCTCCCCTAATCAGACTGTATTTTAGGATTTTTGGTGTATACAGTATAATCATCTCATTTTGCCATCTGCTTCAGTCTCAACTTCAGGTGTTCTTGGTTTATTCTTGTAATGACATTTAAATAAGCAGGATTCAGAGGAAAATATCCAAGACATCCAGGGCACATTGTAACGAATTTCCATGGCTTTTTCCATTAAAATTATGTATATAGACACGCATACATACAGAAATATATAGAGATTCCATCCATATTTGAACTCTTTATTCGTTTACAACAAAGGCACAGCCGGGTGCTTTAAAAGTAAATATTTTCATTATTATTCTACAATTATGTGAAACATCTACCAAAATCAAATGACGTTCATCAAGCGAGAACCACCACTTACCTGGAGAACTCCACAGTGAGTGTTTTTTCTTTCTGATTCTGATTCCAAGAGACATAGACACCAAGATGAATACATTTGCACATGGACGGAAGAAGAAACAGAGAAAACAGAGGGACATACCAAGAAAGGTTAACATGAATGTAATTACATTAAAATGTTAAAAGGGTTAAAGCCTAATCCTGGCTTAATCTAACCCTAAACCCGGTGAAACCAAGCCCTAGACTTTTAAACCGATGACTACAGTACAAACCAAGACTTTACCTTTAACATCAAGAGAAAAATATAACAGCAATTATCAGGGCCAAGCACAAAAAGGAACAATGCGACATGCAAGCATAGCCGGGAGCTTCAGAAAAACGGCAACAATAAGTCATTTAAGAGGTTTTGAGATTATTTTAGTCAAAATGGCTATTTAAAAAAATCACTGTAATATGATTAACTTGCTATTTTGACCAATAGGTGGTGCTGTTATCAAAGTATTATGGTGTGACATAATAGTGTAAGGTGACAATGACACAAAGTTTGGTGTCAATACGCCAAAGCTTTTCAGAGTTACAGCTACAGAATCAGCTTGGCATCATGCCAACAAAATCGTTGATGCTTTACTCGAGAATGGTTTCGTCTATTGAATAGCTTTTGATAACATTTTGCCGGCTTGGTCTGAAGATGAGTCAATTTTGGTAAAGTAGGTTCAAAAAAGTAGGTTTTCAAAGAAATTCAAAATGGCGGACAGCAATGTTGGTATCATTATTCTCAGCATGACCCAAGGAATCTATCAAGATCAGTTTAATTAAAATAGGCTAAATTAAACCAAAAGCTATTAGCATTTTTGTAAATTTCATTACAACTTTTGACCACAAAGTTGCGCTCTCTCAAAACTCGAGTACCTTCAGGGCATGGTCACGATGACACATAATACAATAATGCGTTCTTAAAATACAGCATTTTAGAACTAAATTCAAAATGACTGACACCCACAATAGTCAATATAGGAAAAATTCAGAAGAGATCAGTTTGATCATTTTTGGGCAAACCATTCAGAAGTCACAACCAAAAAAAGTTCATTTTTCATATATCCTTACCAGTAGGTGGCGCTGTGCCATAACGCTGCATGTAGCCTCAGGTCATGCTTGGGATGACATGTACCAAGTTTGTCCCGAATATGCTAAAGAATAGTGGAGATATAGCCATGCGTCCAATTTGACATTCACTCGTTATTCGAGAATGGTTGGGTTTATCAAAAAGCTTTTGACAAATTTTATCAAAAGTATGACAACTAGCATGATCTGAAGATGATCTGCTTTGATTTTCATGAAAATTGGACAAACCGTCTCAGAAATCTGAAAAAGTATTTTTTTTGGTCGGGAAAATGTTAGTTTGAAGTCCTTATGCTGCGTTCACACCAAGCGTGAATAGAGCGTCTGGCGCGAGTGATTTCAATGTTAAGTCAATGGAAAGGCGCGTTGACGCGTGTCTGGAGGTCCTGCAGCACGAATGACACGAATTGAGCGTCTTGCGCGTTACACACGAGTGGTGCTTGTGTGCATTCACGCGTTTGAAGCGAATTCGCGTCTGACGCCCGAGTTGAAAAATTTGAACTTTGGCATCAATTCGCGCCGTGTTAACCAATCAGGAGCCTGCTCGCTGCTGTCACATGGTAAAGTGACGTCATGAGAAACCCTGCATAATTTAAAAATAGTACTATTGTGTCACAAAATGTAGTTTTATGACTTTTTCAGGTGAGAATGTAGTTGTTTAAAGCTCAAATCTGTGGTTTATTTATAAAGAAAGCGCCTATTATAAAAAAAATTATCTTGTGATTTTGGAGTTGTGAGATCCAGGCGATCACCGGGAAATCACTGCTCATTAAGCCCAGCGAGAGCAGCCTTTCCTCTGCCAGTCCTTCTGCCGTTTGCCGCTGGCTCTGATGTCCTGTAGTGCTGCATCTTGTGTGGATCTAACGGGTGATCTTTGGTGTCATGAATCTATAATATGTTGTCTGCCAAATCGTTTTGACTGAGGGCAAAGAGAAGTTACATAATTTTATTTTTTAAGGATATTTAAATATACATGCAGTGAAGATAATGTAGGAGTTGCCTGGACCACATTTGTGTGGCTATTAATGCTTAATATATATTTTTAATGAAAATTAAAAGAGGCAGAGGTGTTTTATGACATATTTCTCCTGGAGCGCCTTGAACGCGCGTCTATTTCGCTTCAAACGCTCAATTTCTACGCACATCCAATTCGCTGCGGACGCGCGAATGGATTAAAAATGTTCACGCGTCAAACAAGACGCGGTAGACAAGATTTTGACACTCTATTCGCGTTTGGTGTGAACGCAGCATTATGGTTCACAAGTTTTTAGCATAAATGTAATTGAAAACTTGGGACAGTTGGTGGCACCAGAGGGGTTAAGCTAGAGACTCCAAGTTTGCTGAGGTGAATGTTTGGACTGACCCCTATCAGTCTGCCAAATTTCACAACTAGACTACCATGGCGGAAGAATAAGAAGAAAACTAACGGGTACAATAGGTGGCATTGCACCATTCGGTGCTTGGCCCCTAATAAGCAGACACTGCCTGTATCGGTGTGAACGTCTCACTCTAGTCTAGTGGAGTTAAGGTCTTGATGTGTGTGGATCACATCGTGCAGTTTGTGGTGGAATTTTTTTTTTTATGGGAGATCTGATGATTTTTTTTGTTAGTTTGCCCAATTCCTCATGTTCTTGATACTTACATGCTTGTACTGAATCTTAAATGTGCAAAAAAAGAAACAACAGCCAAAGAAAGAAATGGAACAATTCTGTAACTAAACCTCTCATGATTACGCGGTCTGGGTCTAGACAGTGATTAACGATGGGACATGAGTTTAACCAATCAAATTTAAGATGTTATTTTTATACATCCTATAAATGTGGGTGTTGTAAGTCATTGTTTCCATGACTGAGCAGACTCCCAACAGTTTCTCCAATAAAGTTAGATTTATCTTTTAAAGGCATTCACAATCTTTATGGTGGGACGTAAATAATAGAAGCTCAACAAGTTTGAAATATCAACAATGAGTGAAAGCAATCACTGGTAAAGATTTTAGCACAGAATTAAAAACTACCCTGTGGTGCACAAACCTGTTTGGTTTGTGCACCTGATCTAAACCATTGACAGTATTGAGAGGCTACTTCTCTAACAGACCCACAGTGCATCTGAATACTTTTCATCATTTTCTGTGCTGATATGTGGAATGCATTTAATCCTCTGGGGGTCTTCGGTCATTTGTCTTTTTTTTTTTTTTTAAATGTTAAAAATCGTAGCTTCATCGGAATGGTCCGAAACTTGGTGACTTTATTGGTACTTGGTATATGAACACAAAAAAAAATTGGGGACAGGATTTGAAAAGTCGAAGTGGTCGTAAAAAAAAAAGTCACACTCAGGGCTTTCGGGTCAAAAATGACCCCCATAGGAAATTGGCAAAAATATGAAAATAGTTTTTTTGTGCATACAATTTACAAATCCAGGATGCAGAAAAAAAGGACTCAACAGTGAAGGGGTGAATCTCTAAAACATCAAGAGTGCAAAACAGACAAAAACACACACACACAAAAACACAATTAGCTTTTGGAATGGCAAGCGTTAATTTGTGTGTGCGTGTGAGTTTTTTTTGTCTGTTTTGCACTCTTGATGTTTTAGAGATTCACCCCTTCACTGTTGAGTCCTTTTTTCTGCATCCTGGCTGATTTGTAGATTGTATGCACAAAAAAAACGAATTTCCCATTAATTTCCAATGGGGGTCATTTTTGACCCGAAGGTCCTGAGTGTGACCATTTTTTTTTTTACAACCACTTAAGACTTTTCAAATCCTGTCCCCAATTTTTTTGGGTGTTCATATACCAAGTACCAATAAAGTCACCAAGTTTCGGACCATTCCGATGAAGCTACGATTTAAAAAAAAATAATTTTAAAACGCAAGATCCACTACAGTGGTAAAAATGTGCTGTTACGTGATGGCACCGATCTCATTTAAAAAATTGCTTTCATGAGCCCTTGGCTTGACTCTAAAATGAAATACAGCTTTAATAAAAAAAAAAAATGTATAATGTATGTATGTGTATGTATATATATATATATATGTATGTGTATGTATATATTTTTGCTTATATTCAATGGGAAAAAATGGGTCATAATTATTGCATAAATGTTAATTATTAATCATAAAATTATCTCAAAACACCAAAAAAGAAAATAAAAAATATTATTGAACAAAAATATATTTCATTGATTTTACTCAAATCTTTTTTTATCTTAATCCCGCACTCCGGGTCATTTTTGACCCGAAGGTCCTGAGTGTGACCCATAAATGAAGAACCCCAGAGAGTTAATCATTGTAAAATGTGTTAAACGGAGCTGACACTTCCTGATGGCTACATTTTCTATGGTTAAAATAAATTACGCAAAATAGTACTCTTTATATTTGAAATCCAACATGTACGATACAAAGCAAAGTCTACTCCTTATCAAAAGACAACAGTAAGTTAGGCCGATTCAATTATCTTGTCTTTATTTGTCATTAAACTAAATGTATAAAACAACGAGTAAAAACTTAAGTCTAACATTCTTGCAAAATATTTTTGTCATTTGTATGTATAGAAAAGAAATCAGATGCTCTTTCATTCAACAAAAGCTGTATAACAATCAATTTTGAAGTTACAAAAAACAAAAACAAAAGACATGGCACTATACAAGTTGACAGCTGCATTAGCTGAACAAAACAGCGTTTCAGGAATTTCAAACTGACGGGTCAGACGTCTCGGTCTTATTCGTCTCGCGCTCCCATTTCTCCAGAAAAGCCTGTAGGTTGAGATTGAAGATATCAATGCCCTTCCCAGAGAGG
This sequence comes from Gobio gobio, assembly GCF_949357685.1. Classification (NCBI taxonomy): domain Eukaryota; kingdom Metazoa; phylum Chordata; class Actinopteri; order Cypriniformes; family Gobionidae; genus Gobio; species Gobio gobio. The sequence continues at coordinate 9,290,530 of NC_137111.1, forward strand.
TGAACCCCATCTGGTCTGTAGTGTCCCAAATGGGACTGTATGTTGCTATGGCTCAAAGCGGAGCCATCCAGTTCTGGCATCATTTTTTGTATACTGTCATTAATGGCCATACGGATGATGTGCATTTCTTTGCGATCTTCTGTACCTCTCCAGGACTGTCGTGAGAGGATGCTGGACCACACCAGCAGGCATTTGGGGAATATGCTCTTCAGGGAGGTCATATCTTTCTGCACAGTCTCAATAAAGGCTTGTGGAGCAGTTGTGCTAATGTCATTTCCACCCAAGTGGATTATAAGCACATCAGGTTTGGGCCAGTTGTCTTTGAGCTGGTGCAGCAAAGGTACAAGCTGTTGCCACGTCATGCCCTGCACGCCCTTCCACCAGACGCGCACACAGTTTGGGTGCATGCCCAACTGCACTCCAAACTCAGGGGAAGTTGCCCTCTTCTCAGCCCAAAACACAAGAGAGTGGCCACATATCCACACATTCTTTATCTCACTGGGGGAAATTTTACCTGTAAATGTGTTACAATATAGTGTGTACATTAACCTCAACAGGCTTGACCAAGTCAACATTTGTTTAAAAAAAAAAGGGTTATCCGTAATCTAACATCATTTCAAAACCTACCAAGTGATATTTATAGCAGAAGACCTGTTCCTAATCCTGACAAGCCTCATCTATAATTTGGGTTGACAAATAAAGAGACTTAGGGCCAGATTTACTAACAGCTTGCACCAACGCAAACCCTAAACCACTGTCAGGATTGACTAAAGACACACAATGAAAAATTGGTGCTTGAAAGGTTATTTTTGCAGCTGACCTTATTGCATATGCATTTCTAGGAGTTTCCCTATAAGACGCAAAAATGATGGGAAGAGATTAAAACGAAACGTGCAGATTTAATAAGGTTTGCACTCGTCAATTTACTGGTGTTTGCGCCATTATTTACAGCCTAAAAAAGCATGTCTTAGGGTGCTTTCACATCTCTAGTTCGGTTCATTTGGTCCGAACCAAGGGCAAACAAGGGTTTTTTGGTTCCTTTTTGGTTCCTTTTTGGTTCCTTTTCACACCACACTGATTGCTTTGGTCCGAACCAGTTGAAACGTACCAAAATGCAGCCACATGACAACATCCACATCACTCATTGGCCATGGCGTATTTCCTAAACTGCGCGGGCTGGTTTTGTCCCTAGCCATAATCTATTACATTGTTTGTTTACACCGCAATATGCAAACAATACATTTCTATAATGAAGCGCAGATGCGGCTTGAAAACAACGATCTAATGCACTGCAAACGGCGAGCGCGCATCACTCATCACTTCAAGCGAAGATCGTTCTGTTCTTGTGAGCTTTCGAAAGTTGGGACCTATAGGGTCATCAGACCAAATTTCTATGAGGCTCCGCATCTCCTCACTACTCCAACTTTGTCCGCGAGCTGTCATGCTTAAGTGCAAACTGTCAACAAACACTTCCTCATCACATAATGCACAGCGCAGCTGACTACGGCAGCTGGTTTAGTCCAAAAATGATCAGTACTCACCACAAACGAACCGCTCCAGAATTCGTTTGAAAGTGTAACTAGCTTGTTTGGTGCGCACCGAGTGTGATTGCTGCTTTCACACCTGACCAAATGAACCGCACCAAAGGGGAAAACGGACTCTAGTACAATTCAACCGAACTAAATGAGGCAGGTGTGAAAGCACCCTTAAACCAGGCGTTTGGTAGATTGCATTGGTCATTATGCAATTTAACCGGCTGAGTCGGTGTTCTAAAATGTGCGCATCGTCAGTAGATCATGGACAGAACTTTCCACTTCCATCTGAGCATTTTTTTTATTTGCGCTCTCACACCAATTTGCCCTGTTTAGTAAATCTGGCCCATAAGGTACAATTGACCTTGTCTACCATCTGATCTGCATCTTTTGTTTTGAGAGAAGTTAGAACACATGTCTACACTGGAAGCATCTGGCGTTGAGTCGGCTTGAGATTGTCTACACTAGAAGCGTTGAAGCTGATGCCCCAACCAAGACTCAAATCATGGATAAATCCCAATTTATTTATAAAATCCAGTTTAAAATGTACTTAGCATGAGCTATTTTAGAATAGCATTTTTTTAACATAATGCTCCTTTTGATACAATTGCATTTACCTATGAAAAAAAAAAAAATCACCAAACCACACTTTGAAGTAAAGGTGCGGTCACATTAGCGAAATTTTGGAACAGCTTGAACCAACTGAACACATTTCACCCTCACCTGATCATGTGGATTCCTATTGAAATTACTGGATTTCCCTGGCAAAAATCTGAGCAATGATAAATGCGACCACACCTTAAAATAAACCCACTGCAAAGCATTTAGAGATTATATGATTTTAAATAATGGGAAAAACAGTCTAAGAAATGGATCTAAAACAGTGAAAAAAAAAGAGAACCAGGGCAACTTTCAACAGAAAGGGCATCCCAAAGACAGCGCCACTGAATATATCGCAACCAATCTACTTCTAATGCGCACATCCAGTGTAGACAGTGTAAACCATTACCATTGTTTTCACAAATTAATCAAGATTCTAATTTAAAAGGTCTGCAATTTCCCAAAAACATTCCCAAATACTGTTTCTAGGGCTAGGTTAGGACTAAGTAAACTACATCATGATCTCATTGTCCACATAATGATCTATGAACTACCTAAATACATTTTATTGGGAATAAACGAACTGGCCTGGATGACTAAGGCTCTTGCGAGACAAAAGAATTAAAAAAAAACTATGCAGTAATTACATCTGAAGCTCAATTAATAATAATAAAGAAGTCAACAAGTGCCTGAACCTGAAGACTCTGGAAATACTAATACCTGTAGATGAATTCCGATTTTGTCCACGTGCTCGCTGGGCTTCCATTTGCTGCTCTTTCTTCAGCTTCATTCTCTGGTTAAACTGGTCAAGCTGCCCAGAGCACAATCATATAAGAACAAAACTCTCACTAACAAAATAGTGCTAAAACAATCAGCAGATTTATCACAGGTTCCAAATGTTACAGGTGCATTTATAAGATGAAGACAATTAGCTCAATGCAACATTGTCCTTGAATAGCTTCCGATATTTGCCACATCACAGAATTACAAAGCAAAGTGTAACGTGAGAATAATATTAAGTATAACATGGATACTAAGGATCACAGAACAAAGGATTCCACAAGTGAGAAGTTTGAAGAAAGAGGTCATACCCGTGTCTTCCGCTTAGCCTTGATGTCGTCTTCTGTTATGGTAGCAACCTGTTTGTTCTCGGCTTCCTCCGATGTACTTTTTGCTTGATTGTCCTCTGTAGGCTGTATGCTAACAAGTACGCTGGAAGGCACCGCTTTAATGGTTTGAACTGTCTGAACTGTCTTAACGGTTTCTATTGTTTTGAGGCACCTAACAGGCTGTGTTGGGATTTGCTTAACCACTTGGTTATCGTAGGAAGCGCCCATTGAGGAGAGGTGGAGATGGTTTTGAGTAGGTGGAGGACCATACGGATATGGCATGGAGAGTGGAGGCGGCACACCATATGGATTGGCCATTTGTGCAGTGTACGAACCATAAGTGGCCATCATATGTGGAGGCACAGCTTGGAGACCACTAGCATAACCTAGATTAGGGGATGGAGGTACAGTCCCATAAGGGTACATACCAGGGGGCACTCCCCAAAACTGTTGATCACTGCTTTGATATTGTGGATATTGTGAAGCTGAAAAGGTTGGAACATTGGAATTTTGGGCATACTGGGAACTATCAGGTTGAACAGCGCTTAAACAGGGCACTGGTTGGAACGGAAGCTGAGAAACTGCGGTTGGCTTAGATGAAGATTCGTAAGAATCTTGTTTGTCTTCTGCTGGTTTCAAATTCACTACGGTTCTCTTAATGCTAGTTAGGTCTACATCTTCCACTTTGTGCTGGTCTTTGTATTTTACAGAGTCCTTATAGCTCATGTAAACCTTACGATTTGAGGAATGAGCTGGGGAAACCGATCGGACTCCTTCAGAGTCTGAGGAATCTGCCCTACTACTACCCCTTTGCTCAGATTGGCTCCCTGATCGCTCCCTATTTTGGTCAAAGGAGTAAGAAGACGCACTATGCGATTTTCTCATCTTGCCATATAACCTCTCTTGTGTCCTGTCTGCTAATTTGCTAACCTCTGCAGTGTCCAGATGAAGCCCTATTGTCTGCAGAAGACTCTGAATTTTTTCAAAGTTCTCTGACTTTCTGTCTTTTTCTTCATTGCTTTCTTCAGACTGCTGACGGGCTAAGCTTTTGTCATAATTACTATCAGGCATCTCTCGGTCCTCTACACAAGAAAGCAGGACATTTTGATTGACTTTCTGGTAGTCTACAGACTGACTACGCTCCATATACACACGGTGATCATCAGTGTAATGTCCATGCTCTGTTGCATACGGATCAGTGCCCTCATCATACGGATTCCATTGCTCAGAGAACTGATTTGGATCTTTATGCATGCTCCAATTTTCTGAAACTATTGGATGCCCATATGGGCTTTTCTTTTCAGCTTTTGCAGTAAGGTCTACACCATACTTCATTCCAACAAGTTGAGAAAAGCCGCTTCCATCTTGAACAGCTCTTTCATGAGGCAAGAGGTCATCTTTGCTAGGGTCATTCAAATGGGTTTCAGTCTTCACAGGGTTTTTAACTCGTTCTTGGCCAGAATGTTTAACCATAAAGGACGGCTGATCATTGTCTTCATCTTCCTTAAAAGGATCATATATCTCATCCATGAAGGGTATGTTTCTATCTAATTGTGGTTGAGTGGGTTTCTTGGTGTTCAATGAAGAAAGATCCCTTCTTGCCTCTTGAAACAATGAGTTAACAACACTGGTGTCAGCCTTGTTAAGAGCACTAAGGAAGCGTTCCATTTGAGTTGTAAGATTACGCTTTTGACCAGAGGGTAAAGTCTGACTTGTTGAAGGGTTACTGCTATGGGGACGGTCATGAGGCTGGCGAGATGTTGTCCCCTGTTGCTCATCATGAGAATTGTTACCTTTGGACACATTGGAAGATTTCTGGTCATGCAAAGACCTTGAGCTGGAGGCTTGCGCGAGTGGCTGTGGGATTACTAGTTCGTTAAAAGGAGGCGATTCAATCACTTGTGAGGCTGCTGAAGACTCGATGAAATGCTTGAACAAGCCAAAAGCACCAGGATGAATGGGCTGGGGATTTGAGGGCCTGTTAAATGGCGGAGCTGATGTCATCTGAGGAAGTATCTTTGTAAAACTAGAATCATCCTGACATGGTTGACCATATTCATCAACTGAGGTTGTCTCACTCTGCAGAGATACAAATAGTAATACAAATAAAAGAAATACAAACAATTTTTTTTCCACAAATTACACTGTAGAGACTGGTAGCTCTGGCTTCCAATAGCGCTTTTCCACCATTGAGCCAAATGGTTACTGTTGATGAATCACAGTTTTGCACATCACTTAAGCTTTATCACCAACACCATTCTCCTGTAAAGAGTACAGTTGACTAAAAGCTTTGAAAAGTTAGTGCATGGAATGATTTGCAATGGTACCATCCTGAGCCTGATGGAAAATGCTCTGGTACCAAACTCATCATGCTCAGAACTGTTCAGCCAGATGGTGGAAAAGCGCTTCAGAAGTATTTTTCATAGCACCGCTGGGACATCCAGCTAAAACCAGTTTCAGATGGTAGTTGTTTTGATATGGTTTCTAGATGGTCCAAAACAGTAATTTTATCAATCAGACGGGACTGCGAAATGGTTGGGTCACAACGTAGAATACCATCTTGGCCAAAATCTGACCGGCTGGTGAGGCACATAACCTGGCAAACTACCAGTACCTACCCAGCTACCATGTTTTAAAAACCTCCACCACCTTAAGCTGTTTTTTTCCACCAAGGAGTGCTAATCTTTATAATATCCTTTACAATGAACAAACCTGAGAGCTGAGAATCTCGGAGCGTTTCTTCAAAATTGACTTTTTCGGCTGAACATCAGGTTTCATTTCAGAGCTCCATAAGTTCGCTTTAGACATTAAAAATGTCTCCTCTGTGTGTGAGTCAAACTCATATTCCCCTTCCATTTCAGGCCCATCCCGAACAACTTTGACCTTCTGTTCCAAGGCAAATATCGCTCTTTTGCGTGCTATGGACTCGCTGAGTTCTTCTAATTGCTTCTTTTTTTTCACCAATTCTAAATCCTGAAACTTCTCAGACCATGCAGTGGTCAAAGTCCTCTCAGAATTACTTTCAAATGTAGAGCAGGCAGGTGTATTTGAGCCAAAAGCACTAGTCTGTTGACGGTATCCCATTTGCATCTCTTGACTCTCACTCTTTAACGGAGCAGAAGTTTCCTTGCTTGCAGAAGCCTTAAAGAATATAAGAGAGACTGTGAGATATGCAAGAGAAAATAAGATACAAAACGAAAGCCAGGAGTCCAAGTAAAAACAAACCTGAGATTGATGATCAGAGTGAGGTTCAGACTGTTTCTTCAAGATGGACTTCACTGGTTTTAGCTCAGGCATCCACACGTTTTCACGATGCACGTGTTGATAATCAAATGTTGTAACTCCTGTTTTTCCATCTGCCTCTTCCTCAGGTTCAATTTTCTTTGTATTTTGCTCCATAGCAACAATAGCTTTCTTGCGTGCAATCATTTCATTGAGTTCCATTAGCTCTTTCTTTTTTCTAAATATTTCATCATCTACATTATCAGGGCTTTTAGCTCTGCTTTTGCTGCTCGAATCTTTACTACTGCTTTGTTTTGTATAGCGATCATGTTTGTCGGCTGGGCTGCGGCTTCTCTTCCTGGAACTTTGGGTGCCCCTTTCTCTGCTTCTGCTGCGACTTCTACTCCGTCGGTATCTCTCGGAACGCTCTTTGCTATGACTGCGTTTGTGTCTGTATCGACCTTCCCTCCTCTCACGGCTGGAACTTCGGTGTCTGCTGTAGTAGCTCTTGCTTCGGTCTCGGCTCCGGCTTCTGCTCCGACTATATCTGCGTCTGCCACTTTCTCTGCTTCTGCTCCGACTATACCTACGTCGGCTATTCTCCCTGCTTCTGCTCCGCGCTCTATCACTTTTAGCTGTGCTCTTTTCTTGTTTAATTTCACTTTCCTTCTTCAGATTTTTTACAGATGACAAAGATGGCGATGCCTTGTCTTTTCCCTTGTTTGGCTTGCTAAAGATCAAGAAATTGTCAAGACAAATCCCATTAAAACATAAGGACAACATAATATAAAAAAATAAAACATAAAAAAACACTATGAAAAGTGGAATATCTACCATGTAAAACCTTAAATATACATACAAAATTAATTGTAATTACAATACACAAGTATTCAAACAAAGTATGATTTTTTTGCAATGACAAGCATTTACAGAAAATGTTTCATTGGAAAGACTCATAATGTGAAATCTCTATATCATTACATTTGTTCTCCATTCCAGGTGCTTGACAACATATCTAATAACCAAGTTATATTTTAGCAATGTTTTTTAACTAATTTATTATTTTCTGTCAGACATACTGTATCAAGCAAATGAATGAAAATAAAAGACAGATAAAAATAAGTGCTGTGCTCATAGTTTTGGGGCACATTTTTGCATTGTGACCAAACATTTCACTTCCACCCATCTATGAAAACAAGTCATCTTCACACTAACGGGCTAAAGTGACCTGCTTACTCATGATTTACTTACTCTACATCCATCGATTCACTGCTTTTGCCCCCTGCTTTGACCTCTTGCTTGATTTGTTCTTTCGGATCCTTCAGCAATTTGATGGTCATTTTCTTCTGCAGGCAGCCAAGCAAATGCGGTAGAACTCACATTTAGCGATCAACTAAACCACGGAAAATTACTAAACTCATAAACTTTTTATTGTATAAACTAGGGGTTGCACTGACTAGTCGATTAGTTCTGATACTAGTCATTATTCTGCCACAACATTGGGATCTTTTTAGGTCTGCCCCCTAATAGTCGACTAGAAGAGGCTTAGGCCACATCCACACAAAGCCAGAGCTTTCCCTATTCGATTCCGTAATATCTGCATACACATGAAACCGACTCACAACGATGTAGTATACATGCCAGACCAGTGACCAGACCATACATGTGGCGCTGTAACTCTGCCACAGAGATGCACAAAAAACAGAGAAGACGACATGGAGCATGCGCATGCAGTGTCTGACTGGGGTCGAGACGAGGGGTGATGACATAATTTCACAAAATATACAGATTGGCTGTACACACGAAAACCCAAGGGTGTTGTTTTCAGATTCATCCACTCTGGAACCCGGTTTCAAGAAATAGCAGTTTCAGGCTCCCAAAACGCCGGATCCATCTGGACGAAACGCTAATACGATACAAAATCGTATATATTTCCGTATACAGCTAAACAGGTCTCCGTGTTTACAGCCTCTTAGTCAATCAATACTTTATTAGTAGGTTAGTCACAGAAAAAAACATCAACATCATCGTTCTCAGCCACTCCCTCTGTTTGCTAGTTGGACCGGTTAAAATTTGACCGGAGAAAACCAGAGAATATACCGCAATCCCAGACAGAGTAGTGAAGGAAAATTAAAATTGAGCGGAAGTATGTAGGAGGGCGGAGCAAGGCTACTTGCTTCAAATACAAAAGAAATACTCTCTGATTATGTAATCCGTATAAAAGGTGCATTTCTCTCTATAAGCGCATTCACAATACAGCAGAGATTGCAAGCCAGCATTGTCCACTTCCTCTTTGCAGACACCGACACGGAAAACAGCAGTTTATTAATAAACAATTAAAATGTCTCCTTTATGCTTTAAGCTCCTCTAAGCTTTAGGCATATATTCCACCCCCTAGTATATATTCAAGTAATTAAATTAATATAAACACGCAATTAGACGATTAATGGCTTAAATGAACCCAAACTAGTCGACTAGAAAAATCTTTCATCGGGGGGCAGCCCTAGACCTTTGGCAACTAGTAGTGGATCTCATCACTTGAGTTGAGCTTATTCCATACATGGTGGCAGCAAGAGGAAAATTCCCCTTTCCTCAAACTGTGTCCCAGTGTTGTTGCATATCATTAATTTTGTATAGCAACCGGTCATGGACAAATATATTCAACAAAAGTGAAAATGGTGGATTCATTCATAAAGCACCAAAGAATCAAACAAATGAGATGGTCTATGTTCATTTAAAAGCCAAAATACTTGCAAACTACACTATTAATCAAATGTTGCACAGAGGCTAAACGAAATTAAACAAGAGGGACATGAATTTGACCATTGGAGGTTGCAGTGTATAGTGTTTCATTAGGTATTGACCCATCAACTATTTTTTTTTGATGACTAGTAAAACGAGTAGTCGTGCAAGCCCTAGAATATAAATCTTACAACAAAAAAAACTGATGTACTGCACCTTCTCTTTTACCCCAAAGGCCTCTAATTTTGGTGCCGATGTGAAGACACTTTCATTCAGTCTTCTGATTCTAACAGCGCGTTTTCCCCCTTCAGCCACTTCATTCTTCAAATAGAATAGCAATTACATTAAAAAGCTGGATTCACAGATCAGTATCCAAAATGTATCCATTACTTTTCCAGCAAAAGCCAGAAATACAGTAACAAAATACTGGGCAGGAAAAAGTTACAAAACGTTCATGAACAAAATGTGTTACTGTATTAAGATGATCATGATGTTTCAGTGGCTGAGAACTTACCGGTACTAACGTAAACTCAACCTTCTCAGACAAAGCGAGTTTGGTGTCCTCCATAACTTCACTTATGTCAAATAGTAGCTGCGGGTCCTGTTGTGTCTTGATGAACCCAAAATTATCACCCAGCTTGACAACAAGACCCTAATAGATGGAAGCATGTCATAAGCAAAAATAAATCTTGAATTGTCTTACAAAGACCATATTTTAAAGATTAGCCAGGGAAAAAACAGCACCTATTCCTCACTGGTTCTGGTTCTTCTGCAAAAGCTAAAATGTAGGGATGCACCAAAAATAAAAATAAAATAAAAAATAAACCTGCCATTTTTGGTTTTCTGGTGAAAAAGAAAATATCTTTGCCAAAAATATGAACGACATTCATTACTTTCACAGATAAAAAAAAAAAAATATTTAAAAAAAAAAAGTTTCATTGGACAGTGTAATGCCAGCTGATGATGGCATTTTTCTAAAAAAGAGCACATGTTTTACATAATGTACACGGTCTGATATGTGAATTCAAACAACAAGCGCAACAGTGGTTTAATAACACTGTCATTAGTGATTTTTGACCCGTGATGCAGCCTGAATCATAATGGCACTGTGTTCATTTGTTGGCCAGACGAGAACTGGCCCCCACCTGAGCGACTTTTTTCTTCTTTCTTAACTTTTATAAAAGGTCATTTCCCCCCCAATTTTTTTGAATATATGCTTCATCTTTCATTTTAAATTCTTACATTTAGAATAATAAGACACTACAGGGCTATTACCAATCAAATTAAATAACTTACACTGAAAAATTACACCAGCATTAAATAATGTTATGAGATTGTTTTAAATATATTTTGAATATACAAATAAGAAATGTTGGAAAGAATGATGCTTTTAAACATGAAACTCAACCGCCAGTAGGTGGCGGCAGGTGACCGTCTTAATGAGTGAGTCATTGAGTCATTCATTCAAATGATTCGTTCAAAGCGCTAAATCATTCAGTAATGAAACACTAAATCAAACAGTAATGTTGCTGTGGTTCTGCTGTGATCTTTGATGGAACTATTTTCGCTGCTCAAAACGGGACAAAAACGGTTAATATTGCATCTAAAATGTAAGTGACTTAATTTTAACTACTTGTTTATTGAACTGAAATCAGTGTCACATTTTCAATCGTGATGGGTTCAGGAAAACAGCACTCTTGGTCGTGTGATGTTGCTTAACTTCATCACATGTTATAAATATAAAAACTCCACATTTTGAAATTTTACTGCAGAATGTTAACTGAGTTTCTTTGTGTGAGCTGCGCTCATTTGTTTCAATTTCTCTTCGAGAGGCCGTGCGAGCCTCAACAGCGCAAACCTGTTATCCCGGACAAGCAGCCAAGCGGTAATGTTGAGCCCTGAGCTACACCGGTCTCTGAAAAGTACTTTGTGTGCGAGTACAGCACTATATACATGCATTTAATTAGCATCAACCATGGTCACACTGAGACTGGTGTTCTTGTAACTGTATTGTGGCGATGAATTAAGAATTTGTTCCCACAACTTACTAATATGTCAGCACATTTTCAAAAAAGTTTCCCGTTAAGTAAACCATGCTCACGAGTCACGACACAATATAATAATGTGTCACCTCGCTTTAACTACAACAAGTGAACAAATTAATGAATTGTGGGAATGAATTTTTAATTAATGGCCACGATATATATATATTTTTGCGCAAGGAAAGTATGTGAATATTGTGATGATCGCATAACGCACACTGTACAAATACCCTAGTGTATGCATTAAAAACCAAAGTGTACTTTGGGCTTTACTAAAACGCAGTGATTCTCAACCAATGGCATCAGAAAACGTACGGGGGGCGGCAGCAATAGCAGAGGAAATATATTACCTAATAATGGGAGGCTTTTGAATATCATGTTGGACTATGGGCGGCTTTCAAGTCCAAAAGAACCACTGATATAATCACTTAAAAAAGAATTTTATCTTTGTAGAACTGATAGTTACTCCAAACAAAGCTTAATTAAAAAAGTTATCATAATTTCGGTGCATTCCCTACACTTCCTATGTTTGCTATCAATTAATGGAATTTCTTTGCCTATAACTTTAATGTCCCATTATTATGATCAATGGTACAAGTTAACGGTGTAAACCTTGGGCTACTTTTAACTTAGAAAGCTAAATGCACCAGGTTAACCTAAGACTAAGGGCGTTTTCACACCTGAAAGTCCGCACCAAGGTCCGAACCGAAGTTCATGTTTTAATACTTTTTATATATTCGGTTAGTTTTGGTTTGGTTTCACATTGCAATCATGCGAGCGCACTAAAGAACTTTACATGACGCACTTGCGTCCACTCGTCATCATCTATGTGGGCGGCATCTGGACATTGATTGGTTTGTAAACGGACGTGCGTCTGACGTCAGCGTCTTTGACAAGTTGAATGAACGGTCGCATATCATCGTTGCCACTATTGAACAGTGCGCATTGCTTGACTATTTTTTTATTCGTTACGCTTAAAAGTGGACATTTCAAGCTTTATATACACAGATTTCTCATGTCTGTGAGACAAGTAGCTGCTGAGTCTCGGTTTATTTGAGATGCGCTCCAGTTCATGTGTAAAGCATGTGATCGCTCCTGTGATTATTGTCTGCTATAGACTATTTGCTTCTTATTTATTAAATCCAGGCAATTATCTGATTAAACGTTGATTAAAATTAAGATACAATTTATACAAAACGAAATTCCCATTAAAGAAATGCTTTCTAAGCAAAATCATACAAAATTTCGTTCAAAATTATTTCTGACTTTCTGTCTACTGACATATTGCGCATAATTTCACTTTTCATAATCAATGTAGCCTAGATTGAATTTAAAAATAACGTTATAATATTTAAACATAAACAGGAACTTCCTGTAAATGGTCTGAAAGTACGAACCATACAGAAAATGCTTTCACACTAGAAACGAACCGAACCTTTGTTCAGTTTGATCCGGACCGAGACTACCTCTTTTCGTCGGACCAAATTTCGTCTGTTTGGTCCGGACCGTGGTACGGGGGAGGTTTCACATCTGTAATTTTGATTCGGACCAAACTGAAAAGTCCGAAAATCCGGACCAAACAAGGTAGGTGTGAAAACGCCCTAAGATATGGTGTAGCTGCTAATCAACTCTTGTGCATAAATGTTGTATAGACTCAACATCTTGTGTGAACTGGCCAAACCACCATGGATGAAAACAACAGAAAAACACTCACGATCCTCCGTTGCTCTTCAGAGTCTGTCTGGAAAGTGTCTGGCAGGATCTCTACATTCACAGCCCACTCATCCTTGGTTAAGCTGTTGGTGTAGATGTTGAACTGGACCTTGTCACCGACCATCATGGTGGCCTTTGAGATCACGTCACCTGACCGAAATGTTAACCGTTTCTCAGTGCCCTCCACTGTGGAGACCAGAAGACCAAAAATGGGCTCTTGCTTGTCCATCTGCTAAAAAAAAAAAAGATAATTGGACAACTGCTATGATCAAGGTACATAAAGATGACATTAAAACCTCCCACACTGGCTCTATAAATAATTACAAAACGTTCCATGCATCTTTTCAATGCAAAATGCAGAGCACAATGGGAACTTTCCAAAAAACCCTCTAATGTTCTCAACTACTTGGGTAACAAACAGTTTTTTTACATGCATTTCTGAAAGCCAGAAAAAACCTGTAGAGCTATTGTACATTAAATATTTTTCTTTGTGTATTCAATCAATACTAGGGATGCATGATAGGATTTTTTGGGGCCGATACCGATTTAAAAAAAAAAAACAATTATTGGCCTCTTATTTGAAATTTTGTCATTAAAATAGAGTGTTTTGATCATGTTGTAAATTAGCAAAGTAAAAAAAAAAAGAGCATACATTAAATTATAGCTTAGCTAGTTTATTGCTGCATTATCAAATAATTTCTATCGAACATAGTCTGGATCCATTTAACATTCAGCAGGCCAACATAAATACATATATACAACAGAACAAGATACATATGTAATAAACAGTGCTTTTTAATATGTTTAATGTTAAATAACACTGCATATTCAGTATTCGGGGGGGTGGAGCACAATCCAACGCTCTCCATTGACTTTGCATTGCGTGAGGCTGCCTCCTTGTCATTTCGGACTTATAACAAAAAACAGAACAATGTCTAAAAGATGATATGTGACAGGCTGTACAGCAAACAAGCTAAAAAACAGAAGAAATACAGCCTTTATAAGCTGTCGAGTGTCGACCCAAAAAAACAAGCGTTTAAGGAGACAAAAGTGGAGAAAGGCAATAAGACGTGAAGCTTCAGCAGCAAGAATGGGTAAATTTTGGGATCCTGACACTCAGTATACCTCAGTATGCCCATGTGTGCAGTAAACATTTTGTCACTGTTTGTCAAATATCCAAAAGTCTTGTCTGGCTATCACCAGACCAAGCTCAATTTAAGATTGAACATTGGTCTGGGGAGTCTGCTATGTATTTTCTACTGCACAAGAGGCGTGATAAACAAGCAAAAATGTAATGTCTCTGTGCGCAATTGGATAGTCCTTCAACCAATCAAACCACAAGAGGCGTGATAAACGGGTGTAATTCAAATGACTCTGTATGCCATTGGATAGTCCTTCAACCAATCTGACCACAAGAGGCGTGATAAACGGGTGTAATTCAAATGACTCTGTATGCCATTGGATAGTCCTTCAACCAATCTGACCACAAGAGGCGTGATCAACGGGCAACGGCCCATGGCTTCTCTTTCCATCAGCGCCAGGTGGATAAGCCAGTCTGTGATTGGTTCCCGCAAAAGTGTAACAGAAGCAGTAGAAATGAATGTGCACGTTTCCAGACTGAGTTGCAGGGCGAAATCAAATCGCTGGCAGATCAGGCTGGGTTTACCCAGTCTACCAAAAGTCAGTTTTATATATTATATTTCCTGTCACTAATTACGTTCCCCTCCAGTGGGCATAGTTCTCTGTGTAATATAGCATGTCTCAATTGCCTATATCCACTTTTTTGTCCTTAAACGCTCGGTTTTTGGGTCAACAGCTTATAAAAACTTTTGAGTTTTTGGTTCTGGGTTGTTTAGCTTGTTTGCAGTACACCTTGTCACATATCAGCTTTTATACATTGTTCTGTTTTTTGTTATATGTCAAAAATTACAAGGAGGCCGCTTCACGCAATACAAAGTCAATGGAGACGGTTTGATTGTGTCCTTGTCTAATCTGCTTCAGTAGGCCTTGGAAGAGTCTAGGGAGTCAGATAAAATGTTTCCAAATAATAATAAAAAAACATTTACGTACATATGGTAGTAGGTACGGGTAAAAAATATAAAAAATAAATAAAAAAATTATATATAATATATATATATTGATTTCTTGAGTTTAATTGATTCTCATATTAAAGAACTGATGTAAATTCTTTAATACCAAGAATCGATCTTTCAGTTTGTGTTGTTTTCAGTTGATGAATGCCATGTACTGTTAGCCTGAGAAGCCAGACCCACATCAAGATGTTGGGTCTGGGAACACACCGTTGGCAGGGCTCAATCCGAGGGGCGGGATAAACGGTTGTTTCTTAAATTCCCTTTGCACACAATAGGTTAGTGCTACAACCAACCAGAGCAACGAAGAAGGTGAAGCGGCCAAGCGGAGCTAGTTGATAGATTAAACTTTTGCTGTATCCGGTAGGCAAAACTCTGAACACATCTTCCTTTTTTTCCCGTTCTTTGATCTTATTCTCAAAGAAAAGCTTAACTCCAAGTCTTCCAGAGTCGCGGCCAAAGCCGATTCGAAAGACCGCTGTTCGCCAGGTTCTTTGTTTTCGAGTAGCACGCGGAACCGCCGCAACTCTGCCGTCATTATGTTAAGCCCGCCCACCAACTCTATACACGATGTGATTGGCCTCACCAGAGTTTGGATTTTCATGCTCGTAAACCAACGGGGAGTTGCTAGACGACCCTGGCTGCAAATTATATTATAGGCTAATGTCCTAATTAATCTATATTAAATTGAATCAAGTCGGGGGTGGGTGATATTGACCAAAAATCTTATATCACAATATCAGTCATTTTATTTCACGATAATGATATATATCTCGATATGGTTATTTGAAATGGTTTAGCGAAGCGGCTCTCATTCGCGCTTGAATATGTTTACACTATCAAATCTGGCAAAATACAATACTTTTTTTTTTTATTATCTTATAGCCTAAAAATCGTATAGCCTAGCCGACAGTTGAATAGAAACCCAACCTAGTTATACTTAATAAATATATTTGCTTCTTAGCCTAAGCTTTCCCGGCAAGGCTGCAACTGAGTATTGAGCGCACAACTGCACGAGCTTATGTGGAAGAAGTGCATGCCTGTGCTTGCATTTTGGGTTAAGCTGCGTTGGTTTGACATTGTGGAAAATAGAATAGAATCAAAATGTATTAGCCATTTTACCCATTAAGGCCTGTACACACCGGGACGAATATCTCGCGCGCTTATTGCCAGCGTTTTTCGTGACGTTTTTCGGCGAAAATACAGTGTTACAGAGACAGATCTTCGTTACGGACGTGACCGGTCTGAAAGCGGCTCTGAAAGACTGCTTTAAAACTTTCACAGAGACCTCGAGTGGGCATTTGCACCAAGGATGCAACGTATATAGATTTTGTTGGTACGATTATAGTCTGAGAAATCAATCATTATTATGCATTCATTAATTTCTCAACAATGTATAAAATCACATGAACACTTTAGATTTTAAACTTTTATTTTTTACTAACTTTTGAACCAGAAACAACACAGCACAAAATAATAATAAAGACAAAAGGAATTAAAGAAAGGTGACCTCTGCTCTGTAATCATTCATGTCAATATGGGGGAATAAACTGAACTGCTACTGTCACCCATATGTATTCAATCTTAATCTTTTTAATAATCCATCTAATTTTACATGTGGCCTGAGAAAGTCATGTCTATTATTTTGGTTTGTTTGTTTGTGTCACTGATAAATTCAAACGTGCTCCCGCGCTTTGGCTGGCGCTGAGCCAGAGACGACGCGCTCATTGCTTTTCATATCTCACTATTCATATATCACTATTCAATACATCACTATTCAACCACATAACGTTTATTTGAGGTTTCAGAGATATAAAATGGACATTTAAATTAATTACTAGCCTACATAAAAAGACATGTATAGTTTGTTACTATTTTGTTGATTTAAAATCCATACACTGATATCGATGGATGCTGCAATAATAATACTTTCAATTATAATTTGAACAAATGTTTTAATCATATCAGATACACAATGTGCATGAAACAAAGTTTGTTCTTCTCCCATGTTCACTGGCCACTTCTATGCATTTTGGGGAAAATTGATGAATTTACGTGATGAAAACAGATCCTCTGAATTGCAAACTCGTCGCACATTATATCAACTAACATGATGATTATAAACGGGTTTAAATGACAAAACATTAACTTCCATTTTTAGTGCCAAGTTTAAACTACATAACTACATAGTAGCATCTCATAACATCTTATTTGTGCATATCTCATTTGTGCACTACTGGCTGTTATGTTAAATTAACTTTATTAATTAAGGGATGCAAGTTATTTTACCTTTGAACACCGTTGTGGACTCATCTCCCCTCAGAAGCAGTGTTTTAATGGCGGGCTTGTATGCAATTATCAAAACGTCCACAAGATGGCGCCATTTATGAATCCGATATTACAAAACCAATACCCCATTATGGGAAAATGTTTAGGCCTAAATATCGGGAAACCAATATATCGGTCGATCGCTATATGAGACACAATGCTCTTCTGTAACTTGTAGTGTATCCTATAGCCTACCTTCTGACATTCATATTTTGTTCTGTAACTGGAAAAGAAGAAGAGAAGATCGGTGTATTACACAGCGCCTGAAAATATTCCCCAGCATGCTCTCTGTGCAAGCAGGTTGTCACGTTGGTTATGTTGACGGAAGTTAGCCTATTTTCAGGTGTTGCGTAATATCACTCTGCACTCATGGTACGGCACAAAGTTTCTTGATTATTACACAGGAATGAGAGAATAGTTCCTAGCCATATCGGCCTAGAAAATCATAACTTTTAATTTTCCGTCGGTCTTAGTACACAATGTAACTACACACATAACATGTAAATAGGTAAATTTTGGTGTTATTTTGTCACTTATTGAGCAGTAGGCTAGCTGGGGCCGTTTACCTCCAGTCTTTGTGCTAAGCTAGGCTAGCGGTGGGTGTGTCAGACAGAGTTATGGCACACATGGAGATGAGAATGGTATGTATGGACTTATCTAACTCTGGGGGAAACGGTGAATAAGATAAAGTCCCAAAAAGTACAAGAGCAGTATCAGGACGGATACCGATACTGGTATCAGTGCATCCCCAATAATATCTTTACAGTCTTGCATTATTCCTTATCTGATTCTTACTCAAGAACAAGTTTAAATGCATTTATTGAAATACTTTTTCACTTCCTTGTGATCAGGTTGCGGGATTGTGAAAGCCTACCTCCTTTTCTTGGGTCGGGCTTTTCTTTGGGGCGACTTTGATCGTCCCCTCGTATTTCTCGCTGCTTACATCGACCCCTGACTCTTGAGAACCAGCCGTCATTGTCACAGGCTTCCACTGCAGATGAAGACGTGAATGTGATTTAGAAGACAGTAGGAGTTAAAAAGCACAACAATTTCTTAAAGTTATCAGGACAACTATGAGTGAACTTTTATTAGTCTGAACTACCTTGTCATCATTGCCTTTTGCTTGTTGATTAAAGGTTACAGAGCCCTCGGGCAGCTTTTTGAGTCGGACGGCCTTCTTTTTGTCATTCACCTTCAACACACAAGATTATCATGTTATGAAGCTTTGAATACAATCAACAAAAAAGCCAAAGATACAAAGTGTGTACTGGTGAAAAAAAAAAGAGCCTAATAATTTTACTCACAGTCAAAACAGTGAGCTCCACTTCATCCATGACATTCAGCTCATCATCTGATAAATGGTCAGCAGCAGAAGCCGTCAGGTTATTATGTTTCTCTGTCATGATGGTCAGGGTTCCATTGTTCTTGTTCATGACCACGCCCTGTGATAAAATAATAATAAATATATTATGTTTTCAGAAGAAAATTTGAGTAGTGTTTGTCTGTGCAAAACTAAAGAATTCTAGGTGTTTAAAAGCAAAAGTCTCTGTAATACTGTGGTCTGTAGATAATGGCTTTAGTCTCTGCTTCAATGTAAACATGCATTACATCTTATTTTTCCCATTCTCTGCAAGGCTAAAATGGTAAGCCTGACCACTTAGAAAAATAAAAATCCCACAATCTCAACAATTCACATATAGGATCATTCATGTCTAGCACAAAGGGGCAGGACAAAACTTACACTGCTGGTCAAAACCAGCAACATGTAATATATTGGAATATTTAATGTTTTTGAAAGAAGTCCAAGGTTACATTTATTTGTTCTGTGTTTTTGCATTTATTACATGATCCTTTAGAAATCATTATAATATGCTGCTTTGATGCTCATTTATTATGAATTATTACTGGTGCTCAATTATTGAAAATGGTGCTTATTATTCAGTAGTAAGTTAAGCTTGTGGGTGGCAGTTCTTAGCCGATCCCGGGATCATTTGAATTTGGTTCATTCACACTGCCAGTGAGTTTTCAGAATCTGTGTGTGTGTTCACACACATCCTGTAAAGATCCTGTGAAGACACGTGACATCGACGTGGCATCTTAAATTTGCTTATGAGCCGCGATTTCTTTCTTGAGAAACCACACTTGTGCATTTTTTTCTGATTCGATCATAAACTAGAGCATCGCGTCCAGTTCCAATACCTGGCGAACGATACTGAATTCAGCGTCATCACTACAACACACCCCGTACGGCATTGATTACGGATTTTGTTCACACAGGGTGCGTTCCGGGTCTGATCCCGGCAATGTTACCAGGTCCCCATGTGTTTGCGTTCACACAGAAGGCACTCTGTATATTATTTGTTCAAGAGCGAAAGAGAACTCGAATCTGGCGTGCTGTCTGTGCACACGATACTGACCAACATCTTTCTGTGCGTTGTGTGTGTCACAGACAGGACATTCACAGACTTGAAAGTTTTAAAAGGTTTAAAAGTATATGCATGAATAAGAGTGAGATCATATAAATTAGGGCTACACGATTATGATGAAAATCATAATTGTCGATTATTCCCTTGAAATAGCGATTATTAATAACGATCATCACAATTTACATTGAATGTTTTGAATATAGCTTTATAACACAGTTTGAAGCAACTGCATGCCATATTTTTATATAAAAATAAAAAAAACTTTTTTCTTCTTAAAAAACTTTTTTTTTGCTTTTCTATAGCATTAAGCCTCATGTCATCTATACATCTATTTGGTTTCTTCTTTAAATAAATAAAAAAGTACCATTTATGCATGGTACAATAATAGGTGCTTTCGCACTGGGTAGTTCTAGGAACTTAGTTATAGTAACTAACCTCCAGGGTGGTTCTCCGAGAACTAAATGTTCCCCAAGGGTCATTATCCTGATTGCATTTGCACCGCCAGTAACTCTGAAGTAACGTAAGCTACGCTTGTTGTTTTGACTTTTATTTTGAAGGAGCTGAGAACGCCAGAGACTGAGCACACAGCGCTCACATTTCATTCTTCATGTCTTCATTAGCTTACGATCTGTTTAACAGTCCTGTCTAATATGTTATTAGGTAGAACTATTATACAAAGAAAGTAGACATTATATGAAAAAGTATTGGCGTTTGCCGTGTGGTTGATGTCCGATGTGACTAGCTGAGCAGAAATACATAATCATGTTTCACTTGGTCCCCTCAAAGTTGCATTGGATTTTCTCCTTAGCATAAAGTTTGAGAGTCAAGTCAAGTCACCTTTATTTATATAGCGCTTTTAACAATGCCGATTGTTTCAAAGCAGCTTCACAGTGTTAACAGGAAAACAATGCAACAGAATTTGATTCAGCTGTACAGCTGCTCTGGAGAAAACCGTGATGTCATCAGCTCAGTTCAGTTCTCATATAGTGTCAATGCGAGCAGATCAGTAATACAGCTAAATATATTTAGTGTCCCCAACTAAGCAACCGAGGCGACGGTGGCAAGAGTTAGTTCGTGGAGTTAATATATAGCCTGTGTACACTTCCTTTTATAAATGGCGGGGGCTAACATGCTGGTGTTTCGCGTGCATTCGCCCAGTCAACGTAACATGCTCTAAACACAGAATTTTAAGCACTCTTAAGCACGCAGAATAATGTTAGTGGAAGGTTTTGTTTTGTAATCGCGGCTTTGAACGATTGCGTAATCGTGGCATCTGTAATCGTGATTAGAAATTTGATTAATTGTGCAGCCCTAATATAAATGTAACGCTAGCCAAAGGATGATAGAAAAACAGATGCTGCATTAATATTTTTAACGCGTTAAATGGGAAAAAATTATTTCATGTGTTAACTTACATGCGTGTTTTAACTTGCAAGGCTGATAAGACGCTAGGGCCGGGTATTGACACAAATTTCACAATTCGATTTGATTTCGATTCACAAGCTTGCGATTCGATTTTCGATTCAATTCAATATCGTTTATTTTGGATATGTATCAGGTATAATACATGGAAAATTTTCTCAAGGAAAACTAATTTCTGAACTAATGTTGTAAACTATGGGAGTCATTTGATACTACATTAGCCTACTAATATTGAAGGTAAAAATTAACTGATTTGTATTAGAGCCGGGACTTTAACCCGTTCATTAAAATGAATTAATTACGGGACTTTAACGCGTTAATTAAGATTAATTACGCAAAAAATAAATAACAATTTTAACCACACTTATCTTTGCACCGCGGAACGTTTTTCAATGAATGAGTTTCGACGGAGCGATTATACTGGAGCACCAACTAGCGTTCTTGACTTCCGACAACAACAAACCACAGTGAACATGAACGAAGAAGCTGACGAGACCCCTTTGCTTGGCCCCGTGGATGGGAAATTTTGTTTTAAAAAACGAAAGGATGGAAGCATCGACAAGAGCATGGTTGTGTGCAAGCTATGCAACAAGGAATTTGCGCATCACCGCAGCACATCGAGCCTCAAATATCACCTCAACGCAAAACACATAGGAGTTTTTGAATTTCTGAAATGTACTGTATTTCTAAATATGCTATTGCTACACTTAATGGCAAACATTGCACTGGTCTGCTGGACTAAAATAAACAATATTTTGTTGATTAAGCTTATGTATTCAGTCATTTTTCAATGGTACACTAAAAATCCATGTGAAAAAAATGACTTCTCACTGTTCTCAGGTCAAATATTTATATGCAATTAAAATGCGATTAACTAATTCCAAAGCCTCTAATTCGATTAATTTTTTTAGTCCCGGCCCTAATTTGTATACAAACACTTAAATGACACTAAATTATGTTTTTTTATATAATAATAAAGTTATAATATTAACTTTACAATTACATAATCATAATTCTACTCCAATTCGTTTTTTTTTTTTTAAATATAAACATTTAAAGGGTGGCTGTCATAAAAACTTGCCAAATGTATTAAATATTGAAGAACATTGACAATGAATATCCTATGTAATGTGGTGCATATAATTAGCAAAATGCTCCTCTCTAGATTACATTTTTCTAGCTGACTAACAAGTTTATGGACACTGGATATGTTTTTCTGAGGTAACGGTGACGTTACGTGACATTGTTTACTTGTAAGCCGTTTTCCTTACATCTTTCTGCGGTTGAAACACTGATTGAGGGATTCTATGTGACATGATACGGATTTCGGTAAGTTGTCCTGTATCTTTTAACACACTTTCAGAAGCTCATTCGTGTTTATTTCGTGCTGTTACTGGTATTAAGGCGGAAAAGAAGATCCGTTCATGTTTGCTCCGCGCTGCTGGTTCTCTTGAGCTGAGCTGCGGCAGAGCGATCTCGCGCCACAGCGCCAAAACGGTATTTATGTTTTTGAATTTCGTAAAAAAAAAAAATAGACTAATCGATTCTTGGGATTTAAGAATCTATATTGTTTTGGAAAAGTGAGAATCGAGAAATCGATATTTTTTACCCAGCCCTATAAGACGCGAATCAAATATTTTATTGCCCAGTAAACACCCACTTGCACTCTATAGTCTAATGTCTGGCGTGGCAAACTGTCCCATTTATGTTTCTATTGTTCTCACTCGACAAACCTTTCACACCTCGGGTATGAGAACTAATCTTCATTATTCTTTTATGACTTATACATTAATCCACCCATTATCTGAAGTCTTTCTAGAAAACAAAAAAGCATATCAACCCTCTACGCACACCGTGGCAATATAATCGCCATTGGCTAGAACATTTTTTTGTTTACTCGCCAGACTGATATACTGTTTTATTTATATTAGTGCTGTCAAATCGATTCATTGCGATTAACCACATCCAAAATAAAAGTTTGTGTTTATATAATATATATGTGTGTGTACTGTGTATAATTAGTATGTGTATATACAAATACACACACATGTATATATTTAAGAAATGTTTTTATATTTAGGCCTAAATTATATATATTTATATAAAATATAAATTAAAAACTGGTGGTGGTGCTTAAGATATTGTTGGTCATTCAGTGTTTCTGTATGAAAAATAATAGTAATAGATCATATTAATTATTAATAAGATAATACTACCAATTCTACTACTAATCACAATATACAACGCACTAAAGATTGATGAGCTGCTGGGCTCATGAATATTAATCATGTTGTCAGCGTTGCTCAAACGGATTTGCTGAAATCAAAAGAGTGAGGGTAATAGATGAGCGCCAGCCAATGAGATTGTTGTTTGCGCATTAGTCCCACCCACTACCGCATATTTTCTGCTTCTTAAAAGCTGAAAAATTCCAAATAAACTCCATTGTTTTGTCAGGAAAATACAGCAAAGAATATGGTTTACATGTAGCTTGTCGATTCTGCGTGGTATGTAAGACTCTCTCTCTTTGTTTTTGTGTGTGCGTGTGTGTGTGTCAGATGTGCATCCGTTGAGCTGAACTGAAATAGATGGATCGCTTGACGGAGAGCGAAACTGTTTCTCTGAGTGTTCAGAGAGTGAAAATATATCTATGCTAAACTTATTCTTAGCCTCTAACACTAACACACACACACAGGTGAGTATAATCTAAGCATTTATTAGCCAATGGCTAATGATAGATATTGTTTAGTCGCCCGGAGTGAAGATTTACTCGCAAATGCGAGTGAATTTACTCACATTGTAGAGGGTTGCATATTTTTGGGACCTTATGTGAATTCTTTTAACAAATTAGACACGCAACAGAATAGCTCCTGGTAGAACAGGAGCTACAATTACCCTCAAGCTACACAATTTAAAAGATTATTATTACGCTTTACTCAAAACTCACTTTAAACCTCCATTGAGTGTTTGTAATAATATCTGATTGCGATTTAATGTGGATTTCAGTAATATAATGTTGTTAAAATATGTTTTATAAGCAGCTAAGCTTAGCATTTATAATTAACATCCTTTATTGATATGAAATCACACACAAATCATATACTACTATCTTAATCATTTGTTTATTAGCTTCTTGTTTCATGAACAGTGGTCAAATATCAAAGATGGAGTCTTTAATCTTTCTAATGATGCCCGATCAAGTAAGAGTATGATGTTTTTTTACGTGTAGCGAGTATAATCTGGGGCCGACAGAGATGCGCTGCAGGATAAGGAGTTAAGTAGAACATTTTTCACAATCATATGCTCATTTTGTTCGACACAGATTCTTCTGGATAAATGAAAAAAATTAATGAGCAGTTACAAGTGACAGAGGAGCATATCATTCAACAGCCCTACACTTTCACAGACAAACCCAGAAAAAAGGTCAGTGGGATATGATGGGATCCTTACCAGCTCCCTGATTTCTTTGGTGAGTTGAAAAGTGTCTGGTGTTTTTGGTTTGATGTTTGTGGCTCTTTGTTCCTTGGTAATCAAATTTGTCGCCAACTGGAACTCCACACGATCATACAGTAGCAGAGTTATATCGGTGTCCGCTTTGCCGAAGGGCAGTTTAATGGGATCCGTAGAGATAATGGTCCGGATGCAGCCAGGATCCTTGGAATTGCCCTAATTAAATACATAAAGAAAGAGATTTTTAAATGCTTCACTTAGTACAAATGTATACAACAGGACATTGTTACCATGACATATTAAAGCAGTGGATCACATAGGTACTGCAGGAGGGGTGGGTGAGATCAGCACAGAAGAACAGAAAACGTTCGTAACCCCGGTTCTCTGAGAACAGAGCGAGGTATCTCACATATGGGAACGCCCCCAGGCGTGATAGACTATGGAAGCACCAATTACACCACGTCTGTCCGAAGGAAGGACCAATCACAGCTCATACAAGGAGCCCACCCCCTCCTTATATATATGGCTGTGATCCCCGAAAACTGCATTCTGAGCATGCTTTTCCCCTGTGTTATGCGAGTAGGGAAGCTTGGTGAGATACCTCGCTCTGTTCTCAGAGAACCGGGGTTACGCAAGTAACCTAACGTTCCCTTTCAAACAATCGCTCGGTATCTCGCATATGGGAATGATATACAGTCCCTCCAGAAAAACGCGATTATGCGATCGCGTGATTTAACGCATAATCAGCCAAAGTCCGCATATTCATGCGGGGGCCGCATTTTTTCAAATACGCCGCACTTTCACCGCATAAATTGCCTATTTCCGCGTGCAAAATATGCGGGGCTATCATGATTTCATAATCCCCGCATTTTCGTTGCAAAAAAAGTCATATATATTAGCAGAAAGTTGAACAATTTTTGTTTACTTCACACAAGAGCCGCCATTTCCGCCTATTGCCATGGGAACGTTTTGAAGTGACGTGATTACCCGACGCGAACGTCATCGAAAAGCTTCAAACCCCGTGGAGAAACCATAGATACCGGTGAAACCATGATGAAGCACAAACTCCCATTGGCCAACAAAAATAACAGCAAAAGAGCAAAGCAGTTTCCCTGTGTGCTGACTGATTTCAAAACACAGCATCATGAAGCTTTGAAGCGTTATGAATCAATGAGTCGATTCAGCGGTTTGAAGCGTTATGAATCAATGAGTTGATTCAGCGGTTTGAAGCGTTATGAATCAATGAGTCGATTCAGCGGGTTGAATCGCCAAAGTCACGTATTTCAGCAGTTTGACACGCGATCCGAATCATGAATCGACTCGATGATTCATAGCATCATGATGCTGTGTTTTGAAATCAGTCATCACTATATAAGTCGTTATTTAGTTTTTTTTGCACACAATAACTATTATCGTCGCTTCATAAAGTTATTGTAGAACCACTGTAGTGAGATGGACTTTGTAACTTTAGTCTTTAGTAGGCTACCTTTTATGGGTCTTGAGAGTATACATTGTGCCAATGGAGGCCTTTCTGAGCCATCGGAATTCAACTAAAATATCTTAATTTGTGTCCAACAACATAAAGGGAAGTCATTAATGACAGAATTTTCATTTTTAGGTGAACTAACCCTTTAAGAGATTGCACTTTGTGCATTGGAAGCACTCAAATGTCTGTTTTGTATAGCGACATCTGTAAAACAGGAAGTTATTTATTAATTTTTTCAGAAGTTGTAGCATATTCCTTTTGTAAAGCTACAGAACTTGATTGACTAAATGTTTTGTAAATTTGAGCCATTATTAAGGTCTTCAATAAAACAAGATGAGAACTTAAATATTCCAGCACTTTCTGTGATGTAGTGCTTTTTTTCTCTCTCTCATCAAACCGCAGTTTTTGCAAGTTCCCGCAATTTTATCGCATAAAATTGCATAAATATCCCGCATTTTTCATCGCATTTTTTAAGAAAACGTGCCGCATAATCAAGGATTTTTGCCCGCAACAATCACAAAAAAAAGCCGCATTTTTCTGGAAGGACTGGATATAGCCCACTCCCGAAACGCATGCTTTCCGAAGCCGCCGAACAGGCCCGGCAAGAACGAAAGTTAAAGGGGTGGTAAACCACGATTTCACTATTCTAACTTTAGCTAACGTGTAATTTTGCTGCTTGAGCATAAACAACATCTGCAAAGTTACAACGTTCAAAGTTTAAAGCAAAGGGAGATATTTGCTTTTAAAGAAATCAGTTTCTAAGAACTACAGCAAACGGCCGCTAGGCGACTACACACATTCCTCCAGGGTTGGTGACATCAACAGGCTCAATATTTACATAAACCCCTCCTCCAAGAATATTAGATAAGGGGGGGGTGAGGCCATTTTGTATCGCGGCGCTGTTGTGGTATAGTTAGGCTGGAGTGTTGTTGCCGCGATGCCAAGGAAACGCTGTTATTTCCATCCGGATTGCAGGTCTGGGGTACTTGCTCTGTTCAGCCTTCCTTGGGACGGGGGTGCGTTGCAGAGCGTTTAACATACAGCATGTTATATGCACGTGTGTTTGAGTCAGCGGGGAATCAGGCGCGCGCAGGGCTCCCTGCGCGATTTCAATGCCAGATTTGCACAACGTCAGCTGCGTGAAAAAAAACACTGCCGGTGCGTGGATGCACGACGCGCGCGCTGCACATTTCACGGAGGACAACACAAACTTCCACAAACTTCGCGAGTTCAATACAGGATATGCACAACGGCTTGTCCTGAAAGCTGGATTTACAAACAGAAGCTGTTTACGGGCCACAACCTGTAAGTCTGATTTATTTTTCATCGATGTGTTTTCCTGTAATATGTTGTAGCAAGGAAGTAAACAGATGACAACGCTGTTCTGCAAACCAGTCTGTTAAATGCTCATTCATACTTAACGTTATCCGACGAACACCTAACATTACAAACACTAACGTTAAAATCTCAACAGCGAACCTGACATTAGTGTAAATGATTCTTTGATTAGAGCTTTTATGTATTGTTTATCTACAGGCATGCTAAACATGGTTCTGTGTGTGATTTGGCTAACTTACTAGTTAAAGCCAGTGCTTAGTGTTCGTTTTGGGTTAGTTCTTGCGACAGATATTTGGCTATAATAGTTCTAAAAATGCAAAAGTTAAAGTGCCATTCAGTAGCGATCACTATAGATCCGCAGTCTTTACTCTTGAGGACTGAACATGTTGAACAGGTTCTACTCGATCATCTTCACTCAAATGTTCTGGGTCTGATTCGGGCTCATATGGTTTTATTGACGCCGTTGTTTCTAATACTGACCAAAGCACAGCCTCCAGGTAAGGGGCGTGACGTTTCCGACAAACGTGCACTAGGCGGTTAGCGAATCACAACACACTGGGCCAGCTAACCAATCAGAGCCCACTGCGTATTTTTGAGGGACTGGCTTCATACAACCCGGAAAGCATCATACCGTTTTACAAGGAGGGACAGAGCAGTGTAGAATAAAGGTCAAATATATGAAAAATAAGGCAATTTTTTTTTTTAAACAAAGCATGAACACATGTTACAGTGCACCCCACAAACACAGTCAAGCCTTCAAAAGAATGTGTTTTACCACCCCTTTAACCTTTCAATTCTCCAAAGAGCCAACATTGAGAACTGCATGAGCCATAGAAGGCGCAGTGACATCCAGACGGTAAAATCTGATAAATGTATGAGGAGAAGCCCAGCTTGCAGCTGCACAAATATCTCTTACCGAAATCCCCTTAAACAACGCCCAAGACGTAGCTATACCTCTTGTAGAATGAGCCTTTAAACCTGCTGGGGAATTAAGGCCCATAGACGTATAGGCCAATTCAATTGTAGCAAGATCGTTTTCAGAGATAGGAGCTTAATATCAACACTCTCCAGAGGTTCAAATGGAGCCCGAGTGAAAGCATTCAGAAGCAAGGATAAATCCCATGACGGGACCAGGCGCTTAGACACTGGTCTCAGACGCTTCACTCCCTTCATAAAACGGAATACCAGAGGGTGCCGTCCCACTGAAACTCCCTCGAAGCCTACGTGACAGGCTGAAATGGCAGCCAGGTAAACTTTAATAGTAGAAAACGCTCTCTCATTGTCCATTAAGCTTTGTAAAAAGCAGAGTACATCACTCACCGCGCACTGAAAAGGAAAAACTCCTTTACGTGTACACCATTCCTCAAACACATGCCATTTAAGGTCATACAGAGAGCGCGTTGATGGAGCTCTAGCGCTCTGAATAGTGTTTATAACCTCTTGCGGGAGCCCGAGTGCATTTAAATGTAACCCTTCACGGGCCAGACTCGTTCTGGGTGTGGGTGAAATATCTACGGCAGCCTTGCCGTACATCCCCCAAATCTGATCAACCACCTGCGGGTGGAGCACCCATTCTCCGTACAATGGGTTGCCCCTTGAAAGCAGATCCGCCCCCACATTCAGGACCAATGGTACGTGCATCGCGCGCAGCGAGCTGAAGTGCGCAGTGCCCCAGACAATCAGTTTGCGAGCAAGACTGTGCAATTGCAACGATCGCGTTCCCCCATGGCGATTGATATATGCCACCACCGTCGTGTTGTCTGTCCTGACCAGAACATGAAACCCTTCCAAGAATGGGAGAAAATGTTACAGGGCCAGAAAGACTGCCATTAACTCCAAAATATTTATGTGAAGTTTGCGAAGGTGGGGAGTCCAGCGACCGTTTACCGATCTGCCCTGAAAAACCGCTCCCAGCCTGACAGGAATGCATCTGTTGTCACTACTTTTCTCAGCGACACGCTCCCCAAGGAAACCCCTTCCCGGAATAAACAGGGATCTCTCCACTGACGAAGAGCCGTCACGCAATCCACAAGTATTCTCACTCTGCGCGCGAGGTGCCGCTGAGGACACAGTCGCCTCTCTGCTACCAATCGCTGGAAGTCTCAAATTTTTAGCAAGCCCAGCGGGACCACGGACAGCGACGAGGCCATCATGCCTAAAAGGCGGAAAGAAGTTCTAAACGATACCAAGTTTCTCTTGCGAAACTGGGCAAGGCACTGATAAAAAGCCCTTATCTTCCTTTCCGAGAGCATGTATGCCACAGAGTCTATTCGCAAGCCCAGATACTCTAATGTCTGAGATGGAATCAATTGGCTTTTGGCCTCGTTGATTATGAACCCCAGATTCGTTAGATGAGACGTGAGCATTTCTGTGTACCGCTCCGCGCGCTCCCGCGAGTGAGCGCAAATCAGATAGTCGTCCAGATAGGCCGATATTCTGAGCCCCTTGTGTCTCAGTGGAGATAATGCTGTCTCTATGCACCTGCTGAAGATGTGAGGAGCAAGGCTGAGCCCAAACGGAAGAGTAACAAATTCGTACGCTTCGCTTCGAAAGGAGAACCTGAGATATTTCCTGTGCGCGGGATAGATACTTATATGAAAGTAAGCATCCTTGAGATCTACCGCAGTGAACCAGGCGAGGAGGGGATTGGGGCGCCTGCTCCGTGCTCTTGGGTTTCGCCGTCCTGGGTGCACTCAAAAACCTCCTGTTCTGCGTTGGAGGAACAGGACGCAGGGGGACAGGAGGATGTGGTGCTCTTTTTCTTGTCAGACATATGTCAAACGCCTCTCCTTCCTTCTTCTGGAGGTCGCACCTCTGTCTCATCGCCGCAACAGCTGGACCAAACAGTCCGCTAGCATCCACAGGAGTGTCGAGAAAATCTAATTTCTCCTTGTCTCCTATGCTCGAGAGATTAAGCCACAGCGACCTCTCGCCCTTGACGGCAAGAGCCATGGTACGGCCGGAGCTTTGCACCGCACCGCGTGAGGTGCGTAAGTTGAGATCTGTTATGTTGCAGATCTCCTCCCAGACGCCCGGGTTTATATTGCCGGCGACCAGCTGAGTACCCAGCTCCTCCAACAACTCGGCTTGATAGGCTGCCAACAATGAAGTGACGTTAAGTGCCCGCACCGCTAGTCCAGAGGATTTATATATATTTTTGGTACATGGAAGCTGTGAAGCGTTCCATTTTTCCCGGGAGGGAGGGACTGGAAGATGAGAGAGTGGTCCGCCTGTTCGGATTCAGGTGGTGAGCCACTGACCATTTCGCTCACATCGAGCGACGAGTAACCCTTTACGGGCACACGGTGAGAAAAGGGCTTGTCCCACGATCGTTTCATCTCTGCTACACACGCTGGCAAAGCGGGAAGCAGTTGTTTCGCCGGTGGAAGGCGAGCAGGGAGCCTTTTTCCGTCTTAGATATCACGTTTAACTCCAGGATCCCCAGGAGTTACGGGCCAAGCGATGCCAAGCTTGGCTGCCGCACGCTTACACACTTTGACCAGGTCACAGTCTACTACCGTCGACTAGGGGTGGGGGAAAATTTTTATACTTGGATGCATCGCGATGGGTGCATCAGACAGAGTTATGGCACGCACGGAGATGAGAATGGTATGTATGGACTTCTCTAACTCTGGGGGATACGGTGAATAAGATAAAGTCCCAAAAAGTTGGCGTGTTCCTTTAAACAATTTTTGATTAATCGTTAGCGTTGATAATCTTTACATTAAAAATGAAAGTGGATGGTTAGATACCATGGACGGATATCTTGTCCCATCTTCCATTTCTTGATTAGACAAAAAGTACTAATGTGACTTTTACTCACTTCAGGAAGGGTTGTGAGAACTACGCCTTCATACACCGCACTCTCAATGTCATCTGTTCCTCCTGGTGCCACTTTCACGTCAACCGCACATTCTTTTCCCTGACATCACAAACAGTTATAGTACAAATTTAGAACAATTTCAAAATGCTTTAAATTAATTCTGGGATTGTAGCACATATATAAAACACTTACCAGATTTTTCACTACTGTGAAATGCACTTTAACCCCAGGCACCAACTGAGTTCGGTTTCCAAAAAAGGCATCGAAAACAAAAGAGAATTTCTTCAAATCCTCCCGTTCGATGAAACCACAACTATTCTGAGGGGGAAATCAAAAACAGTGCTATCAAAATGTTTGATAAAATGTAGCACAAGAGCAATTTTAAATGGTTTTAAATGTTACTCAGAGAATAATGGATAAAATAAGATAATTCCAGTCCTGGCTTCTGATTGGTCAGCATTTGTCTGTCCACAGCACGCAATATTATTCAAAATACATAATCATGTCATCTGTCATGGAAGACTTTTTTTGATTACAGAATTCATAGTTTGAATGTTCTTGTTTCCTTTAACTTTTAGGTAAATTATGCATGGCTTTTATTATGGCTATTAACAATGCACAATGATATTCAAAACTAGAATGTAACAATTTTAATATAATACAAAACGTGTTTTACGTTGCATGAGTCTGTCTCAGCTGGTTAGGTCAAAGACGGATGATTAACATGGAAAACTTTTATTAAATGTCACGATTTAGCATCACATTTGGTACGGGAACACTGATATGTTCACCAGATTATTCATTATTAATATTAAAATAATATAAATTTACAATATTATTAATACTTACGCCAATAAATGAAACGACACCCAATGAGCGTCCACGAGGAGTGCTGAAACAAAAATGCACAAGGCAGTTTACATCAACAGCCTCTCCTTTCTCAGAACCACCATCCGTTTTCAAGCCAAAAAAAGCATGACTATAAATTAAAATTACTTTGCAGCGATATTCTTGAACGTTGATATCTTTGACGCCATCGATTTAGGAGGTACTGTCTTTGTCTCTTTTGGTGCCGGCTGATCTTTATTCTGTGGAGGTTGGGGAGGAGGCTCGCTCTGAAATAACAAGCACAGCAGACATTGCACTGCAGATCTACAAGATTATACAAGAGCAATCATTTAGTACTGAAACAAATACAAGGGTGAACTTCCTGTTTGATTGACAGGTTTAGTGTGCGCTGCTCCAACGATTGCAAAGGGAGCTTTCTTTATAGAATTTAATCAATGTTG
Source organism: Gobio gobio (assembly GCF_949357685.1). NCBI lineage: Eukaryota > Metazoa > Chordata > Actinopteri > Cypriniformes > Gobionidae > Gobio > Gobio gobio. The sequence continues at coordinate 9,323,139 of NC_137111.1, forward strand.
AATAACAGATTATTTTCATCCTACCAAGAGAAACAATGCAAGTTGACGTTTAATCACTGGTCTGATTTACTGACACACAGGCAAAGAACATCTGAATGTACATGAATCATTACATTTCAGATCAAGCATTAGAATTAACAGTAACTTACAATATTTTGCAATCCTCTCCTCAACGGCATGTTTATTGCTTGGTAACTCAATCTGGTTTAGCACCATGTGGCCTATGTTAATAAAGGCTACCTATTCTATTGCATGTTATACAAAAAAAGGTGGACGGGGCTAAACGGGCAGTGATGAAGTAGGCGTTGATCTTCTTCTGCTGAGGCGATGCTTGCCTCCCTTTGACGTCATAGATCCCCACTTCGAAAAACCTGTTGTTTGCTGGGCCTGGTGTCAATAAAAGCTTTTATTGGACTAACAAGGAAGTTTTCAGTTCTGAAACTTACAGGATATTCTTATAGTATGAGGACCTCTTATATGTCAAAAACTCAAGGAAAATGTGATAATATTATAATTAATATTATATTTTCAATGTTTTAACAGCATTTCAAAGTGAAACTATTGCAGGTTTTTAAATTCAAAAAACCTTTCCGTTTTTATCATTTTTATTGAAGTTATTTGGTAGTCAGAGGCGGGGTGGGGCTTGGGGGGGCCGCCAGATTCTTTTTTTTTAAGGTTTGAAGGGGAACGTGACCAAAAAATGTTTGAGAACCACTGCATTAAAGCTACATCAATCTCCACCACAGAAATTAAGTACAGAGAAAGTGTTTTTTAAATCAATGCATGGTGGATTTAATCAATATCCCAAGCCTGACTACTGTGCATCTGCCCCATTAGCTCAATTGTCTTCCTGTAGTTCAAACAGTAGAGCGTGGCACTAGCAAAGCAAAGGTCATGGGTTCGATTCCCAGGGAAAGCAAGAACTGACAAAATGTAAAATGTGTACCTTGAATGCAATGCAAGTCGCTTTTGGATAAAAGCTTCTGCCAAATGCATAAAAATTTAAAATGTAAATTAGAGCAGAAATGGTCGTCAGATTGGCAAGTGAAGGCACCCATCACAGTTTGAAACGTTTAGGTGCAGGTAAACATTAAATTGATATCAAAATAATAAAACAGCATAGAGGAAAATGCTTAGGTGACTAGTTTTCCCAGTGCTGACAATCTGAAGCTGAAAGAATGGTATGTATGGACTTCTCTAACTCTGGGGGATACGGTGAATAAGATAAAGTCCCAAAAAGTTCCTTTAAACAATTTTTGATTAATCGTTAGCGTCGATAATCTTTATATTAAAAATGAAAGTGGATGGTTGGATACCATGGACGGATATCTTGTCCCATCTTCCATTTCTTGATTAGACAAAAAGTACTAATATGACTTTTACTCACTTCAGGAAGGGTTGTGAGAACTGCGCCTTCATCCACCGCACTCTCAATGTCATCTGTTCCTCCTGGTGCCACTTTCACGTTAACCGCACATTCTCTTCCCTGACATCACAAACAGTTATAGTACAAAGATTAGAACAATTTCAAAATGCTTTAAATTAATTCTGGGATTTTAGCACATATATAAAACACTTACCAGATTTTTCACTACTGTGAAATGCACTTTAAGCCCAGGCACCAACTGAGTTCGGTTTCCATGAAAGGCATCGAAACCGAAAGAGAATTTCTTCAAATCCTCCCGTTCGATGAAACCACAATAGGGCTGTAATCAACCAAAGAAAATCTTGGTCGACTGAAGTCCTGAAATTTTCGACTAAAAATCGACTAAAATGACATTAGGAAAAAAAATGTTACATGAATAAGCTGCGCACTGTGCGCAGTACTTGGTAGCCTTGTTGTCTGCCTAAATTAATTATAAATAAACATAAAAAACTAGTAGGCTATTTGCAGTATATTAAATAGTTTTTGAGCTGATTATTTTGCACTGAAATGAGTCTGACACACGAGTCTGTCGGCTCTGACAGCGTTGCATCACATGCATCTGCGCAATATCATAGCCTATGACTTCCGAAAATATAGTACTATATGTTGTCAACTAGATATCATCACAAGAACTTTTGAGGAATATGCAACATAATTTAGACAATTGTTTTTGTCATATGTATTATAATAACTAACAAGACAATATCATTTCAGCCGCTCTGTGCAGCTCGAACAGGAGCTCAGCGTCACGGCTGAGACACAAATAGACTATTAACTTAAAGCTTTTACTCTTAAACACAAAAGGCACGTCCACTTTAAAGGGTTAGTTCACCCAAAAATAAAAATTCTGTCATTAATTACCTTAATTACATTAATTACACCCTCATGTCGTTCGACACCCGTAAGACCTCCGTTCATCTTCGGAACACAAATGAAGATATTTTAGTTGAAATCCGAGGGCTCAGAAAGGCCTCCATTGGCACAATGCACTTTACACTCTCAAGACCCATAAAAGGTACTAAAGACGTCGTTACAAAGTCCATCTCACTACAGTGGTTCTACAATAACTTTATGAATCGGCGAGAATAGTTTTTGTGCACAAAAAAACCCTAAATAACAACTTATATTGTGATGACCGATTTCAAAACAATGCATCATGAAGCTTCGAAGCGATATGAATCAGTGAGTCGATTCAGCGGTTTGAATCGCCAAAGTCACGTGATTTCAGCAGTTTGACACACGATCCGAATCATGATTCGACTCGCTGATTCATAACGCTTCGAAGCTTCATGATGCATTGTTTTGAAATTGGTCATCACTATGTAAGTCGTTATTTAGGTTTTTTTTGCGCACAAAAACTATTCTCGTTGATTCATAAAGTTATTGTAGAACCACTGTAGTGAGATGGACTTTGTAACGACGTCTTTAGTACCTTTTATGGGTCTTGAGAGTGTAAAGTGCATTGTGCCAATGGAGGCCTTTCAGAGCCATCAGATTACAACTAAAATATCTTCATTTCTGTTCCGAAGATGAACGGAGGTCTTACGGGTGTTGAACGACATGAGGGTAAGTAATTAATGACAGAATTTTCATTTTTGGGTGAACTAACCCTTTAATAAAAAAATGAATATTTATTAAACAAGCCAGATCAAGAGCAGAAAAAACGCTCTCACAATTAAATAAATCATATACAAGAAAACTAGCCTTCTTCAATCTGTCGATCTTCTCTAGTGGGTTGGGCTAATCCAAAAGAAGTGGAAACAATGGGGGTGTTCTGAAGACAGACTGTTACCTGTGAAACATGGGTGCTTTGAAAACACCCCCATTAGCAATTAGTGCTTTCCACCTGATGAAATGAACGCGGCGAGGCAACATCACTTGCCCACCGTGGCACCGCCCACCGTCTTTTTGATTTTTTTTATAGTAATAAAATAATTTAGTTCAGTTAGAAAACAGACAATACAAACAAAAACTGAACGTATCTGCTTAATAAAGCAGGATCCGACCGTGAGTCTCGGCAGCGGCAGGAGTCATTCATCAGATTTAAGAGTGAGGAGCTGACTGAGATGATCGCGGAAGATTTGGTTTCAAAGCGAAACGTAAAAGCGCCTATTTAAGGGAGTTCGTCATTTGTTTTGTTCTTGTGTTTTTCATTAAAAATAATAGGCTAATGAACCCACAATTCAAGCAACCCGCAGCCGAATTGGCGCCAATTCAAAACCGAAAGTAAAATGTGCACAGCCGCACAGAGCGCGCATTGTTTATTTTCGCCTGGCTCCGCAGTGCGAGCCTCCGCACTACGCTGACTGCGCGCATTTATTTTTGCCGCGCGCACCCTCGCGCTCGTGCGGGCGCGTCGAGTATAAGCAAGGCTTTATGGACGAACTGTTATTCATTCATGGCGTGCATTTCAATCATAGACTGATCAATGCTTGATCAGTGCCCTGACTACTGAACTAGGGAACTGATTGAGACGCACCCATGGCCTCACAGAGCGCGCATTTACAGACGAGCTGTCATTCACGGTGTGTGCGCACTGGCGCGTTTTCAGTTCAGAGCAGTCGTGTGCATGTTACTTTCGGTTAGATAGAATTAGTGATTTAAAAGCCTCCGCCGGTGATACCGGTATTACCGGTGTTGTCACACATCAATTAACCGGTGGGAAAATTTCCTCACCGTCACATCCCTAGCCAGAACGTATCGACTAATAATCGACTGGGAGATTACAGCCCCTAAACCACAACTATTCTGAGGGGGAAATCAAAAACAGTGCTATCAAAATGTTTGATAAAATGTAGCACAAGAGCAATTTTAAATGGTTTTAAATGTTACTCAGAGAATAATGGATAAAATAAGATAATTCCAGTCCTGGCTTCTGATTGGTCAGCATTTGTCTGTCCACAGCATGCGACATTATTCAAAATACATAATCAGATCATCTGCCATGGAAGACTTTTTTGGTTACAGAATTCATAGTTTGAATGTTCTTGTTTCCTTTAACTTTTAGGTAAATTATGCATGGCTTTTATTATGGCTATTAAAAATGCACAATGATATTCAAAACTAGAATGTAACAATTTTAATATAATACAAAACGTGTTTTACGTTGCATGAGTCTGTCTCAGCTGGTTAGGTCAAAGACGGATGATTAACATGGAAAACTTTTATTAAATGTCACGATTTAGCATCACATTTGGTACGGGAACACTGATATGTTCACCAGATTATTCATTATTAATATTAAAATAATATAAATTTACAATATTATTAATACTTACGCCAATAAATGAAACGACACCCAATGAGCATCCACGAGGAGTGCTGAAACAAAAATGCACAAGGCAGTTTACATCAACAGCCTCTCCTTTCTCAGAACCACCATTAATTTTCCAGCCAAAAAAAGCATGACTATAAATTAAAATTACTTTGCAGAGATTTTCTTTAACGTTGATATCTTTGACGCCGTCGATTTAGGAGGTACTGTGTTTGTCTCTTTTGGTGCCGGCTGATCTTTATTCTGTGGAGGTTGGGGAGGACAGGCATTTCCAGGAGGAGGCTCGCTCTGAAATAACAAGCACAGCAGACATTGCACTGCAGATCTACAAGATTATACAAGAGCAATCATTTAGTACTGAATCAAATACAAGGGTGAACTTACAGTGGCATTGAACACTTCAGGTGGAGGCTGTACTGGACCTGGCCCCCGGCAATCTTGTGGCGGTCCAGCAAACCCTCCTCTCTCTCCAAATGCATGATTGCCCTTATTTGCATGACACAAAAAAAATTACTTGCTTAATTCTACATTAAAATTAAATAGTTTTTTAATGGAATATTGTAGTATTTATTATAAATGATTTATCCACGGTCATACATCTTAATTTATGTGTCCATAAAATTTAATCAAAACAACTTCCCATTAGGGCTGGGTATCGATTCAGATGTTCCAATTCGATTCGATTTTCGATTCAACTCAATGAATACAGATTTAATACAAATACTATATTTATAAAAAAGAGTGGGTAATTAAAAAGAAATTAGGAGCCACAAAACTGTATTAAACACTTTTTATTTTAGGTACACTCTGGGACATTAAAACAGAACCCATCTCTATATTTCAAACACATACAATTATGTTAAATACAATACAATTTTGATGTAACTTTATTCTACAAAAAAAATTATCTGAGAAGTATTTTATAAAAAAAAAATTTATGGATATTTTGATATATTTATTCTAAAACATAAAAAGGATATTGGATGATTTTCAGCAATTTTCACTACACGACAACAAACTTTTCATGCGACTTTGCCACCCGTCATGTGTGCAGTTCCTTTTCATACACGAGAAGCGCGTTCATACCATAGACAGTAAAAGAAATGGACACAGCGACCCCATAGGCTTCGACAGGGAAAAGTGAAGGCAATTAGAAGCACTCACTTCCTGATGGCTGAGCTTAACGACGTAGATGTGACGTGAGCAACCAGGCTGACAGTTGTAAGTCTTCTAGTAGTTGTGCAAAGTGAAATCTGAATCACGTTGTCGAAATATTTTGTCCCGTTGCTTTTGGCTCTCTATGGTAGGGATGGGCGATATCTTATCGTTTACGATATACCGGTAAAAATTCTCCCCACGATAAGAATTTGTCTTCCCGCGATAATAACGATAAAGCCTAGTTGATGGCGCGACCCATCCGCACAGTGCCGCCGCTGGCCGTGTTGATGCCCTAAGCGTTATTACTTTATGATGGCCGTGGTGGCTGCGTTCGTCACTTTGTATATCTGAACTTTTCTTGTGGTGCTCCCCGCAGCACTTGGTGCCCTACGCGGAGCGCGTGATGGGAGCGGCGGACTGAATCCGCATCTCACGTGCAGAGCTGCGGAAGAGTTCATAGCTAAACGAGGGGCTACCTGAGGGCAATCTGAACCTGTACATACAGATATATTTTCACTCGCTGAGCACTTGGACTGACCGCTTAAGAGATTCGCTCTGTCTCAATCGATCGGTAAAGCACACTATTTCAGTTCATCTCAATGAATGCGCGCATTGTATTTGACGCACAATAAACACTAGTGGGAGGCGCGCGACTGAGAGCGCTCAGTGTTACACACACACTCAAAGAGAGAGCGAGAGAGTCTTACACAACACAGAATTGACGTGCTACATGTAAACAATATCCTTTGTTGTATTTTCCTGTAAAATAAAGGTGTTTATTTGGAATTATTCAGCCTTTCGTGAACAGGAAGAAACGAATGCACAAACCAAACGGGAATCTCATAGGCTGTGCCTGTTTTGATTTCAGCAAATCAGTTCGAATGAGCGCTGACAACGTGATTAATATTCATGAACCCAGAATCTCATTAATCCTTAGTGCAGTTTATTTTTATTAGTTGAAGAATTCGTGGTATTATTTTATCAACTCAAATGACTGAAGTTCTATAATTAAATCCTTATTTGTAACTTTTTTGTAATCTGAAGACATGGTTGGGATAATTACTTTTGCTGTTTCTGCTATTTTTACCACTGTTTGCACCATGAGTGTATGAATACATACAGAATCGGTTTACATTTAAAACTTGTCATTGATTTGAATTATTATTGTTTGTATTGTGTGATGTTTTTCAGCACAGTTGCAATATTTAAACATTACCTGCACTTTTACAGAAGACAATTATATCTGCAACTTTTCCATTTCTGAAAAGGCTGGTGTGGAATTTTACATAAAAAAAATAAATGTATATATATTATGTATTATAGGAGCCTATTTGATGACAGGTACGTTTTAAGTAAGATCATTTGTTTTTCTGAGTCTGCATGCAGAATGTATCCAAACTTGTATCCAAAAACATGGGGAATGATACTACATTTATCGTCATTGATATCGTTATCGCAATAAATACTAGAAAATATCGGGATACATTTTTAAGTCCATATCGCCCATCCCTACTCTATGGGCTTCTCCCCATGCTTCTCCCTTGACTTTATCGGACTTTATGCCTCCACGTCCCCCTGTTTGCCTGATAGATAGCAAAAGATTGCCTGCGAGCTTCTCCTCCTGTCTATACGATAATTTCTCAACTGTGCGCTGGTTGTCGCGTGATTATGACGCAATCGTTAGCCTATTCTTACAAAAACGGCTTCTACTGGGCGATAGTACAAGGTAATGGAGCCTTTTATACATTGTCGTGTTTCTTAAGAAATAAACAATGGACAAATGGAGTCTTTAAACGCCTCAGATGTAGTTATTCGCCGTCAAAGTGACGCCAAAATGAATGGGAGTCAATGGAATGCTAACAGCAGGTGATGGCTTGGTTAGCAATGGCCGCCCCTATGGAAGGTACGCTTTCCAGCTGTAGGATTACCCCCTTTGTTCATACCTGGACACAAGTAGTTGCCGTGGTAATGAACAACAATACCTTAACGTGCTGATTTATGTAACTTTTATTTGACGAAATCGGCTTATAATATAAGCTATTAGGTTAAAATTATTGGTCCTGTGCTGTCTATTCAAGTTTAGATCATAATGTAGGGATGCACCGAATATTCGGCCACCGAAAATGCCCAAAAAATGCATTTTCGCTTTTCAGCCGAAAGACTTTTACCACCGAAACAACACGGTCGAAATGTTGTGATGACGCAAACAGAAACCGCGACCTGCACGTGGCACTTGCTTGTCTGAAGCAACATGTCTGCGGTGTGGACGTATTTCAGTATATCTGAGAAACACCCACATCTGCTCCATGCACAAGCACTGACAGCGAGAGCTCATGTTCTCGATGAGAAGAGGACCAGAATTCACTGTGAAACCGAACAGTTTCCGAATGCAATCTTTAACAGTGGGAATGTTTTAAGTGCGGAACACACTTCAATCTGAGTTCACACACCAACATCGATCAACATGTATCACGAAATTCAAACGATAAATGGCGTTTTGACGCTCTTTAATGTGATAATGTGTGATCACTGATCACATCAGTCAAGCGGCGGCGCGCGCGCATGAACGTGATCGTCTGTGAGCGCGATCGATCATCTTTTCCCAAAGAATAAACATGAATGAACATCTAAGGTGTGTTGAGGATACATTACAACTTACTGTCATGTATCATATGTGGTGTAATCGCTCAATCAGTGTTTCAACGGCGAAAAGATGTCAATATAACTGCTGTAAACTAACTTTAGCATCACATTTACCTCAGGCAGTCATTCAGTGTCCACAGAATTTTATTCACTAGAGTAAATCAACTCTTTCACTAAATAGATGACCTATATTAGCCGTTATATTCACTATATTCTACTTAACCTGTTAATGATATCTTGATTATTTCATGTATGTTTAAATAAACCTGTCATGAAAATGACAGACACTGTGTATAAATGATTATATTTCAACAACGAATTGGATAAAAAACTATTTTATAATTAGATTTAGAAGTTATTGCAAAAACTGCCTTATGTGAAGTTTACATGTTTGCGTACTATGTTATTTGAGTGTTGATTATTATACATAAAAATAAATGGCAACTGATTTTAGGCTAATAGTTTGGGCTCTGTTGTTAACCTTTAATATTAAAGTGCAAGTAAGGGCTTCCTATATAGTTTACAGCAATATCTTCAATAAACTTTTAGTTATAATTTAATTAATTTAAGGACAGATACTTTTTTTTTTCTTCAGTAAACCAATAAAAATAAATAAAAAGCCATTTTGTAAAACTACACTGAGTAACTATTTTTGTTTATTCTTAGCTAAAAACACTTAGTTCTTTCAAAAATATATGTGCTCATTAATGTATATTTACTTCTTTCAAGTAATAAAGTATTCTCGTAAGTTTATAATATGCCATTTAAAATAAATACGGGTGAGGGGTTCTAATGTGGGTCGCCATGTTGCCCCTCAATCTTGAAGTACATTAGCCAAAGAGGGACATACCCGTGAATTCAAGCTTCGCCTTTCGCGTTTTTTTCGCGTTTGTCGAATGTGGACGAGGTCGAACTGGAAGCTAGGGCTGCACGATATGAGGAAAAGCTGCGATGTGCGATAACATTGTTTAATATTGCGATGACGATATGACTTGCGATAAATATTAAAATGTGAATAGCTATAGCCTACTGTTCCCATGTCTTAGTGCTTTAATAGGTCGTGTTCAGTGTTGGCAGTAACGGAATACATGTATTAAAACAGCATTTCATATTAAAGAAAAAAAGAGAATGGAGAACGAAATATAACACGGCAGTGCAACTGTGCAGTGGCGCGGTGGCGGATACACACGCACGCATGCCTAGGCCAATATATATTTTTAGCCTATATATATATAAATTCGTTATATATTCGTTAAATATATTATTCGTTTATATTTTTTATTTTCAAAATGTAGGCTATTTAATTGAGATATATATATCTCAATTAAATAGCCTACATTTTGAAAATAAAAAATATAAGGCTCAAACATGCGTTTATTTTAGTAGGCCTACTTCCGTCAGTGAAACAACATAGCCTACTACAGCCTGTAAAACATTTAAATAAATATCTGTAAATAATCAAAATATAAATAATATAAGTTAAATATTAGTTAAAGAAAAAAATCTTTAATATTTCCCCACAGACGTGCGTCATATGCCTTTGCGCTAAAAGGGATGACACGAGCAGGAAAGAAGCATCGTTTTCTAATATCTTCATGTTTTCTTCCAATGTTCCAAAACTGATAGGCTACTTGTAGTAAAATGTGAAGAACGAAATTATCTTCCACAGGGTCAAGAACTGAGGCTTTGTTTGATTATGCGCTGTGAGAGAAAGCGAAACTAAAATTCTCCGGCGTGTATGAAATGCGCTATACACAAAATCTCACAAAAACAAGTCTAATAGCAGCACAAACTGTGTTAAATAAAGTAAAGTTTGAAGTAAAATGTATCTGTCCTACCTTTTCTACTTTACCACAGTAAATGATGCGAATATAGCCTACTCCTAAATAAATCAAACAAGGAAGAAATGTTTAATCCCCTGTCAGAGACGTAAATGAGGATTTGGGAAAATAAATAAGAGATTCCATGTCCAGTAGAATAAAATGGAGTAAGCCTATTGTTAAATTCGGGGAAAATCGTGTGACCAGATAGCAAAACGCAAGCATATTTAAATTTGGCTCACGACATAAAGCCTCGATCGGCATGAATCCATATGTTTCCATGGCTGTGATGTAACATTTAACTGCGAACCTATTATTAATTTTGTAAATAAAACTTTGTGCTTCACTCGTGTCATAATATTCACGTAAAACAGCTTCACATACACAAAAAAAAAAAAAAGTATTTTGGCCGACCACCGCCGGTGCTCCTGCTTAGTTGACGTGCAACGGCTCTTGGGCTAGTAAATCAGCTCATAATGTTCTCCTATGCGCTGATTTACTAGCCCAAGAGCCGTTGGCCCCGTTTGACGTTAGCTGAATATTTTATAATATATGTTTAGTAAGCAGGATTTGATGGCCGCATTCCTACACTTATAAAATGCAATTTGGAAGTGTGGAAGTAATCCAAGTATTCATAATACGTTACTCAGATTGGCGCATGTAATAAACTGTATTCCCTTATTCATCGTGTCAGGCTGTCTGTTGCGATGTGTTCATCGCGCGAGTTCATATCGCGATGACGATGAAAATTCGATGTATCGTTCAGCCCTACTGGAAGCCATGTTAATCTAGGACTAGATTGGCCACCGTAGGAGTTAAAACGAAATCGGAATTGAGAGGAACAGAAACTAATACAAGCATACTAATACCAATACAAGCACTAATGAACATATACAAGTTCACCGCTGGATGGGGGAAAATATAATAATAATAATTAATAATTTATTACATTTATATAGCGCTTTTCTAGGCACTCACTCAAAGCGCTTTTACATAGAAGGGGGGAATCTCCTCAACCACCACCAATGTGCTGCATCCACCTGGATTAGGGTTGGGAACCGAGAACCGGTTCTTATGCAGAACCGAAACTGATTTTTGAAAAATACCAGAACCGCGCGAAATTCCTAAGTTTCGGTTCCGAAAACGGTGCAATGTGTGTGCGAAACGCTGGCAGCGTATCCTTTAATAGCGAGCGACAGCTCACCTCATCATGAATATTAATTACGTTGCCTGCCGCTTTCAGGAGTGCAACCAATTAACGCAGTTCAGCACTGAAAGCCCTCGCACTACACATTCACGGTTTTTGCGTCAGATATTTTCGCATGGTGAAGAGAAAGTCACAAGTATGTAGACACATAGATATGGATATCTACGTGTAGACATCCCAAGTCTCCCGGAAGTTCCGGGAGTCTCCCGCATATTGATAGCGGCTCCCTGATGCCCACAAATTAGTTAAATTCTCCAGCAATCTAGAGCGAGCGAGCAAGAGCGCGCATGCGAGACACAAACTGTGTACACGCGCACGGCAGAGAGGGAGAGAGAGCGAGAGACCTTGCGTGTGTGTGCTAGTGTGCACCTAATGAAGCGCATGTAAGACAGAGAGCATCCTGATTGGCCTGTTTCGGTAAGTCAACCAATCAATTGTCAGTGTGGGCGAGCTACAACTAATTAATAAATCTAACTAAAAAATATAATTTATAACTTGGTTTTATTCAGAGACAGAGAGAGAAAATGTAATAAGACAATTTCAGAGGTGTTCATTTGAACATTTAATTTTAATGTCCATAAATTCCTTTTTTTTGTTGTTGCAAGAATGGCTTACTGTAATACTGTAATATGTTCAAAACAGGACTTTTTTTGATATTGCCAAACTGTAAATTAATTTGAGAGCAAGTAATAAACACAAAAAGGATTGTTTGAGTTGCATATTGTGCCTTTTCCTTTACCACTATTTGTTTAATAATTTTAATGGAACCGGAATCGGAACCGGAATCGTTAGGCGGAACCGGAACCGGAAAATTTCTCACGATTCCCAACCCTAACCTGGATGATGCGACGGCAGCCATATTGCGCCAGTACGCCCACCACACACCAGCGTATTGGTGGAGAGGAGACTGAGGGATGAAGCCAATCGTATATATATATGGGGATGATTAGGAGGCCATGATGGACAGGGGCCAATGGGCAAATTTGGGATTTTTAATGACCACAGAGAGTCAGAACCTCGGTTTAACGTCTCATCCAAAGGAAGAAGGAAAATATCACACAGTGTAGCTTTAACATACGGGCTATGGCAGTCTTTGTTTTGATACACTATTATGTTGAAGGCCTACAGAGAAAATAGTTTCTTTGAAACTTTAATATTAATTTATGCAATTGCAATGCCTTGATTTTAGTTAAGTTAGTACACAGTCATAGCCATAAATGCAATGGTATGGTACTAAATGAATGACTGACAGGCACGCCTCTCGCTCCTTTATAACATTGCGCAAGGCAAATAAGAGGGTGGCATCTAGTGGAGGAGACTAGTAATTAGATTTACGTTAATCTCATGTTCAATGTTTGTGGAAATAAATATGGGGGGAAAAAAGTGATTCGTGGCCTACTCCCTTCCATGCAAAGAATAGATAAACTCGGGACCGTCTTTCCACGAGTGGGTGATTAACTAAAGGGTTAATGCTGAGATGTACATAAAAACTTATCACCCGCCCTATGTTTTTTCTCTGATATACGTCACAATAGTGAAGAAAAGACTATTCACAACTAGGGCCCTGTTTACACCTGGTATTACGATGCGTTAAGTCGATCAGAACACAAGTAGACAAGGGAGACACATTCCCGTTTACACCTGGTGTTTTAATCCGTCTCTTTTGTCCACTTTCAATCACTTCTGTCCTGGTCGAGTAAATACATGTTCTTTTTTTCCAGATTTAATGGACGAAAATAAGCTCGCGTAATTTACATATGAACATGTCTGGAGACGATGGAAAAACACACGGAGAGCATCAGCTTTTGTTTCTGCAGCCGAACGCTGTGAGTGTGTCAGAAATCAGGAATGCTGAGAGAACATTGGTACGTTATGTGTCTTCAAACCAAACTTGGGTCTTCGGCCGACAAAGTTTAAATCCTGTCTGGCTAGCGCGCTTCCCATTATGTTTACACTTTATGTCAGTGGGAGGAGAAAGGGTGCCTTTTGTGGCTGTTTGAACACAATCGACCACATGAGTTTACACTATGAAAGCAATCCGGTCAAATTGGGTTTTCGATTACCTCTGGACGTGGACGAAAGTGGACAAGCTCAAAACGTTCAAGACCCCAGTCCATTTACACCTGTATTCCACTTGTGAGCCGATCGATCAAAATGCATCTTAATACCAGGAGTAAACAGGCATGGCCTTGGTTTCATGCCAACTTTAAGCAATTTTTAAATCTCAGCATTATGATACTTCAAAGCAGCTCATCACATCCAGTCTTACCAATCATATTGGAACCAAAAGCACATGAGATATTAGCAGAAAGTTATATTTTTCACGTTTACATGTTCATACTTTTACACTGTCTGATCCAACTTGATTATAATTTTTCTCCATTAATAATAGTCTATATCACAGGTTTTCATGAGGGTCCCCAGAAAAGCAGTGCAAAAAAATATAATACAAAAAGTAAATAATAAACTAAATAAACGGATACATTTGATTCAATCTGTTCATCATATGAAGCGATCGTGTCTCTTCAGAAAGTTTGGACCAAACAGCTCAGTTCATATGGATTAGTTTCATAATCTCTTTATGAACTTTCTGAAGCGTCAAATTGGTAGTTGCGTAGCTGTCAATGGAGGGACAGATTTCATCAAAAATAACTTCATTTGTGTTCCGAAGACGAACAAAAGTCTTACAGGTTTGGAACAACTTGAGGGCGAGTAATTAATGACAGAATATTCATTTTTGGGTGGACTATCCCTTTAAATTTCATCCAAAGTGAAAATTCTGTCGTCATTTACTCACCCTCAAGTTGTTCCAAACCTGTATGAATTTCTTTCGTCTGCTGAACACAAAAGAAGATATTTTGAAGAATGTCGGAATATTGGACTTCATTGACTTCCATAGTTTTTTCTCAAACTATGGAAGTTAATGCGACCCATAAATTGTTTGATTGACTTACCCATTATCTTCAAAATGTTTTGTGTTCAGCAGAAGAAAGCAATTCAAACAGGTTTGGAACAACTTGAAGATGAATTTTAATTTTTGGGTGAACTATCCCTTTAAGATTCCATCACTCTCTGAATCCAAACACTTGGTTTGTTATTACGAACAGCAGATTGCGGGACACTACACCACATTTATGACAAATGAGGACCCCAAAAACTTACCTGCACATCCATTTGTTGCATAAACTGCGGGTCTCTTGGACCATACTGCTCCATTTGGTCGAATCCAGGGTTCATATTGTGGAAACCTGGTCCCCCTTCAAACCCGGACGGGTTGAAGTTCGGGGGTCTTCCCATAAACTCCTGCGGGCAGAAATCCGGGGAACGGAAACGCGGTCCACATTCAAGCTCTGGACGATAAAATTGCGGTGCTGGTGGTCTGTTCCCAAACTCTGATTGATGCTGGAAATGTGGATCAGGACCATCAAAAGGAGGGCGGAACGCATGTCTGCCGGGAAAACCCATCGGGTGGAAAGGCTCATTGTGCATCATGAATCCCTGCGTTTCCATCATCATCATTCTGGGGTTTGGGGGCCTGAAGTCGCAATGGGGCCCAGGAAACCTCTGTCCAGGTGGGCCCATCGCGCGGACAGGACCAGGGCCGCGAAACCCGCCTTGAGGAGGAGGTGCTGCGGGGCCCTTGCCATGCTGTGGTCCAGGTCCCGGAGTTGGAGCGTTTCCCTTTCTTTTCCGCAAGCGGTTTTTGCCCATTTTCCAACGGACTCAACGGTCTGGTCAGTGACGTACAGTAGCCACAAGTTGCTCGGAGAATCTGCTAGCGAGCCAGACGAACCGCGTCACTACCACGTTAACTTGCATACACAAGCATACAGGTGTAATACTGTTTACGTCGCATCTAAACAAAACATTAAAAAATAATAAAACTGTTTTAATACATTTGATTCCAGCTATGAACCCCTCAGTTGACGCAAACTAACACTCAACGGTCCCCTGCACGCACTCACTTCTCCATGAACACAAGCACACACAGAAACAATACAAATGGCCAGCGGATGTGACGCAACAGATTCAAAATAAGAGCGCACAAAAAATAGCATAAAACTGTGAAAGTAGCGTAAAGCTGACTTTCATTTTGTTAACATAAATAATAATAAATAAATAAAATGAAAAAATAAAAACGCAGCGCATAGGATAAATGTCAGTTATGAAACAACGGAGTAATGAAATGAATGTGTTATTTAGAAATGCTGCTTCAGCCATGTCAAACTACAATCAGGTAGAAAACATCTGCCGTGACTCACAGGTATTTTAAAGGGATAGTTCGTCCAAAAATGAAAATTGGCCCATGATTTACTCACCCTCAAGTCATCCTAGCTGTATATGACATTCTTCTTTCAGACGGACACAATCAGAGTTATATATATTTTAAATGTCCTGGCTCTTCCACGCTTTATAATGGCAGTGAATGGCTGTTTCTGTTTTGAAGTCCAAAAACCCATCGTTTCGCTTCAGAAGGCATTTATTAACCCCTGGAGCCGTGTGGAGCAGTTATATGATAGCCTGGATGCCAGCCGAATTTAGCCCCGCCCACAAATTTTTTTGCTCGGGCAATTCGGTCTGGACTCGCTCCATAGAGGAGGAATTATGCCCGAACAGAAACTGTTCGGACCAATGAAATTGTCAGGGCGGGCTTTAGACGATGATGGACAGATGATCAACAGTAACGTAATCATCCACGTCATCGAAGGCTCCTGGGTTGAATTTGCTCTTATCCTAAACAGTTCAGTTGTTACGAACAGTTGTTCGTATATGCGTTCAATTTCACTATTTCTCTCAGAAACGATGATCGTGTTGGTAAGTACTCTGTGTATCCTTAAATTATTTTATTACTGGCAAAGATCGTTTACACTCATCTTTTTCTTGTAACGTTACTTAATCCAGCGTGCGTGCAGACAGGGTTTCCAAGTGTTTTTGCAATGTCGCGCACAATTGCTACTCAAAACTATAGCCCAAAACTATAACTTTCCGGGGGGTTCTCCGGAAAAAAAATGGCGTTTGGTTGGGTTGCCTGCTAAAATTCGCATTCCTGGGTTTATATAATCACATAATTGGGGTCGCTTCAACCCGCGGACATGGAGAAAAACACAGACTTGGTAACAGTGCAGTTGAGTTCTGTTGACATTTGACAACTAACGTTACGCGTCGCTCCGTTGCTCTGATTGGTTGTGGGTCTATCCAATTGGCTTTATGCACAGCTGCATTACTTCCTGAACTTCAGCCAGCTCCTTTGTTTCCTGTCTGCCATTATTGGACAAACTGATTAATCCAGGTGTGTCTGATTATTGTTGTGGTGACTACAGAGGTCAGGCACACCTGGATTAATCAGATTGTCCAATAATGGCAGACAGGAAACAAAGGAGCTGGCTGAAGTTCAGGAAGTAATGCAGCTGTGCATAAAGCCAATTGAGGTCTTTCCTGGCTCGGTTGAAACAAGCCCCATAATCAAAGCTCAATGGAGCGGTACCAGACTCATATTCTGACTAGAATTGAGTATGGCCACGCCAGGCTAGTTATATGATGGATAAATGCACTTTTGTGGACTTCTAAACAGAAACAGCCATTCACTGCCATTATAAAGCTTGGAAGAGCCAGGGCACTTTTTAATATAACTCTGATTGTATTCGTGTGAAAGAAGAAGAAAAAAAAGACGTTGCAATAATACTTTTACAGACCTGCACTGTAAAAAAAATTAATAATAATAATGGCAGTAGCAGCTGCCAAACAAAAAAAAACATAAAATGAAAGTAAAATATCTTAATTTAAATAAGGAAAATCTGAATAATAATAGTGTTTTCTCTAAAACCTTTCATGTAATTTTCTTAATTTAAATTAAGATATTTTACTTTCATTTTGCGTTTTTTGTCAAAATTAGTAATTTGACCTTTTTTTACGATTTTATTTTTTACAGTGTAAATATAAAACTAATAAGATTTACTTTAAAATTACAAAGAATAATGTTAAATTGTTAGTATGGACATAAACCTTTAATATAATGAGCTACATATTTAATTACAGATTGTTTCTGTAATTTTACATAAATTTGTATGTAACTTAAGAAAACAAGAAAATACTGTATAAATAATACAGTAATTATCCTGTATAAAAATGAGAATTACTGTAATTTGTCATTAATGATATAATCCTTAAAATAACAGTAAAGTTGTTAATTTACAGATATTTTTGTAATTTTACATAGTTTTAAACATAAGAAAAAAATGTAGAGTTATTTTCCGTGAAATTATGATTTGTTTTGACAGTGGAAAACGTCAAGTAGAAAAAATGCTTTCCCTTATTCAAATAAAAGGACTACATTTTGATCTTGAAAACTGAGGGAAACTGTTTCATAACACATTTTAATCTTACAAAACACAATTTCAAACCCAAATAGCCTAAATATTAAATCAAGAAAATCTGCCCTTGTAGTAGGCCTATCATCTTAAAAAGGTTCTGTTTAAACTCAACTTTAAAAACGTAAGTGGGATAAAGCTTGTTTTGTTTGAATCTGCAGGGCTAATTACCTTTGCTAGCAGTATTACAGGTTTAATTAAGAGCCACGCCCTAATTTGACACTAATATAAATGAAGATCAGGTGTGTGGTTTGGTGTAGCTGTGGAGGTGAGGTGGTTTCTTTTAGGACGTCAACAGTTAATGATTTCCAGGAGCTTAGTTTGTGTTAAGAGTGTGTTTTATATTTGCAGGGTTTAAAGGCTCTGGTTTAATTCTTACTTGTTGTGATACTCAAGCACCATGGTGAGATTATTGATTGTTATTTTTACTGTATCGTGTTACTGCATAACCGCTTCAAGTTGTGACTGTTTGTTTGTTTTGGTCAAACCAGAGGGAGTGTATTTCCGTACATATTGGTCAAGCAGGTGTCCAGATGGGTAACTCTTGCTGGGAGTTATATTGTTTAGAGCACGGCTTCCAGCCAGATGGGACCATTGTTAAAGATGGCAGCTCAGTGGTAGACTCCTCTTTTGGCACTTTCTTCAGTGAAACTGGTGCTGGGAAGTACGTTCCTCGTGCAGTCTTCATTGATCTGGAGCCAACAGTTGTTGGTGAGCCTGAACTCCATTCAAGCTTTTATCTTATTCGTATTCAACTCTTGTTGCTGTATGTCCATTGGAGCTTTTATATCCTCATCTATTTTGTTTGAAATGCAGATGAGATCCGTAACGGACCCTATCGACAGCTTTACCACCCTGAGCAGCTCATCAGTGGCAAGGAGGATGCGGCCAATAATTATGCTCGTGGTCACTATACCATTGGCAAAGAGATCGTAGACTCTGTGCTCGACCGGATGCGCAAAATGGTGAGTTTGTTTCATGGAACTGCAGATAATGTCCATGGGCCCTCATGCCATTGCAAAAAAGATTATTTAGATAAAATGTTCTTCACACTTAGAATAAAAAAAATGGATTTAAGAACTACTCCCTGAAATGTTCTTGGGAACCCAAAATGTTTTTTTCTGTGGCCTTTATTGTGCATATTTTGGAATGGACAGTTAATGAAAATCGTCATTAATTACACTCCATGTCTTTCCAAGCCCATAAGGCTTTTGTTCATCTTCGGAACACAAATGAAGATGTTTTTGATTAAATCTGAGTGTTCTGTCCCTTTGTTGACCGCTTCAACTACCTCTTTAACGTTTAGTCCAAGTTGACATGATTGTTTTATAAGGACAACTTGAATTTTAGGCTTTAATTCATATAAACATTCATCAACTCACACATCAGATATGGTAAACGGAAGCTCAAACATGTTCGCCAATGAGGTTCATTCTCGTGTTAAACGACATGTTTGAGCTTCCTCAAGAGGTTTGTTCTCACGTGTCAAGCATGTTCGGTTGCGTTTGATCACTGACCAAGGTTGAAACGTGAATAAGTCTAAATTTAAATCTGTTCCTCATACGAAGCGATTTTTGGTCTCTTCAGAATTTGGACTAAACCGCTCCATTTCTATAGATTGGTTTTAGAATCTCTTTAACTTTTTGAAGGGTCAAGTGGTAGTTGTGTAGCCGTTAATGGCGAGAACTCTCAGATTCATAAAAAAAATAATAACTTCATTTGTGTTCCGAAGATGAACAAATGTCTTATGGGTTTGGAACCACGTGAGGGTGACAGAATATTTTTTTTTTTGGGTGAACTATCCCTTTAAGTGTGGTGATGTTTTAAAGCAAGAAATACTGCAGGTTTTGAAAACCCATCTCTACTTTTTTCTCTGATTACTCTAGGCGGATCAGTGCACCGGTCTGCAGGGGTTCCTGATCTTTCACAGTTTTGGTGGTGGAACAGGCTCTGGTTTCACATCTTTGCTGATGGAGCGACTGTCTGTAGATTACGGTAAAAAGTCCAAGTTGGAGTTCTCTGTGTATCCTGCCCCGCAAGTCAGCACGGCTGTGGTTGAGCCCTACAACTCGATCCTTACGACCCACACCACTCTCGAGCACTCGGACTGCTCCTTCATGGTGGATAACGAAGCCATCTTTGACATCTGCAAGCGAAACCTTGATATCGAGCGTCCCTCCTACACTAACCTGAATCGGCTCATCGCCCAAATTGTGTCCTCCATTACGGCATCACTGCGCTTCGACGGCGCCCTAAACGTCGACCTCACAGAGTTCCAGACCAACCTGGTCCCGTACCCTCGCATTCACTTTCCACTGGTCACTTACTCCCCTATCATTTCGGCCGAAAAGGCCTACCATGAGCAGCTCTCCGTACCGGAGATCACCAATGCCTGCTTCGAGCCAGCACACCAGATGGTGAAGTGTGACCCTCGCCGTGGAAAATACATGGCCTGCTGCTTGCTGTACCGTGGGGACGTAGTTCCAAAAGATGTTAACGCCGCCATAGCCAACATCAAGACGCGACGCTCCATCCAGTTTGTAGACTGGTGTCCCACAGGGTTCAAGGTCGGAATCAACTACCAGCCGCCCACCGTCGTGCCAGGTGGGGATCTGGCCAAAGTGCAGAGAGCTGTCTGCATGCTAAGCAACACCACCGCCATCGCAGAGGCATGGGGCCGCCTGGACCACAAGTTTGATCTGATGTATGCCAAGAGGGCTTTTGTTCACTGGTACGTGGGTGAAGGGATGGAGGAAGGGGAGTTCTCGGAGGCGCGGGAAGACATGGCTGCCCTGGAGAAAGACTATGAGGAGGTTGGCGCTGATTCCACAGAGGACTGTGGGGAGGAGGATGAAGAATATTGATGTTAAATGTACTTGAACTTTGAGGAAATAAACTTGAGCATTTAAAAACTAGTTGGTTGTATGACTACTTTTGCCTTCATGAACTTGCTCCAAGGGGGTTGTGCCCTTGGGCATTTAGGGAAAATAATTGAACCACAGTTCAGCTGACATCACGTTTCAGAGTGAGGGGTTCATCACCCATTTAAGATCGGTTTTGTTTAAATGTAGTAACATCACTTGCTCATGGCTTCAAACAGCCTCTTTGTAAACCATGAACCAATTAAAAAAAGTGGTCTAATTTATCTACCTTAAATTTCCTGGATACTAGCAGGGGCCAAGAACACGAAATGGCTCATACTGTACTGCATTATCATGTCGGGGCAATCTTGAAAAATGTAGTCCATAATTCCACAAATGGCAAGAGTAGCCAAATGTAGAAACCAAACGTTTGACTGTAGTTTCTCACACTGAGTGGAACTGCTACAGTAAATCTGCTTCAGGTGTAAAGAGTACCTGAAGACCATACAGGAGTAGCAGTACAGGTACCTTACAGCAAATTACTCATTGCATACCAACTCCATTCCAATACCACTTGAGAGTCTTAACCTTGAATTTGGTTTCATGTTTTGCCAAAATAACTTGTGATTGTTCCATGTAGGCAAAGTCAACAGTGATTACAAGGTGTTTTGTTAATTTGAATGTATATTTATAAATGTATTGTGGAAACTGTCCCCTTAGAAATAAGTGAGTCAGGCTTTTACAGTTGCTACTTCCTTGTTCCAAAGAAGGAAGGATGTCGGTCTCAGACCTGTACTAGATCTCAGACATCTGAACAAAGCGCTTATGACGTGCTCGTTCAATGTTGACAATGAAACAAATCCTCTCGCAAATTTGACCAGAGGACTGGTTTTTCACAGTGGGTCTGAAAGATGCTTATTTTCACATTCAGACAGCACCCCGCCACAGGTCATTCTTGAGATTCGCTTTCAATAATAGTAGCAGTAGCAGGCTTATCAATACACAGTCCTACTATTCGGTCTATCCCTGGCACCCCGTACATTTTGGAAAGTGCATGGATGTGGCCCTCGCCCCCCTGAGGCTACGGGGACTGTGAGTACTGAACTACCTCAACGTTTGACTCATTATAGCTCAATCAGAGGCGCAGTTGATAACTCACAGGTCCTGGGTCCTCAGCTATCTAGAATGTCTGGACTCCGGATCAACACTACCAAGAGCTTCAAACCAGAATATTTATTTTCTGGGAACAGTCATAGGCTGGCACTTACACTCCTCTCAAACGTTTTCAGATGATGTTAGGCCTCATCAGTTCTGGTTAAAGCCTCGTGTCCCCGGCTCGCGCATGGCGGTCAGGCCACTTGCGAATCAAAGTGAACCACGGCTGTAT
Organism: Gobio gobio; assembly: GCF_949357685.1. Taxonomy (NCBI): domain Eukaryota; kingdom Metazoa; phylum Chordata; class Actinopteri; order Cypriniformes; family Gobionidae; genus Gobio; species Gobio gobio. The sequence continues at coordinate 9,345,283 of NC_137111.1, forward strand.
CAAAGCCATGGCTTCTTGGAAAGCAGCCGACTGGAACCAGTCTGGCGTGAGTATGGGCATGGTCTTGAAATGGAAAGGGATCTCGACAGATGCATCCAACCTATGTTGGGGTGCCCTGCACAGAGGCAGACCCATACTTGGGGAGATGGCTGCACATAAACGGTCTAGTGATGAGAGCGGTCGATCTGTCGCTAAAAGCTTTCCTCCCATACATAAAGGGTCACCATCCTATTTAAATCGCCACGGTGGACTCAGGTCAACCAACCTGCACACCATGGCCAAACGCATCCTTTTATGGACTCACTAAGGGCAGCGCATGTGCCAGGCATTCTGAACCGTGGTCTGGATAGGTTATCCGGAGACAACATTCCCCCAGGGGATTGGTCTCCTCACCCACAAACGGTTCAGCTAATTTGGAGCATCTTTGGCGAAGCAGAGGTTAATCTCTTTGCCTCAGAAGACAATGCTCATTGCCCAACATTTTTCTCCAAGGACAGGGATGCGCCGGCCCAAGACTGGCCCAGCCGCCCACTGTATGCATTCCCTCCGGTCGTGATGCTACCTCGGGTCATCAAACGGATCAGGGAGAGCAAGTGTGCAGTGCTTTTAATAGCTCCTGGAGGAACCAACTATGGTTCTCCGAACTGATTCAGCTGCTAGAAACAGCCCCATGGCCGATACCGCTGAGAGACCTCCTCAGGCAGGTGAAGGGGACGATCTGGCATCCCCATCCGACTTATGGGCCCTTCATGTGTGGCCGATCAACGGATACCCGGGAACCTCCCAGAAGGGGTGCTGAATACTACTTCTGAAGCGAGAGTGCCTTCAACCAGGCGGCTTTACGCTCTAAAATGGTCAGTGTTCTCAAGCTGGTGTGCAGCACAGAACCTGGACCCACACTTGTGTGGAGAGACGGATGCGGGTCATGCCCCTTCCACGCTCAAAGTATATGTGGCGGCCATAGCAGCGTTTCATGCTCACGTGGCCGGACAGTCACTGGGGAGAAGAGATCTAAACGTGCACTTCCTCAGAGGAGGTAGGAGGCTTAACCCGCCTTGACCCCCAATGGTTCCTATATGGGACCTTTCTACGGTCCTAGAGGCCATGAAAGGTGCCGCATTTCAGCTGCTTCTGTGAGCCTGAAGCACCTTTCACTGAAATCTGCTCTCTTGCTGGCACTAGCGTCAGTCAAGCGAATTGGTGATTTACATGCTCTCTCTGTGAGCACTTCCTGCCTTGAGTTTGGGCCTAATTATATTAACAAGTGGAATCATTTGTCTTTGTATCTTTCAGGAGTTATGAAAATCTGCGTTTTTCGCCATTCACATTGACATCAATTCAAAATAAACAAACATAAAACAAACCCCATGTGTCATTAGTTGACCTCAGCAACATCAAAAATTCTTAACTTGAAATCATTAGGGTCCCAAAAAAAAAGGTTACAAAAAAATGCCAAAAATATTTGTACTGCTAGACTACTTGATTAATCAAAGTTTAACAATGTGACCTAAACATTTTACTAGAAATCATGTTTTATGTGCAATTTGACATGTAACGTTACCAAAAATGTCAGGAGCTGGGAAAGGTGGAGGGTTTCTAAAATCGCTTTTCAACTAGAGCAAATGCTAACAAAGCATTTGAAGGTTGAGCATGACAGACCATTGGCTACTGATAAAGCAGCATTCTAAAGGCCAAAGTATGCAGGTGGGTCAGCGTACAGTGCGCATGATGCAAATTTTATTAGTAATTAGTTTATCTACAATTTGGCAACCGTGCCCTGGGTGCGTCGATTGACAAGGTAGTCGAAGAAAAACGGCATAAACAGAACAGACCGGAACGCATGCAAGCTACAGCGACAATGGAGGCCTATACAGACGAAAGATTGTGCGAAGAGGTTAGAAAGTGCCCTAATTTTTACAACTCTAGCATTAAAGAAGAATACAAAGATATTTACATGGGTTGCAACTCGTGGCTAGAGATTGCTCAAAACTGCGCATGTGTAAGTGTCCGAGTCAAAAGAAGTGTACTTTGCAAGGCTGTGCATTCAACAAACAAATTATACTTTTATTCAAAGGAGTCATCAGGTCATATATAAGACACTATTGTCAGGATGTACCAGCGGACAGAGGTGTAAAATACATGACAGGGGACAAAAATACACAGTCCAGAGTGGTTTTAACTCCCAAGGTGGAAAAAAATAAATACATTCAGTAGCAATAGTGAAAAGAAAGAAAAATAATCAACATATAATACAGAGGAAAATAAATTTGCAATACACGAATGTAAGTTGGCTTTGCCAATGTACAGGACAAAAAACATACAAACGAGATTGAATCTCTCCACACTCCCTCCACTGCCCTAAAATGGCTGCCTCTTTTATAGGCTTTGGCTCCTCCTATTTTTGCAAGGCATAAACAAACAAACCTTCATGACATTTCAACTCTACAACATATATTATTTACATCTATTAACATGTACAGAGCTCAAAACAATAAAGACAAAACATACAAGAAAACACTTCCATCCCAGGTTCTCTCCCTCCCCTATGAGGTCAAACCCCAATGGAGTAATCTTTGATGAGCAAATGCTAGTTTAAATATGGCTACTTTCCATGTGTACAGGGGCCCGTTTCCGAAAGGAGGTTAAGTGAAAACTCTGAGTAGGTTAACCCTGAAATAAGGGAAACTCTGGGTTTTCTGTTTCTGAATGGGAGGTATGTCAAACCCGAGAAAACAGGGTAAGCCAAGCCCGTTTCTGAAAGGTAACTTATACTCAGAGTCAGTTACCAGGGTAACTTACTCTGTGAACCTAACCTGGTCAGAAGCAGGTTTTCTTTGGTAAACCCAGAGTTTCTTTCATTCTCCTCACCCTTTTTAAAGCACCAGCAGTGTTTAAATACTTTATTCATCAATTCAAACGCCACAAATGCTTTTCTTACTGAGTATTTTGGTCATATTACAAGTATAAATATAAAAACAATTATAAATTTAATCTAAATCTAAAGTAAGCAAAGTTTACTTAAAACAAATTAAATTTTCTGCCACTTGACAAAAATACAAAGTAAGAAAAGCATTCTTTGCAGGAACATTCATTGCTCATATTTTCATCATGAGGACACTGTCAAAGTGACAAAAATGGCATGTCCTTTTATACAGGATCCTGACATTCACTTGATAATCCTCTAGAAGTAACCTAATAATTTGAATTTCCTTTAGGATTTCCAGTGGTTGGACGCATTGATGACACTCATATACCCATCATAACACTTTCTGAAAACGGATTATTGTATGGAATGGAAAGATGCTGCCAGATGGTAGTACAAGATATATGGCATAACCACCACCACAGCTGTTAAATACATTTATTTACATTTTTATAGTCATCTTTATTTCCTACAAATACTTTATTCTTTTTCCTGTTGGGTGTTAATATTCTTCCTCCATCTCTTCTTCATCTGTCAGTGATGCTGGAGTTTGGCTGGCCTGAGTAGAAGTCAAATGTTAATGTCATTACCCTGATTAATAAATGTAACAGGTGGGATCAGAGAACATTTCATTATGTGAAAAGAGCATAGACCCTTTTCACATTTCTGGGTTTCCGAAGCTGAAGTCGTCATAGTTGGGTTAACTTTTATAGCGGTGAATGAGAGAATACATTAAATATATATTTTTGTGTCTCCATTTGCTCAAATAGCAAAAGAAAAACTCCACAATAGTGATTTCACAACTTTCAAAAAGATGGAAAAATTAAAGTGAGATTGATAACTGCAGTGAAAAGAGAGAAAGATGTTAATTTTAACTATCACTCCCATAGACGCTGTATTAGAAACACTCTCACAGCAGCGGTAACTTGATTTTTGTAATTTGATGCAAAAGTAATATAATACAAAGTATTAAGTGTTATAAATGTACATACATAAAAAAAAAATACAAAAACGTTGCAGGATTTACGATATTGATGACCATTAAAACACGTCATCACAGTCTGTGAAAAGGGTCTATGTGGGAAAAGCTGCTGCACATTGGACACTGAATGATATTTATTTAATATGTCAAATGTTTGTAAAGTCATTAAACCTACACCCATGAACAATTTATGCTTAAAGCTTTTCCTAATTGAATTGTGTTTTTTTTGTTGTTGTTTTTTTTAGCTGCTGCCACATTCTTTGTTTGCCTTTTGGATACCATGAAAATTAAACTTCATTAAAATAATTAAGAATTAAACTTGTGTATTGACCCGGAAGTATGCAAATGTATTTTTGTTGGGTGCTGTTGCCATGGTGAATCTTAATTTCGGAGCTCCATTGATCGTGGCTTTTCATAGTTGGAATGCATGAGCTTAACTCAGAGTCAGTCTACTCAGAGTTGATTGAACTACCTCAATTCAGCTGTTCTGAAACCCAAAACTCAGAGTTTCCCATCTCAGAGTAAGTCAACTCAGAGTTCAGGTTTAAACTCAGAGTTGGTTGAACCTCCTTTCTGAAACAGGCCCCTGGTGTGGCATGTGAGAGGTGAACCAGAAGGGATGTTTAGCTGTTTGAAATGCATTGAAGTTAAACTGATAACTGAATGAAATGTAATAAACTCTTAATGTGTAAAGTATTTTTGGTGTTCTTTTCTGTGTAATGATATTAGAACAGCATGCGTCACTGAACATTAAACATTTAAACAAATTCCAGCATTAAACAAACAATGAAAATAACAACTTGGGACGATGAACGGGATGTTACAACACCGACATCAGGGCTACAAAACACAACTACATCAGGGTGGTACATTTTGCCGGCATTTAGTTTGTGTGTATGTGTAATGGTGGAAACAGTTCTCTTTCATCATCTCGTGTTCGAGATCCACCTATGGGAAGGGCATCCGTACCTGACCTCTGCAGAAGCATCCAATTGCACCAAGTCTGGCAAGACAGACAGGAGCGCGCAGCCAATGCCCGGTAAGGCCCCGCCCCTTACCTGCGGGCATATATAGCCTGCACGCGCTACTGTACTCCAGTTGACATTCGCTTCTCGCGATCTCTGCACTGATACAGCTCGGTCGAATTTGCGCTGCTCACTTATTGTCTGCAGGAGGAAATATCTTCAGATCAGCCTCCGCCGGGCGTGACAGTTCCTATTCTGCCAGTTTCTCTGTGTCTGCTCTCGGAGCCGCCCACGCTCTTCCTCGTCATTCCTGTTCCACGGCTGCCCGCCACGGATTTCTCTACGTTTTTCGCCGGTATGTCGCTCTCTATCCCTGCTTCCTCTGCCACCAGCTTGTCACTGGCCTGCCCGGCCGCGTGTGGTGCGCTTATCGCCGCTAAGGACCTTCACCCGTTCTGCGTGGTTTGCTTGGGCCTCAAGCACGCGGAAGAGGCCTTGGAGAATCCGGAGAACTGCAGCCACTGCCTCGTGCTGCCTAGGAAACTCCTGCGACGCCGCCTTAAAGTTGCTGCTACCCAGTGCGGCGAGCTCGACTTTTCGGATTCGGACGTGGGACACGGTGACGACAGCGCGCCACCGGGGGCCTCCCGGGACGCGACTTCTCTTGTTTGGGCTGACCACACAAGGAGGACATCTTCGTGGGCAACCTCCCGCTCGTCGACGAACCGGCCGGGTCCGGTGACGACGACGACGCGGGCCTTCTCGGGGTCTCCGAGGACGAGGATGCCATCCCGCCCTCTGGTATTCCCCTGGCCAGCGTCCCCGCGGCCTCCCAGTCTATTCTCCTGGATGTTTGTGAGCGAGCGGCCGCTCGTCTCAATATTGAGTGGCCGGCTCCACAGAGCGCCACTGACCAGGAGAGAGACATTTATGATGGGAAAGTGTTGGGAGCGCCTCCTGGCCCAAGGAAGCAACTCTTTCCCGCCGTTCCAGCATGTGCTAAGCACCAGTGATGCGCGGGTCAATGTATAAACAACCCGCACCCGACCGACGTTTTCAACTAACCCGCCCGCAACTCGGACCGCAAAAAAAAGAAGAAAATATTGTACCCGACCCGCTTCCTGACCCGCATTTTTTAAAAGTAGTAAATGCTCATCGTAGCTCATTGGGCCATTGAGAAAATGTTTCAGGCCCTGGCGTGGTGCGCTCAGAGGTGCAGCAGCGAGAGCAGGCAGTTCTTGAGGCGGCCCATCCCATTTCAGCTCCAGATGCATATTATTGATGAACGCGATGTTTATGTTTCGACCCGGCTTGAAGAATTCATCAGCCCACATTTGGAAAACATTTGGAAAAGTGTGAAAGCCCTTAGGAGCGCAAACTGTTATTTTTCTGAATGCTGTATGATATAGCCTAGTGTTATGTAATACAGGCTTGATTTATTCATTTATTTCGTTTAATTTTCTTAACAATTAAGATGCTGCATGTGTTTATCCAGTCTAATCGAAGTGTGCGTCTCTCCCCCGACTTTCCCAACAAAAATCCCGCCCCCTCTCAGAAAATACATACAACTGACTTTAAATGCGTTTAAAAGTAGCCTATTAAAATGGTACAATGGCATTGCTCAGTTCAACGTTTTGGGAAATCGGGCATTTTGTCCCGCGTCAGCATTTATTCAAAAGTTAATAACGCTCAACATTCAAAAGGTAAATAAGGATTTATTGACGATCCGACCGACCGTGACCCGAATATCATTAAAAATATTTTTGGATGACTCGTAACCGCGGGTAACCGCGGGTGGCCGCGGGCACCCGCTCATTTTGGATCAACCCGCGCATCACTGCTAAGCACATGAAACATTACTGGAAGGATCCGCTCGACTTCAAACACGGTCTCGCGGGCCTGGAGGTTAAAGACATGGCGGCTCTTGGCATGGGTGAGCTGCCCGCTATAGAGCCCTCTATCGCCAGACACCTCATTCCAGCCCAGGGAGGGCTGCTCGCCCCCCCTAAACCGGATCTTCCTAGTAAGATGGACCGTTTTTCTGCCTCTGTGCACCAGGCCGCCTACAAATCATCGGCCTTGGCTGTTAGAGCCCTTAACGTCTCTTCGCTCCTTTCTGCCTACCAGGCGGAAATCCTAGAAGACCTGGGCCAACAGCTCGACAAGGGATCTCCCTCCCCTTCACTATGGAAGGAGATCATCACGGTGAACGATCTCGTCCTCCGCAACGCTCGTCAGGCCGTGCAAGCCTGTGGGCGCTCCATGGCGCTTTCTGTTGTAGGGGAGCGCGCGCTCTGGCTCAATCTGTCAGGCCTCCCGGACAGCGAGAAGAGGCGCATCGCAGGCGCCCCGGTAGAGCCCGGCCGGGCTCTCTTTGGGCCCGCCGTCGCACTAATGCAACAGCGGTGCGACGACAAAAAGAAGGAGGACGAGGCTTTTAAGTTATGTCTTCCTAGGAAGGCGGCTCCACGCCAGGCGCCCCCTGCGCGTTTGCCTAACCCGCCGGCCCCGGCGCGTCACTTTCATCAGGGCAAGGAAAGGCCCTGCAACAAGCCCGGCCCGCAACGGCAGAGCAACCCACCCTCGACCAAGCCCTGGGGGAAACCTACTGCTGCTGCCACCGCGGGAAAATCCCCAAGCTCTACCCCCAGCGACTCCAAACGCAAGCGGCCTGCCTGATGTTTGGGGTCCATGTTCTCGAGCGACAAGCTCTCTGGACTCGCTTCCCGCACTAGAGCCCCCGTCCAAAAGACGACGGGTCACTTCTGGAGGGTCCCCCCCTCCCATGGCTGCCCAGCCCATGTGTTCAGTGGACGTTGTGTGTTCTCCCCCGTTCAAGGGGTCTGTTGTGAGGATGTGTTCAAAAGCAGTGTCAATACACCGCACATGTTGTGTTCCCCTCACTCAGCCCATTGTTTCCCCGAAAACAAAACACACAAAAAAACACAAACACATTAAATCAAACGAATCAAATGAATTCGTTACAGAGGGATGTCCTCCCTCTGCAGGGAAATCACTTTTCTCTGCAAAGGGCGGACAGCTCTCTGAACCCACGCATGCAGTTCCTAGTTTCCCCACTAGAGGGCGTCATTGCATCACAAATAAGCCAGCTGGGCACACACAAAGCCGGCATCGCTCGGGTGGGTACGCTCGCGAGCCGTGCGTCAGTTTGGCGAGCTGCAGCGGCACCAGAATGGGTGATGCGCACAATAGTGCAGGGCTATCGTCTGCAGGTTCAGGTGGTTCCCCCCAATCTGATAAACCAGGGTTTTTATTCTCGTTATTTCCTGGTCCCAAAGAAGGACGGTTCTCTACGTCCCATTCTGGACCTCAGAGTGTTGAACAAACATTTAAGGAAATACAATTTCAGAATGTTAACTCATGGTTCGCTCGCCCGCGCCATAAAACAGAATGACTGGTTCACATCGGTCGACCTGAAAGATGCTTTTTTCCACATAAGCATTTATCCACCACACAGGAAGTTTCTTCGTTTCGCCCATCAAGGCGTTTGTTACGAATTCACGGTCCTGCCATTTGGTTTGAGTCTAAGCCCACGGTCCTTCTGTCTGTGCGCGGAAGCGGGCTTGACTCCCCTGAGAATGTCTGGTCTACGGATTTTGACATACATAGACGATTGGCTCATCATAGCCGACTCGAAGGAAAAGGTGTTGCAGGACACCTGCCGTGTGCTCGCGCACATCACATCCCTGGGCTTCAGGGTGAATGTGAACAAAAGCAATTTTGCACCCAGCCAGAATGTGATCTTCTTGGGCCTGGAGCTGAACTCAGTCTCCATGCGAGCGCGTCTCTCTCAGGAGCGCGTTCTCTCTCTGATGAACTGTCTATCGCAGTTCAGGGAGGGGGCGAAGGTGCAATATCGCACATGCCTCAGACTACAGGGTCTTATGGCTTCATCTATCCAGGTTTTGCCACTAGGACTCCTGAGAATGAGGGCGTTCATGAAATGGGTTTCGTCACTACATTTCAGCCCGTTACACGATCTCTGTCGCTCGGTAACAGTGACGCGCACCTGCGCCGCAGCTCTGCGCCACTGGAGGAGCACGGACTTTTACGCACAAGGTACCGTCCTGGGGACGGTAATGTTGCGGAAAGTTGTGACGACGGATGCGTCCTTAACAGGCTGGGGTGCCACCCAAGAGGGCAGAACTGTGAACGGTTTGTGGCCGAACAAACTACGTTCAGAGCACATCAATTATTTAGAGCTTCTGACCATTTGGAAGGCTCTGAATCATTTTCTGCCTCGTCTGCAGGGACATCATGTGCTCGTACGCTGCAACAATACCACGGCAGTGGCTTATATCAATCGTCAAGGCAGCGTGCGCTCGTCGAAACTTCATGCCCTAGCTTACAAGCTGCTGGTATGGAGCAGACGTTTTTTCCTGTCGTTAGGCGCGACTCATGTTCCGGGAATCCTGAACAGAGGCGCGGATCTTCTATCGAGGGGGAACGCGCTCTTCGGAGATTGGCGCATTCACCCTCAGATAGTGAGCATGATATGGATGAGATTCGGACAGGCGTCCGTAGATCTATTCGCCTCGCGCGAAAACAGCCATTGTCCTATGTTCTTCTCGCTAAAGGACTTCGGGGTGGATGCACTGGCCCACCCGTGGCCCAAAGTGCTGCTGTATGCCTTTCCTCCCCTGTGCTTGATAATTCCTACACTGGCCAGGGTGCTTTCCTGTAGCTCAAACGGTAGAGCATGGCGCTAGCAACGCCAAGGTCGTGGGTTCGATTCCCAGGGAAAGCAAGAACTGACAAAATGTAAAATGTGTACCTTGAATGCAATGTAAGTCGCTTTGCATAAAAGCGTCTGCCAAATGCATAAATGTAAATGTAAATGTGAGAGAGGGGGGGCTGTCTCTCATCCTGATGAGTTCCCAGGTGGCCCAAAGCGCCCTGGCTGGCGGAGATAATCCCTCTGTTACATGCTCAGCCGTGGCGCCTCCCCCTCCACACGGACCTATTGTCTCAAGCGAACGGGGAGATTTATCACCCACACCCGGACAGGGTAGCTCTCTGGGCGGGCCCGTGAAAGGACGAACCTGAGCGCGTTAGGGCTTCCCCCGCGCATGGTGGCTACTATACAGAATGCCAGGGCCGTTTCTACACGGTCCTTATATGGCTGTAAGTGGCAAGTGTTCGATGAGTGGTGTGATGGGCGGGGTCTCGCGTCATATCAGTGCTCAGTCTCTGATGTTTTGTGTTTCCTCCAAGACCTTATGGATAAAGGAAGGTCCTTTTCCACTATTAAGGTCTATCTGGCAGCTATCTCTGCTTGTCATGTGGGTTTTGAGGGCTCAACGGTTGGGCAGCATCTTCTAATCCACAGATTTATGAAGGGTGCCCGCCGCTTGTTGCCAGTCATTAAGGGAACGATCCCTGAATGGGACCTCTCCTTGGTGCTGGAAGCTCTGTCTCAATTCCCTTTTGAGCCACTGGGGGATATTTCCCTAAAGTTGCTGTCCTTTAAGACAGCTTTGCTCTTGGCCTTGGCGTCTGCCAAACGTGTCAGTGAGTTACATGCACTCTCGGTTCACCCCTCGTGCATTAAATTCTCTCTGGGCGGAAAAAAGGTTTTCCTTAAACCTAATCCAGCCTTCATGCCGAAATGTTTTCCTGCGTTCACATCGGGGGTATTGGAGCTGTCCGCTTTTCACCCTCCGCGGAGGATCAAAGGTTAAATGCTCTGGCTAATCAGATCTCAGCATTCTGTACACATTTTATTAAGGAGAGGCTGGTTAGTCATGACCATGTGACACGAATGTTGGCATCTATGAAAACAGCATCTGATGAACAATAAACTGAATGTATTTAAACTTGAAAAAATCTCACATACTTCACCTTTACCTGTTTCTAAACAGAGCCTTTGCTTTATGTGTGTGTGTTTATCAATGTTATCAATATTTTTCACTCACCTTTGGATAAGTTGGAGTTCTGAAATGTAACTTTGGCTTGTGTGATTTCCGTTCTATTGCCAAAGGGAGAACATGGGTTCATCATCTCGTACAACAACACTCCTAGAGCCCAGACATTTTTTGGGACGGCGTGGAATCGAGATTCTGTGAAGACTTCAGGTGGCCAGTAATCCCGTAATCCTGTAAGCAAGACATTTGCACATTGTTTTAGCATTTTTTTCAAAGCATCAAATAAGCAGAAAGTCACTACATCCAGGTTTCCACTACTCACCACAGTATATTTTCCTCTCGTAGCCATCAGCATTGAGTAGCTGACCGCAGCCGAAGTCTATCAGCTTGAGCTCTAATGTGTTTGTCTTCAGCAGGAAATTCTGTGGATGAACGTCATTATGAAAAACGGCATGCTCGATGCAGTGTTGCACTGCCAGCACAGCCTGTCTCATGATGACCCGAGCTGTGGTTTCATCCAGTGGAGGATCACGAAGGATGAAGTCCAGCAAGTTCTCGCAGGGTTCAGGGAACGCCATTTTGAGACTGAATCTGCGAGGATGTTCGAACCAGTCGTACAGTCGGATGACGTAGGGGCTTCTGGGTTCTTGCCTCATCATGAGCAGCAGCGCCACTTCTGTAATGAGAGGTGTGGGATGCCCAGGCTAGAGAAAAGTAGTAGACAGAAGGTTAACTGGGTCAAAATCTGAAGAAAACATATCATTATTAAATGTACTTTTCTTTGATCTTTATAGATAAGATTATCAGAGCCTTTCCATGTTTACTGATCTATTACATTTACACCTAATGCTTCCTCCAGGAGTATTGACTACAGTAATCAGCACTTAAACAACAAATACACATTCAACTGTTGACCAACTTACAATATCAAGATAACGATCATTGTTAATCTTGCGCATCTGCTTGATGGCAACCTGCAAAAAAAACAGTAATAGTGATCAATAACAGTAACAGTGTTCAATAACAGTTACAGTGATCAATAACAGTAACAGTGTTCAATAACAGTAACAGTGATCAATAACAGTAACAGTGTTCAATAACAGTAACAGTAATCAATAACAGTAACAGTGTTCAATAACAGTAACAGTAATCAATAACAGTAACAGTGTTCAATAACAGTAACAGTGTTCAATAACAGTAACAGTGTTCAATAACAGTAACAGTGTTCAATAACAGTAACAGTGTTCAATAACAGTAACAGTGATCAATAACAGTAACAGTGTTCAATAACAGTAACAGTGTTCAATAACAGTAACAGTGTTCAATAACAGTGTTCAATAACAGTAACAGTGTTCAATAACAGTAACAGTGTTCAATAACAGTAACAGTAATCAATAACAGTAACAGTGATCAATAACAGTAACAGTGTTCAATAACAGTAACAGTGATCAATAACAGTAACAGTGTTCAATAACAGTAACAGTGTTCAATAACAGTAACAGTGATCAATAACAGTAACAGTGTTCAATAACAGTAATCAATAACAGTAACAGTGTTCAATAACAGTAACAGTGATCAATAACAGTAACAGTGTTCAATAACAGTAACAGTGTTCAATAACAGTAACAGTGTTCAATAACAGTAACAGTAATCAATAACAGTAACAGTGTTCAATAACAGTAACAGTGTTCAATAACAGTAACAGTGATCAATAACAGTAAAAGTGTTCAATAACAGTAACAGTGTTCAATAACAGTAACAGTAATCAATAACAGTAACAGTGTTCAATAACGGTAACAGTGTTCAATAACAGTAACAGTGTTCAATAACAGAAACAGTGATCAATAACAGTAACAGTGTTCAATAACAGTAACAGTGATCAATAACAGTAACAGTGATCAATAACAGTAACAGTGTTCAATAACAGTAACAGTGTTCAATAACAGTAACAGTGTTCAATAACAGTAACAGTGATCAATAACAGTAACAGTGTTCAATAACAGTAACAGTGATCAATAACAGTAACAGTGTTCAATAACAGTAACAGTGTTCAATAACAGTAACAGTGATCAATAACAGTAACAGTGTTCAATAACAGTAATCAATAACAGTAACAGTGTTCAATAACAGTAACAGTGATCAATAACAGTAACAGTGTTCAATAACAGTAACAGTGTTCAATAACAGTAACAGTGTTCAATAACAGTAACAGTAATCAATAACAGTAACAGTGTTCAATAACAGTAACAGTGTTCAATAACAGTAACAGTAATCAATAACAGTAACAGTGATCAATAACAGTAACAGTGTTCAATAACAGTAACAGTGATCAATAACAGTAACAGTGATCAATAACAGTAACAGTAATCAATAACAGTAACAGTGTTCAATAACAGTAACAGTAATCAATAACAGTAACAGTGATCAATAACAGTAACAGTGTTCAATAACAGTAACAGTGATCAATAACAGTAACAGTAATCAATAACAGTAACAGTGTTCAATAACAGTAACAGTGATCAATAACAGTAACAGTGTTCAATAACAGTAACATTGATCAATAACAGTAACAGTAATCAATAACAGTAACAGTGATCAATAACAGTAACAGTGTTCAATAACAGTAACAGTGTTCAATAACAGTAACAGTGTTCAATAACAGTAACAGTGTTCAATAACAGTAACAGTGATCAATAACAGTAACAGTAATCAATAACAGTAACAGTGATCAATAACAGTAACAGTGTTCAATAACAGTAACAGTGTTCAATAACAGTAACAGTGATCAATAACAGTAACAGTGATCAATAACAGTAACAGTAATCAATAACAGTAACAGTGATCAATAACAGTAACAGTGTTCAATAACAGTAACAGTGTTCAATAACAGTAACAGTAATCAATAACAGTAACAGTGATCAATAACAGTAACAGTGTTCAATAACAGTAACAGTGTTCAATAACAGTAACAGTAATCAATAACAGTAACAGTGATCAATAACAGTAACAGTGTTCAATAACAGTAACAGTGTTCAATAACAGTAACAGTGTTCAATAACAGTAACAGTGATCAATAACAGTAACAGTGTTCAATAACAGTAACAGTGATCAATAACAGTAACAGTGTTCAATAACAGTAACAGTGATCAATAACAGTAACAGTAATCAATAACAGTAACAGTGTTCAATAACAGTAACAGTAATCAATAACAGTAACAGTGATCAATAACAGTAACAGTAATCAATAACAGTAACAGTGATCAATAACAGTAACAGTGTTCAATAACAGTAACAGTGTTCAATAACAGTAACAGTGTTCAATAACAGTAACAGTGATCAATAACAGTAACAGTGTTCAATAACAGTAACAGTAATCAATAACAGTAACAGTGATCAATAACAGTAACAGTGTTCAATAACAGTAACAGTGTTCAATAACAGTAACAGTGTTCAATAACAGTAACAGTGTTCAATAACAGTAACAGTGTTCAATAACAGTAACAGTGATCAATAACAGTAACAGTGTTCAATAACAGTAACAGTGATCAATAACAGTAACAGTGTTCAATAACAGTAACAGTGTTCAATAACAGTAACAGTGTTCAATAACAGTAACAGTGATCAATAACAGTAACAGTGTTCAATAACAGTAACAGTGTTCAATAACAGTAACAGTGATCAATAACAGTAACAGTGATCAATAACAGTAACAGTGATCAATAACAGTAACAGTGATCAATAACAGTAACAGTGTTCAATAACAGTAACAGTAATCAATAACAGTAACAGTGATCAATAACAGTAACAGTAATCAATAACAGTAACAGTGATCAATAACAGTAACAGTGTTCAATAACAGTAACAGTGTTCAATAACAGTAACAGTGTTCAATAACAGTAACAGTGATCAATAACAGTAACAGTGTTCAATAACAGTAACAGTAATCAATAACAGTAACAGTGATCAATAACAGTAACAGTGTTCAATAACAGTAACAGTGTTCAATAACAGTAACAGTGATCAATAACAGTAACAGTGTTCAATAACAGTAACAGTGTTCAATAACAGTAACAGTGATCAATAACAGTAACAGTGATCAATAACAGTAACAGTGATCAATAACAGTAACAGTGATCAATAACAGTAACAGTGATCAATAACAGTAACAGTGTTCAATAACAGTAACAGTGATCAATAACAGTAACAGTGTTCAATAACAGTAACAGTGTTCAATAACAGTAACAGTGATCAATAACAGTAACAGTGATCAATAACAGTAACAGTGTTCAATAACAGTAACAGTGATCAATAACAGTAACAGTGTTCAATAACAGTAACAGTGATCAATAACAGTAACAGTGTTCAATAACAGTAACAGTAATCAATAACAGTAACAGTGATCAATAACAGTAACAGTGATCAATAACAGTAACAGTGATCAATAACAGTAACAGTGATCAATAACAGTAACAGTGTTCAATAACAGTAACAGTGATCAATAACAGTAACAGTGTTCAATAACAGTAACAGTGTTCAATAACAGTAACAGTGATCAATAACAGTAACAGTGATCAATAACAGTAACAGTGTTCAATAACAGTAACAGTGATCAATAACAGTAACAGTGTTCAATAACAGTAACAGTGATCAATAACAGTAACAGTGTTCAATAACAGTAACAGTGTTCAATAACAGTAACAGTGATCAATAACAGTAACAGTGATCAATAACAGTAACAGTGATCAATAACAGTAACAGTAATCAATAACAGTAACAGTGTTCAATAACAGTAACAGTGATCAATAACAGTAACAGTGATCAATAACAGTAACAGTGTTCAATAACAGTAACAGTAATCAATAACAGTAACAGTGATCAATAACAGTAACAGTGTTCAATAACAGTAACAGTGTTCAATAACAGTAACAGTGATCAATAACAGTAACAGTGATCAATAACAGTAACAGTAATCAATAACAGTAACAGTGATCAATAACAGTAACAGTGTTCAATAACAGTAACAGTGTTCAATAACAGTAACAGTAATCAATAACAGTAACAGTGATCAATAACAGTAACAGTGATCAATAACAGTAACAGTGTTCAATAACAGTAACAGTGTTCAATAACAGTAACAGTGATCAATAACAGTAACAGTAATCAATAACAGTAACAGTGATCAATAACAGTAACAGTGTTCAATAACAGTAACAGTGATCAATAACAGTAACAGTGTTCAATAACAGTAACAGTGATCAATAACAGTAACAGTGTTCAATAACAGTAACAGTGTTCAATAACAGTAACAGTGTTCAATAACAGTAACAGTAATCAATAACAGTAACAGTGATCAATAACAGTAACAGTGTTCAATAACAGTAACAGTGTTCAATAACAGTAACAGTGATCAATAACAGTAACAGTGTTCAATAACAGTAACAGTGATCAATAACAGTAACAGTAATCAATAACAGTAACAGTGATCAATAACAGTAACAGTGTTCAATAACAGTAACAGTGTTCAATAACAGTAACAGTAATCAATAACAGTAACAGTGATCAATAACAGTAACAGTGATCAATAACAGTAACAGTGTTCAATAACAGTAACAGTGTTCAATAACAGTAACAGTGATCAATAACAGTAACAGTAATCAATAACAGTAACAGTGATCAATAACAGTAACAGTGTTCAATAACAGTAACAGTGATCAATAACAGTAACAGTGTTCAATAACAGTAACAGTGTTCAATAACAGTAACAGTGATCAATAACAGTAACAGTGTTCAATAACAGTAACAGTGTTCAATAACAGTAACAGTGATCAATAACAGTAACAGTGTTCAATAACAGTAACAGTGATCAATAACAGTAACAGTGTTCAATAACAGTAACAGTGATCAATAACAGTAACAGTGTTCAATAACAGTAACAGTGTTCAATAACAGTAACAGTGTTCAATAACAGTAACAGTGATCAATAACAGTAACAGTGTTCAATAACAGTAACAGTGATCAATAACAGTAACAGTGATCAATAACAGTAACAGTGATCAATAACAGTAACAGTGATCAATAACAGTAACAGTGATCAATAACAGTAACAGTGATCAATAACAGTAACAGTGTTCAATAACAGTAACAGTGATCAATAACAGTAACAGTGATCAATAACAGTAACAGTGTTCAATAACAGTAACAGTGTTCAATAACAGTAACAGTGTTCAATAACAGTAACAGTGATCAATAACAGTAACAGTGATCAATAACAGTAACAGTGATCAATAACAGTAACAGTGTTCAATAACAGTAACAGTGTTCAATAACAGTAACAGTGATCAATAACAGTAACAGTGTTCAATAACAGTAACAGTGTTCAATAACAGTAATTATTGGCCATTAGGCCATTTGAAGTCTCTGTTGGCTCGACGGGAACTAGAGCTGGCAGCGGAGGGCACATCCACTCTTCAGGGCTGTCGGACCTGGACAAACTACAGTCGCTGCAACTGCCCTGTTCGCTTAGGCTATCCGATCTATCGCCACCTCACCTCCAGTCGACGATGTACGAGCCTCGGCTGCTGAGGCTCAACGACTCTCTGCAGAACTGCCTCACTATATTGTCAGAGAGGGACAGAGATGATTTGGACATGATGCCAAGTGAAGATATTTTTGATCATATTAATAATCAAATTGTTACTTTATTTTTTTTTCCAACTTTCTATTTTCAAAGACACATTATTTGTTAAAGGGTTAGTTCACCCAAAAATGAAAATTCTGTCATTAATTACTCACCCTCATGTCGTTCGACACCCGTCAGACCTCCGTTCATCTTCGGAACACAAATGAAGATATTTTAGTTGAAAGCTGATGGCTGAGAAAGGCTTCAGATAGGCCTCCATTGGCATTCAGTACATTTACACTCACAAGACCCATAAAAGGCACTTAAAACGTCATTACAAAGTCCATCTCACCACAGTGACTCTACAATAATTTTACGAAGCGACGACAATAGTTTTTGTGTGCAAAAAAAAATAAAAATAACGACTTTATTCAACCTCTTCTTGTCTTCTGTGTGTGCCTCCACGACGCATGCGCGAGAATATGACGTAGCGCCGGCGTAAAATGACGTAGCGTCATGAACGTAACCGAGAGCAGAGCGCCATTATCGTCAAATATCAAAAGAAACATCGTTATCACTTTCAAGGTAGTAACACACTAACCATTCATGTTAAATTAAAGTGAGACTGTTTGCATGTGCTTTATAACAGATCCTCAACAGGTGCGGGATTGTTTTGTCCCCAAAAGTTCTGCAGTCACAAAGCAGTGATTACCACACATCTTAACTATATATATATATAAACTAATTACACCTAACCCTAGCTCACAACAAATACATAAATGCAGAATACACATACTTAAACACAAGCTTAAAATAAGCCTAATATGCTAAATAACAAGACCAATTAAAGATAGTTATTTTCAAGCACAAACGTAACAAAACATTTGAAGTTAAAAAAGTAATTTATACAGTATAAACTTGTGAACAATTATATTTTTTAGGCTAAATAGTTTTATTAATCAGGTCATATTCATGTTGTTTTATTTTTGTAATGTGTTTTTGATAAGTCGTGTTCTAATATTGTTTTGAACGGCTTGTGATTTACAGTGGTGGTTTTACTATGAACTGTTTTCGTTGTTTGATTGTTTTTTTGTTTTGTTTTTGCGAGTGCGGTGAATTGTATTAAAACAAAACCAAAAATCGTAAACTCAACCAATCATAATAATTATTAATGTTAATAATAATATAGGGAGCCCACAACGACAAAAAAAAAAAAAAAAAAATTCATATATACATTGTCCACGTTTTTAATGAATAGACAGGCCTAATAACAAATGAGATTTTTTAGTGATATTTTGACCACTCAAATAGGAAATGTCCTCGGTTTCCATTTCAGAAATCTGGTCACCTTACTCCAGTGGCGGACTGGCCATCACGAGCACCGGGAGTTTCCCCAGTGGGCCGCTGGACAAAGTGGGCCGGCCCGTTGCTGCGTAAAATATGAAGAATGAATAATAGTAAATAAACTCTAATCTATTTATTATCAGTCTCATTGGTGTAAAAGCGCTCGTCAATGTCAAAATGTTTGCGATGTCCAATCTAATCGAAGGAGGCAGGATTTATTGTCCACAGAAACCGAGAAACATGGTAAAACTGGCAACTTTCATATTCGAGTTGCCTATATGTTCCGTGAAGGATATACTAAAATAAATATAGGCTATAATTTGCTTGTTAGTTCACATGCATTATTTTACACACTAGCAATCAACAGTTTGAAATAATTAAGACTTTTTAAAATGTTTTTGACAGAAGGCTGAATTTATTTGATAAAAATACAGTATAAACACAACATTAAGAAATATGAATACGATTTAGCTGTTGTGAATATATTGTAAAATGTTTTTTTTATTCCTGTGATCAAAGCTGAATTTTTCATAATTACTCCAGTCTTCAGTGTCACATGATCCTGCAGATACTATTCTAATATGCTGCATTTTTCTTTAAAAAACTCCAGGACCAATATAATTTTTAAACAATTGGAGCTCCATTCCATAAAATGACCGATGTCAAGCTCCTGAAAGGACAAATAACCAAAGGCACCATAAAATAGTCCACATTCTGCACTACATACTAAGTCTTAGACCATTGCTTTATATGGACTGATTTTATGGAAGGCATTGAACTTTAGTGATATTAAACTTCACTGTTTGGAAAAGATTTCTAAATGTGAAAAAATATATAAATGAATAAAAAAATAATTAAATAATGTTTTTCTTGTATTCGTTTAATGGTGATTTTTTTTTTAGTTCTTATTATTTTAACTTCTCAGGGTATTAAAATGTAAGTTTATATATGTGTGTTTTTAGTTGAGTTTCATACTTCAGGCTTTTATGACGCATATACTATGATATTATTGGTGAATAATGCCAATATTTTCAAAGAGGAAAAAAAAAAACACCTCAATTTTATTCAGAAGCCCAAACTGAGCAAAAATGTGTAATTTGGTGCACCTGCTGATATTTATATTGTCAAAACATAAGATGAAATTCTGATAGCTTGTAATGTCAGTCAGAGATCTTTATAATAGACTTAAAATGCATATAAATATCAGTTGTCACTCTATATTGCCCAATAACGTCTTAGTAAGATTATATTTAAATGCTTTCACGATCAAAACTCTGTAGTTTTTGATGACTGAGAGATGAACAAATAAACTCAAAAGCCTGATGGATCATAATTTGATACTCACATTTTAACATTATGTATGGATAATCAAACTATAAATCAGACAACAGTAGATTGTGTGCAAATGTTGTTTCAGCAAAGTTTTGATTATGTTTATCATGATCAAAGATGCCTTAGAAATTTGCATACCAAATATACAATAGGCTTCATAGGGTTAATAATATTAATCTCTCTCACTCAGGGCTGCCAAACCCCTGCTTTTATCGATACAATTAAACTCGCTTTCTATCGTTTATTGCTCAAGGCTAAAATGATTGAATGCCTTACCTGTGGAATGTTGATCATTTGGACTGGGATCAAGGATTCGACCAACCTGTGGATTAAGCAGCTGGTTCATACGAATTCATTCAGTTCAACCTGCCTCATACAGTCGGAGCAATCTCTCTGCAGGTCCTGGTGGCCAAGAAGCACTTCACGTCCAGCTCAGTTCTCATCCAATAGTATCAGTGCAGTCAAATCAACAATATTGTTGAATATTATATTGATTTTCTCGGTATTATCAACTGGCCAGAATTTTGAGACCACAGTAGACGTGATGGTGTATAATGAGTTAAGAGCTCACTCAAGTACTGGGGAGCTAAACCATTTAGTGCTTTGTAAGTAATAAGCAAGATTTTAAAATGTAAGCTAAACATGTTTTCTGTAACAGTTTGACTGTTTGCTGATTTCTAACCATGAAATCTTTCAAAGGGGAAGTTCAAACTGACTGTCAGCTAGAATAAAAGTTGTGTGGTTTTGATGCGGTGAAGTGTCCGCTGCAAAGAAAGACAAAAGAAATGTACGTGTGCTTGTTGTAAAAGTTGTGGTAGACTTGTACACATATTATGATAAGGCAAGTAGCTCACCTTATAAAGGAATTACTATGATGATGACAGTCATAACTACTTAAGGCCGCTCCCCAGGATGTCAAGTATAAAAAGCTTTGTACATGGTTTTTCGGGGCCCGTGCTTCAGGTGAAGATGTACGCGTTTTGTTATTTTTGCCTTTTTGAATGATTGTCTTTGTATTATTCTGAAACTTTTTTAAGTAAAAACGGGAACCATTCTGTGGTTATTCGTATAAACTTTTCAATTAAGTCTCAGAGTGATTTTTTCCTGTAAATATCTTTATTGGTTGTAGTTAAGATATTTATATTAGCAACCTGCCCAGTGCACTCAAACCCGAGATTGAGCTGGTTTAAAGGTCCTGTTCTTCGTGATCCCATTTTTCAAACTTTAGTTAGTGTGTAATGTTGCTGTTCGAGCATAAATAATACCTGTAAAATTATAAAGCTCAAAGTTCAATGCCAAGCGAGATATTTTATTTAACAGAAGTTCCCTTTCAAAGCCTACAGCGAACGGCCGGTTTGGACTACATCCATGTACATCCTGCTTTAATTACGTCAGTAGAGCAGTTTGTTGACTAACCTCCGCCCACAAGAATATGCAAAAAAGGGGGCGTGGTCTTGTTGCTCCCTCGTGGAGAAGAGGAAGTGTTGCGTTTGTGTAGTGTTTGTCGCCATGTCGTCCAGACGCTGTTATTTTCATCCCGGAGTCAAATCACCTTTGTTTGGTCTTCAGGGGCTGTAGTTTGAGCGCGTTCATCTCTCTGTTATGGTAAGAGGCGTGACCTTCCCGGGCAACGTGCGCTAAGCTGCTGTCGAATCACAACACAGGAACCGCTGGCACAATCAGAACTCGTTACGTGTTTCTGAAGGAGGGACTTCATAGAACAGGGAAATCTCAAGCCGTTTTGAGGACAGTGAAAACAGCGGGATACAGATAAGTAAATTGTGTGAAAAATACTGTTTTTTTACACGTGAAACATGAACACGTTATATTGCACACTGTAAACACAATCAAAGCTTAAAAAAAACACGAAAAAAACTATTTATGATTGTTTAGGATGTTACAGCGGTATAAAAATACAACACTGCGCACCAGTGCATAAAGCGTCGGTCCATAAAGACATGGATGAGTGAGTTTGGTGTGGAGGAACTTGACTGGCCTGACCTCAACCCGATAGAACACCTTTGGGATGAATTAGAGCGGAGACAGAGCCAGGCCTTCTCATCCAACATCAGTGCCTTCTAGAAGAATGGTCAAAGATTCCCATAAACACACTCCTAAACCTTGTGGAATGCCTTCCCAGAAGAGTTGAAGCTGTTTTAGCTGCAAAGGGTGGGCCAACTCCATATTAAACTCTACGGATTAAGAACGGGATGTCAGTAAAGTTCTAAAGGCAGCCGTCCAAAAACTTTTGGCAATATAATGTATGCAATAATCAATAGGGAGCCAGTGCAGTGTTGACAGAACCAGGCTAATATGGTCATACTTCCTGGTTCTTGTTTGGACCAGCTGGAGACTGTTTATTGAGCGAGCAGGGCAACCAGTAGAGCCTTACAATAATCTAACCTTGAGGTCATGAACACATGAACTAACTGTTCTGCATTTGTAATTTCGATATATATTTTTAAAATGGAAAAATTTGGTTTTACAGATTCCAGGAATTTTGGCTTTTATGAAGGACATTTTTAATGAATACATATATATATATATAACCTCATGACCCTTGCAACAAAGCTGAATTATCAAGGAATCCAAACTTTCTTTTAACCAGTAACAGAGATTATTATAGATATAAAGAACCAATCATATTAAAGAAAAATTATGCTATGAATCATGTCACCTTCGCCATGTACTTCTTCTATATGTTGTAGCCTTTTGGTCGAGGTCCTCCCGGCTGTGATTAAAGCATATTCAAAGGCATTGTCTGGAGTCTGTCTGATTACCGCTGCGTTGCACGCTAGACACTAGAGATCTTCCCTCCATTCCCAAGTGGCAGTGCTTAAGTGAAACACTAGAGAACTCATTCCCAAATGATAGTGTTCAAAAGGGGCGAGACGTCATCCGATTCAAAGTGTCGAAGAGGAGACACCTCTTATAGAATATACATTTCTAGGTGTTGAAGTAGAGACGCCTGTTTAACTCGAGTCAGGTGCGTTGGGGAAATCTACCACCCTTTTAAACAAAAGATTGGTATCAAAGAGCACACCCAGCCTAACTGACGACGAAGACTTCAGTTACAACAGAGCAGACATCAAGTGTTAGACAGTATTCTAGGTTATTACGTGTAGAGGTTTTGGTCCAATAATTTAGTAGTAGGAAATTACTAGTGATCCAATTTGTTATATCAACTATGCATTCAGTTATCTTTGTGAATTGGTATGGCTTCGTCAGGGTGCAAAGAAATATAGAGCCAAGTATCAATAGCAGAACAGTGAAAACGAACGCCATGCTTCCTAATTATATCATCCAAGGGTAGCATGTACAGGGTGAAATGAAATGGTCCTAGCACTGAGCCTTGAGGTACTCCATACTGAACTTTTACAGCTTGGGTAATTGTCTCGAAACAACTTGTCAGCAGAAATATGTGCCTATAAAGATTTCAGCCTTCAAATCTCGACCTCCTGAGGGTCCCGCAGCAGAGCCAACTGGCATAGAGAAGAATGGAAAGTAATGGATAGCTTTCTTTAAAAAACCTCTTGCTCCATCTTAATTTCAGTGCTAGTACAGATCCTGCGTTAATGACCCCTGAATCAAAGTGCAGGGGATTTGGTACTTCTAGGAGACTTTAACCTCCTTAGCTCTGGGACCATTTTTGGGGATTTCCACTTGGATTTGGCCTACCCAAATTGAAAAGCTTCCCATACCCACATACAGTGGTCTATTACACAATTTGGTGTTCTTTTACAGGAATTGGAAACCCTTTGAAGTTCCATAAAACATTGCTAAAAGTGATAAACATTAAAGTATATGTTGTCTGAGCTGTAATAAACCCCAAAAAGGGGTGTTTTTTTGGGATTGTAAATTCATTTTTGAATGCGTATAACTTAGGCCCTGTGCTCTAGCACCCCGTTTTGGGTTTATTACAGCTCAGACAACATTGTTTATAATTTTTAGCAGTGTTTTATGTAACTTCAAAGGGTTTCCTGTAAAATGACACCCAAATTGTGTATTTAGAGACCACTGTATGTGTGTATGGGAAGCTTTTCAATTTGGGTAGGCCAAATCCAGGCGGAAATGGTCAGAGTAATTTAGAGTAAATAAGTTACTTTGTGTAAAACAAATGGCAAAGTGATGCATATATCCAAAAAGTAGAGACTCTAAGCTTTCAAATGGTACCACATATGAGGTCAGAGCTCCTCCACAGACATTTAAAGTATATACTTGATGACCCTTATCAGAGTCCTTGGAGTTTAAGAGGTTAACCAGTTCTTCCCAAGATTTCTTCCTCACTTTGGAAGGTTTTCTTTGGCTGATGTTGAACGGTATTGCATACGAAAAATATGAAATGGAAAGCAAAAAAACCCTCTACACTCAATTTGAAGAAAAGCATTTATTTTATGAGCTGAATTGGAGTAACTAGTTTTTAAGTTGAACAGAGAAAACATTTCAGAAGATGGACAGTATATGAATATATAGGTTTATCTCAATTCAAAATTGGACTTTGGAAGATATTTTATATCTCCATCTCTATACAAGTGAACATAAACATGTCCAAAGCATTAAAACTTTTTTTTTTTTTTTGATGAAAAAACTGAAAGCGATTAAGGTATGTTTTGCTTAGCAAATAATGCAACGAGCTACAATACTTTTAAATATTTATTGCCATTACTGCATCTTAATGAGACAGGCTAAAGGACATTTTGGAGTTTGCAGGGTTCCGGTGCTTGACACAATCAGCAGGTAGTTAAAGCACCATCCTTGTCATGGACTCGTCTGAGAAACTAGTCATTTTTCATGCAGCCCTTAAACACGGATGCTGATTTTTTCCTCTTTTCAAAATCTTTGAAAATATATCCAAATTCAAATGCTTACAATCATTCAAATGGTGACCCACCAACTTAATGTCACATATATGAAGGCATTTAAAGAAATTTAAAATAGAATAAAGGCAAGTACTTTTGGTATTCAAACTAAACACACAATGCCGACACCTTTGACCAAATAAAAAAAAAACTGCTTTCTTAATGTTTGCACATCCCTTCTTTTTAAATTTTCTTTTTTTTTTTTTTACCCAAAAAATGAAATTTGTTAATAACAAAACTATGAACAGTTTCAAAAAATATCACCTCTACAATATCACGTTGATAATTAAGATCCTTCATTGAACTTATTAGAGTACCCTCATCAGCCATGAACGAAGTTACAATTTCATAAGATAAAGAAACTGTAGCATAAACCTAAATAAACGTGAAATACCACTTTTGGTGCAACAACCAATAAATGCTAGGGCTCAAAGTAGGTGCTAAGTGCGAAGCAAAGACCACGCTACAGAGAAACTTACTCAAAACTCTGGATTCCCATAACAAATAGTTGTTGTTTTTTCTCTTTTATATGGGTGTGGTATTTGTAGTGTCTACTTTTACATTAGTAGGCATTCTGTAAGCATTGTGTATCACTCATCTAGTCAAAAGGGCTGAAGTCCCTCTCTAAGTTTTCAGATTCATCGTCATCAGAAAAGAAGTCGTCGTCATCGATGTCTTCCTCGTCGTAATCCTCGTGCCATTCTGGAACGTATTCATCGTCATACTCGTCATCCTCCTCTGCTTCATCGCCGGGGTCCTCGTTGTTGTTGTTGTCGGAGTCTGCGGACTCAGAGCCTCCGTCTGATTTGGACCTGAAATAATAATCAAAAAATGAAAACATCTGCATGCGTCAGTGGGGTTTCTCTGTAAATGTGCAGTGGCTCACGCTTTGTTGGCATCTGTGTTGTTAGCCAGATTAGAGGCCTGCGCCGTCTCCTGGTCTGGCTCAGTCTTGGACTGATATCCTACACGGAAGTCCTGCCAATCGGAGATGGTCAAATGTGTTGCTTTGAAGGCTTTTAATAAACAAGTTCATGTTTAAGCCTAAAAGAAAGTACACAAGTGAGAATATGTAGGAGTAGATTTACCTGAGTGGAGTGCTGGAGGATGGCCACAAGACGTTCCTGAATCCGGCGAATAAGCTCGAGGCCAGTGTTAAGGTGTTCAGGTTTTAGGAGTCGGACACAGGATGCCAGATCAGTGCATTGCAGCAGGGTCTCCTCTGAAACCAAAAACACAATCAATTTTATTATAGTTTAACCAATGCATCAGAATTATGAAACACATTTGAATTAGAGCAGGATTCACATGTTGCTGAAAAACTACTAAATATATCAAAGTAAAATAAATGCAATATGAAGTGCTATGTTGTTCAGTGTCTGAAAGCTTCTCGGTTCACAGTAAATGCTCGCCTGGATGCCAGCCGAAATTAGCCCCGCCCACAACATTTGAGGTCGGGAAGTTCGGTCTGGACTTGATCCGTTGTGGAGCAACTATGCTCGAACCAATCAAATTGTCAGGGTGGGCTTTATACGATGATGGACAGATGATCAACAGTAATGTAATCATCCACGTCACCAAAGAGCGCTTGGGTTGAATTCGTTCTAATCCTAAACGGAGAACTTGTTCGTATATGCATTCACATTTACTATTTCTCTCAGAATTGATGATCGTGTTGGTACTCTGTGTTTCCTTAAATTCTTTTTACAACACCGGTAAAGATCGTTTACACTCATCTGAGTTCTGTTGACAACTATTTGTCCCTAAACAAAGGTAGAAAAGCCTTTATTTTTTCATGGCTTAAACATTTAAAATTGGTGATAGGTACACCTACGCGTTGCGGCTTTACATGCCTTCGTCAGGGTGTGTATAACAAACAACATCTCAAGCTCATTTTTAACCAGCCATTAATTGATCAAATTACAGACACCTGGTCACTCTGTGTAAGGAAACCCTTACAGTGAAATTACAGGTGTGGCAACTGTAATCACTGCGATAATATGATTAAGACCAATATATTTAGAGATGTGACCTCAGACTTAGAATTTAAAATTAGATCATTTATTAATTGCAATACTTCATTCGTGGTGTATAGGTTGGAGTGTCCATGTGGCTGCTTTTACATATGGATGACTACAAGAAAATTAAAGACAAGATTATCAGAACATAAAAATGCTATTCGAGTCTGTAACCCCCTATACCCTATGGCTATACATTATAGGAGATACAAATCATGGTAGCCCAAGTACACTGAAAATAATCAGCATTGAGCATATTCCTTAAATCAATCAGAGGAGGAGATGGGGTTAACAGGCTTTTAAAGAGAGAGTCTTTCTGGATCTATACACTGAAAGCAACTACTTTTCCAGGCTTAAACGGAGAGTTAGATTTTGTACCATTTTTGTAATATAATTTAGATTATGTTACATTATGAATTATTTGATGTTTACAAATTATGTTGAATTCAATTATATGAATTACTTGATTTATGTATTTCTGTCTAACTTAATTTCATTGTTGACTATATACAATACTGATTCGTGCAATTTTGACTTGTATACATCTTTGATATTTATGATTATCTTGTTTATTTTTTTTTTTTTTTTTTTTTTTTTCTCTCTCTATCTCTCTCTCTGTCTCTCTCTCCACAGAGTGACCAGGTGTCTGTAATTTGATCAATTAATGGCTGGTTAAAAATGAGCTTGAGATGTTGTTTGTTATACACACCCTGACGAAGGCATGTAAAGCCGCAACGCGTAGGTGTACCTGTCACCAATTTTAAATGTTTAAGCCATGAAAAAATAAAGGCTTTTTAACTTTTTCAACACACCCATCGAGTGCCTTGGACTACCTTTGTTTCTGAACTTAATTATCCCATACAACCAAAGAACACCGAGATTTTACACCCTGTGCAGCACTTCTTGCATTCCTTGCTTTGATGAACTATTTGTCCCTGTTACACATTTAATATGTAAATAGTAATATAGTAATAACAGTCAATTATGCAGAGTTACAGGCAACCTAAACCAAATCATAACCCTAACCCTAGTTTTATAGTAAGTACATGTAGTTAATTGCTATTACTCAGTACTTAATTGTATAATCACACTATAACAATGACACCTTAAAATAACGTGTAATCCTTGATTTTAAAGTGTCGTAGTTAGATTGTACTTAAACAAGTACTGAGTAATATTAATTAACTACATGTACATAGAGTTACACTTTAGGGTTTAGTTACTTGTAATTATGCATTACTGTTATTACTATAGTAAGTACATGTAGTAAATACGTCACCTTATTACCGATATTTGATCTATTCTCTTGCATGTCATACACCACGATTGTGCGAATGTCATTCAATTATTTTGAAACACTAACTTAATCTCAGGAGGTATTTTAAGAATATGAATTGGAAAACTACTTCAATAACCAAGGTCAATTAAAAAAAGTTTGTGGTCTCTGTTGCATTCTTTTTTTCCCCTTTAAAAAAAAAAAAAAAAAAAACGTGTTTCCAAAACATTCCCATAATTACTCAATCAAAACAGAATGACTGATTGTCAGAGTGAGCGTTCCCTAACACCCACCAAGCAGGATCTGCAGGGCGTTAGTATGAAGGTCCAGAGCTTCTGTCTGCTGCTCCATCACATCCATCTTCTCAGTGTCCTGGTTGTAATAGCTGTATACGCATGAGTACGCCAGCACCTACACAAACACAACCATAAGGATAAAGAAAACAACTGAAAACAAGTAAAAAAAAAAAAAGTAAAGCCATATAACATTCCCACCTTTCGAGCTTGGGCAAGAATCTTGCAGGCGTCTATCACAAACGTCAAAGACTTCATCTGTAAAGCTTCATTTATAGAAAACACCTTGTTCTCCAGGTTGATCGCAAAGTCCTGCAGAAAGCAATAGACAGATACTCACATACTTACTCTAGAATTTCAAAAGTTTGAAGTGAATGTGACGAACGGCTCCAACAAACCTTGGCTTGGTTATGAAATGTGCATCTCTCGTTGTAGTCTTGGAACTTCTTCTCTTGTCTTGCAGCTTTACTCACCTGTGATTGCATTTTAAGAGATAGAGAGAATTTTTAGGCAAGAAGTCTGAATATTTACAATATGCAAATATTGAAAATCAGCGTCTCTGATTTTAAACGTAGGAGGCTAAATTGGTTAGGGTTGGTAAGTTCGATTAAAGGTGCAGTGTGTAGTATTTATGAGGATCTATTGACAGAAATGCAATATAATATACATAACTATGTTTTCAGTGGTGTATAAAGACCTTACATAATGTACCGTTATGTTTTTATTAGAAATTTCTATCTAAATACACCGCGGGTCCCCTTACAGTGAAATCGCCATTTTGCACCGTCATGTTTCTACAGTATCCCTAAACGGACAAACTTCTCTACAGAGCGCTAGTCACTCTCTGCTCTCTCCAAAGACGACATTTTTGTCCTGTGACGGCCACCGTAGCTTCTCTATGTGCTCCGAAAGGGAGGGGTGAGCGGTTGCAATTCACAACCTCACCTCTAGATGCCACTAACATTTACACACTGCACCTTTAATGTTTTGCGAAAATCAGTTTAAGCTGTCTTAAACGAATCTGCACAAAACTCATATATATTTTTAAAAATTCACCCGCCCCAAGTACTTGAGTCACACAAGACATGTACATCTACCAGATCACAATTCAATTCAAGACACACTTACCATGGCGGAGCAGTTATAATAATCTTTATGTGTTGGCTTCCATGGCTTCAGACATCTCCAGCAAAATCCATGATTACATTTGGCACATGTCATACTACATGGAGATAGATATAAGGTAGAAATTTAGTAGGTTGCATAGTTCTTAAATTTAATAATAATAATAATAAAAAATAAAAAGATAAATAATACACATTCTTTGTTTCTCCATAAACAAAACCGATTAGTGCATGTACACTCACTGTAGGCAACCTTCATTCTTCTCAATCTGAGCCTGGCAGCTGGGGCAGCGTTTGGATATGAGTTTGGCCAGATGTTTACTCTGTGCTTCCATACTCATTCCCTCATAATAGCCTCCATCATCCATCCATTGCGACATGTGACTGCAGCTGGCTGGGTAGTGCGCCTGATGGTTGAACGAGAGAGGTTATTGAGGCGTGAGTACAGATTACGCAGCACAAGCACAGGTGTTAATCTCACTCATTTCATAAAACCAAGGCTTACTTTTAAAGCTTAATCAGGTGAATCTCACAATACCCATATAACCTCCTCATTATTCACTGGGGAAGATTTCTACTAAACCGAATACAAATTAATCAAGCATAATCAATGTGAATATAGCCATTTATGTTAAAAAGGGCGGCATTTTAGTATGGGGAACACATTCACTATTAACTACGACTTTTGCCCTAATTTACTGCTTATTAATAGTTAAAGTGGTAGTTAAGTTTAGGCATTGGGTAGGATTAAGGGATGTAGAATAAGGCATTAATTTAATATAAGTACTAATAAGTAATAAGCAGGCTAATAAGCCACTAGTTAATAGTGAGAATTGGACCCTAAAAAAGTTATTCTACTATTATAGTCATATTTAACTGTGTATGTAGAGGTCTAAAAGTGAATGGAATGCTCTCACATAAAATGAGTTGCCATTAAGAAAAACCATGAGATGATCTTGTGCTGACATGTGATGAACTGATAACTCTTTGTGCGACCACCATATGAGAAACATGTGATGAACTGAGGTCTCGTTTCATATAATATAGGTTGGGACCAAATGTTGATCAACTATATTGCAATTCATAACATGTATTGACTTGAATTAGAGTACATGGAAAACTGCCAAGACTCCGCAGACCAACTCGACTTTACATCTCTAATAATAAAGTCTATTTACAGGCATCGAAACCCAAAGATTGTGATAGAGTATAGAGTGATTTTTTCACAGGGGCAGCAAAAGCCATGACATCACAATGTATTTTTACCGCAATTACAGCAAAAAAGTACAAAACACAATGATAAAATATGTATATTTTGTTTTCTTATTTAAATCAGCATAACTTGAAAAATCAATAAAAATACTACCATTATCTAGAAATAATTTCTAATTATGTGCTTCATTGTCACAATGCAATGCATAAAGTCTTAATGGTCCTAAACATATTACTGGTCAAAAGTTTAGAACAATTAAGATTTTTAAATATTCTAATCATCATATTAGAATGATTTCTGAAGGGTCATGTGACACTGAAGACTGGAGTAATGATGCTGAAAATTCAGCTTTGATCACAGGAATAAATCACATTTTACAATATATATTATAAAAATAAAAGTTATTTCAAATTTTAACAATATTTCACAATATTACATTTTTTACTGTATTTTTTATCAAAAGCAGTCTTGGTGAGCAGAAGAGACTAGGGCTGTCACGAGCAATGATTTCAGTAATCGAGTAATCGGTTGATTCTTTTGACGATTGAGTAATCAGATATTTTTTTGAGGTAATAAAAATAGACCCAAGTCTTTAAATTGACTTAATATAAATATATAATAACAATGAGGCAATAATATTGGGGTCAAATAAAGTATCAAAAGCAAGTAATCATAGGGTTTTTAAGAACAATATACATTACATAAACAATCATTTTATGTACATTATGCATTATAACAAATGGTGTTGGCCTGGTGTTGTCACACTTTACAGCAGATCAAATCTTAATATTGGCCAAACGACATTTAATTCAAATGTTTAATTAATCCTTAATATTAGAATATTTATATATTTTAACTGTTAATATTTGGCCACTTATTTATAATAGAAATGCTACAGCCACTGTAATTTCTGGAAGAGGAATGGCCATCAATGCATGCAAACTCAGAGCAAGGGTTTAAACTTGTTTTGAAATCACGGTGAACAGATAAAAAAAAATATTGATGTATTCTCCTGTGTTGGCCTAGGTTTATAAATGATTTACCTTTAAAATCTGATGAAATGGCACATGTTGCGTTCCCAGATGAATGTTGTAAGCAACGCAAACTCTCTGCATATGCAGAGATGGAGTTTGAGGTTAATACATTGTGCGGCCTTAGAAAACGGTCTAATAAAGCGGTTCATGGATTCTTATCTGTGGAATGCGTCATTTCTGGTATTTTGCCGATTATTCAACACGAGTAAATTGCAGTCGAGGATTTTTTTAAATGAAGTACTCAAATTTAATCGAGGAATCGTGTCAGCCCTAGAAGAGACGTCTTTCAAAAACATTTATAAAAATCTTACTGACCCCAAACTTTTGAACAGTAGTGTATAAGCTTAAAGCGGGGATTGCTTGTATGGGCACTTCTCCTGGAAGAGCATGTGTGCACACACGCATCAACAACAGCGAGAGCAAGAGACGCCATCAACGAGCTTTGCTTGGTTATGGTAGTGCTGTCATTTTGTTTTTAGACCACCAAATCAACAATGTCGCTAAAGAAGTGTGTTTTTGGTTGAGGGGGAAAGATAACCCAGCGTTAAGGAAACAACGTTCCGGAGCAGCAATGGAGTTCTGCAAGTGTGTTTGTTTGTTCCAGTCATGAGTCGAAACTGCATCAAATGTCTGTTTTGTGCATATAAATGTGAACAACACGAACGTACAGTGAATCAAAAGTTATCCAGAGATAATGTCATGATGTATTGTGTGTGTATGTGTGTGCTTGTGAATCCTTCCGCCCACTGCACGCCCCCACGAGCTCGGCTGTTTTCAGAAAGAATCAGTACAGCGCATCTGTCTTATACAAATCTGATAAAACTAAAGACTCTTCAGAGATATGAAGGATGCAATACTACTCTATAGGTACTCAAGATTAACATGAGATTGGCAGACACGGTGTGTGTTATGTACCCTTTAACTTTCATTACACAAAATGTATTTACTTATTTTGAGTTGAAATATGACCCGCACATGTTCTGAACAGGTTTTTCAGTATCAGTCAATCTTTGACAGTATTCATGAGAGACTGTAGCATTAGGACGACACATTAGGCAGATTACCTCTGGGAAGTTACAGCTGAAACAGGAAGACCAGCAGCACTTGGAGCAGGTGCCCATGCTACCGATGTTCTCCTTGCACAGGATCTGGTCACAGCCCTGCGGGTTGGTACACCAGGTCAGGTTGGAGCAGCACTCCACAAAGCCTCGCAGAAGGGCGCTCTCATACTGCGGGAGAAAGCACAGGATACAAACTCATTCTCAAGTCCCTCAACCTGCTGAGTGTGTGTGTGTGTGTGTGTGTGTGTGTTGACCCTGCACATACTTTGGCAATGGTGTCCTTATCAATGAGGATGTTGTGGAAGAACTTCGAGGTTGGCTGAGCCCGA
The DNA here is from genome assembly GCF_949357685.1 of Gobio gobio. Lineage (NCBI taxonomy): Eukaryota > Metazoa > Chordata > Actinopteri > Cypriniformes > Gobionidae > Gobio > Gobio gobio. Next base: position 9,378,540 of record NC_137111.1, read on the forward strand.
CAGTCTGTGATTGGACAGTCGCAGTTCATAACCAGATTCTGTTCAATACGAGCAGTGAGGTACTCCTGCCAGCAGGACTAATGGGAAACGGAGAAATGGCATGACAACACAACTGTAAATGCACAGTTCCGCATAGCGTCACATTAACGTTTCATGTTGTAAGATATTAGACCAATACATGAGCTACGCTGACGTATTAATGAAATCAAAACTGGACTTTTAGTCTGTAAGTTAGATGTGTATCTTCCAAAATATAAAAAAAAAAACAATTTGTGCACACGTCTAAAAAATAGGGATGCACCGATATGACAATTTTGCCCGATACCGATAACTCTTTATATTTGAAAGCCGATAACTGATATATTGGCTGATAAATCTAAAACCAAATATTTATATAATTTTTGAGAGCCTGGTTACAAAAACAAGTCTCGCCATTAAAAGCCATGTCCCAAGCACACAATTATTATGATGTTCTCATTATAATTTTATGTCACCAATATGACAGGCATTTTCATATTTTCCTTTATCCATTATTTATCGGCTTTAATATACTGGCCAAATGTTCTTATTGGACCGATATCAATAACATTAAAAATGAACATATGATGGTCAATAAATCGAACATCCTGCTAAAAATATTTGTGATCCACTTGCACCAAACAATCAAACGCTACATAAAATGAGAATATCCCCCGCTTCTAATACTACCTGCAACCGACTAGCAATGTTTTTTTTAATCAATCAAAAGTTTGGGGTTGGTAAGATTTTTTAAATGGTTTTGAAAGTAGTCTCTTATGCTGAAGTCTGCATTTATTTGATAAAAAAAATTGAGTAAAATAGTAATGGTGATGATACACAGGGCAACTTTTAGAGCAATGTTACTAGGCAATGTTGCCGTCAACGGGCAACCAGGTAAGACACAGGGCCCATGACCGATCTAAAGTATCCAGATAGAAATGTGTTGCCCATTCCCAATGGGAAAGTGGCCAAGCAACACTGCTTTGTAACATTGCCCAGCAACATTGCTCAAAAAAGTTGCCCCATGTATCATCACCATGTGAACTCCCGTATGGTTCGCTGCTGATGTGAACGCAATCGTACTGAATGGCAGAAGTGAACCGCTATTAATGAGATCTGATTTGATAAAAATTTGCGTTTCACTAATTTTCCTGGTGAGCGTGACTGAGGTACTGCAAGCAGTGAGCTTTAGATCTCATTTCTGCTCATCTTCAGCATTCTTTAGAGCATTTGCAGTACATTCGCGGCAGATAGACACAAGTGCCATTACGTACTGGAGCTTTGGAAACAAAACCAACGGTTCAAAAACAAAGTGAGGTGAGCAACGCCATGCATTTTGCCACCTTTTCACGTCGTTTCAAAGCAACCTGGGTAAACAGCTGCTGCTTTGATGACGCAAACGCACCCTGGTTCGTATCCAAATAATATAATATGAACACAGTCCGACGAACTCGGGTTCGGTCCAAGTGTGAAAGCACCCTAATATACTGCTGGTTCCTTCAAGATTTTCCTATGGGGTTTTCTCCAATTCATGTGTAAAATAAAAACTGTTGTAAACATAACTTGATAATTTGACGTTTTGTTCTACAAATTATATATCACACCCACCCATAGCAAGAACGCGCTGTGCTTTTTCAAAACATACATTTATAATAAGTAACTAGATATGACTTGGGGTGTGAGTGTGTGCAGTGTACTAGTTATGTTTACATGTCATGTTTTTATTTTACACATAAATTGAAAAACACCATAGGAAAATCTTGAAGGAACCAGCGATGAATTAGACTTCCGGGTTCTGACGTCATACCTGCACCACTATTTAAAATTAGCTGTTTTCTATTTGAATATATTATATAAATTATATAAAAAGTTATTTATTGATGCAAAGCTGAATTTTCAGCATAATTACTCCAGTCTTCAGTGTCACATGATCCTTCAGAAATCATTCTAATATGGTGATTGGCTGCTCAAGAAACATTTATGATTATTATCAATGTTGGAAACAGTTGTTTCTCTTTGTAATATTTTTATGGAAACTGATTAAAATTTGGCAGCGGCTATTTGTATATAGATGGCCCTTCCTAGAAAGATTCGGTTTACACTGTAAAAAAAAAAACTATTTTCTTTGCAATAAGTGTAAATAGTAGATGCTATTAATACTTATTAATAGTGGCAGATAATATTTGCACCTCAGTGTTGTACATTAAACGGTATGTAATAATAACATTGAGTGCATCATTATTATATTTATGAAAATGATTACATCAATGCTGCCTTATTAGGCCAATAAAGCCCTCCCTAAACCTGCCCCCTAAACACTTTATTAGTACACACGTTTAGACACTTCATTTCAGAATATTTTCTTCATTTTCTTTCCGATCCGGACTCGAATCTTTCTGCTGCGGGCCTTACAGTTACACTACTGCTGACAATCCAGGGTCTTCCGTAATTTTGTCTGGCCCAACCAGACGTCAGTGGGCGGAGTTAGTGTAAATAGCCTCTGCTAACAAGGCGGGCTATTTGCACTGTACCGTTCATTTTTTTCCAAGAATAGAAAGTTATAAAAGCAGCATTTATTTGAAAAATAAATATTGTTTTTAACAAAAAATAAATAAATCATACTGCCCCCAAACTTTTGTAATGAATAGTAATGAATTCTGAGAAGGTTTTAACCCCGCACTCACCCTGCAGCAGTAATGCATGCAGCAGAGCATGGGAGGGGGGTCACTCTCTTTGGACTGGGAAAGGCACACGGGACATTGGGCCACGGGGCCTGGGGCCGGCTGAGGGTTGCGGATCTTGAGGCCGGCAGCCAGGACCAGGGCGTCTGGGTCGTCAGTGTACCGCTGGATCAACAAGTCCACGTTCCACTTGCAGTGTATGAGCAGGTGCTCGGCCCGGTCCAAATCCAGGCTCAGGGTTCCCGCCACCTGCTGAACGGTGCGCTGCATCAGCTGCTTGACCTCCTCTTGAGTCATTGTGCGACCCATGGAGAACAGCACAGCCTCCAGCACGCCGTCCTCCATATGCTGAGGGGGAACTATAAGGCCTCCCAGGCTGCAGAGGGAGATATACACACACACACACAACATGTCATTACACGGACTTGTGGCATATAGCACGGCAGAGTTTCTCAGGGAAGGGCATTTTGATTCTTAACAGCAGGCCCAAACAGAATCTGCAGACCTTTCCACATTTGCAATGTTGATTTTAGGGGGAAAATACGTGCAATGTATTTTGACGTGGAAGCACTAATACTACTACACTTTCATTGGTAGCTGAAAGAATGACAGGTCCGATTCTGTGGAACTCTGCAGTGCTTGCTCATCAACATTTATTACCATATCAAAGCTACAACATTCATCCTGATCAAATATAGATTTGAACTTCTTGATATTCACCAGTTTTTAATGAGGTGCCAACAGAATGATTTCTCTGTATTGATAGAAAGCCATACAATTTGTTCATTTTGAAAAATATATCAGCTTTAAAATTACACAAACTGGCATATCCTGAATAAATTCAGGGATAAAAACCTCTTTTAGATAAGTATGAATGTGTGAAATACAAAATACTGAATCATACAGCTAAATAAAATGATTCATTCCTTTTTACATAGAATAAATGAGCAACAAACATGATTCAAAATTTAAAATATCTTTATTTTTTATGTATTAAACATAAATGCCTTAAATCACCTTTTTCAACATATCTAGCATATCTATGCTAAATTCTGCTGAATAAACATAAGTATTAGATTTTTTAAAAAAAAGTGGACAAAAAGAAAGAACAAATTCCTTGTGGACTGACTCTTCAAGGGCAAGTTCACCCAAAACTGAAAGTTCTGTCCTCATTTACTTACTATGTTGTTCCAAAGCCTTAAAACTTTTGCTCATCTTCAAAGCACAAGGATATGGGTCAAATGTAGGCCTTTATGTGTATATACACATTAATTAACACACAGAGCACACTGAATATGGTAAAGGAAAGCTCAAACGCTCTTGTTTGACACGCAACAACCAATGATGTTTGCATGTCATCACTCAAGTACAGTTGAGCTGCAATTGACCATATTTAAATGTTCTCTATGTATGTGCATTGATCAATGTTTATATGTGAATACAAGCCTAAATTAAATCTGCGTCTTTATTAATATGGATTCCTTTGATGTCTTTCTGTACTTTTAATGCATGCAAGTTTTGGTTGCGTGGACTTTCAGTGAAGAGACAAAAAAGATGAGATAATATTAAAAAAAAATCTTAATTTGTGTTCCGAAGATGAACGAGTCTTATGGGTTTAGAACCAAACGAGGGTGAGTAAATGACTCAATGGTTAAACTAACCCTTCAACTATGGCACAGGCAGGAAATGAGCGGCCTTCAATTTATAACAGGACTGAATTTCAGTCCACTGATGATCACAAATGTTAGTGCTATTTAAAATAAGAAGGCATTCCGTCGGCTATATTCACACTGACCCATGGACTAGCGCTGTCCTTGCGTAGGTCATAGTTAGTGCAACTGCAGATGTTAAACCATACCAAAACAGATAAAGTAAAAAAAAAGCAGCAAAACACTTCCTGTGCCAATGTGAAAATCCTGTTCTGAGAACTATTGAGCTGCCTTGCTGTCTACAGCTGACATGGGCAGCTACCTTCTAAGGCACACACAACCTCTTGAATGATGGATGCTCTACATGGGCAGCAGCTCCACATATCCCACAAATAGCTCTCTGTAATGGGACACTCAACACACAACTGATTCCAACAGTGTTTGATGTTAGTTAACGACAAAATGTTGTTATTCATGCTGCATATCATCCTAATAGCATCATTAGCACGTCTAGGTAGGCAGCTCACTAGGTTTTGGAACAGAGCAGCACACACAGGAAATTGAAAGAGCTTACAACAAAAAAAGAAACAGGACAGACAAGCTACTCGCCCCGGCGAGAGTAACTGCTTTGCATCTCTCGTTTCAGAAAAAGAAAAGCCCTGAGAAGGGGAGGGAAAAACTTCATTGAAAGCCACGTTCTTTGCCTCCTTTCTTGCACGCGGGTCTAGGGTTCAAGGGTTAAGGGTCATCAGCACACCTGGTGTCGGCCTTGCTGCCGCCGCTGCTTGCAGAGCTTTTTTTCCCGTCAATCTTAAAGGAGAACTGCGCCTGGCCCTTTCTGGGTGTGGACGGGTCCTCCATCAAGAACTCCACGATGTGTGGGCTTTCCTCGTTGCGTCGAAGGTAGCCTTTGTTGATGACATGCATGATGCAGGACAGCACGTCAGTAGTGCTGCAGCTGAAGCGAACCAAGGCGCGAGTGCGATTCGCCTCCTGCTTCTGACACCTGTCCAACACCTGCAACAGCACAAGAAACACGCAAAAAGCACAAAAACTCGCATCTTCAGTTACGTGTGTGGTTTTGTTCAATGATCACATTTGTTCATAATGAATAAAATCAAAAGAAAATAGTATAATAATAATAATAAATAAAAAAATTCCCATAAAAAAAAAAAAGTATACTTTCAGGATAGATTTGAATGATGCCACTTCTAATGAAATTTCATGATTTCTCTGAATTTTTTTTGTTTCAGCGTAAAAATCAGTATCAAAAGCACTACAACAACAACTTTCATTATGTAAATACTTTTCTATTTAAATGATTTACTTTTTTTTTTGTATTACAGTAGTGAGATTTTGAAAATGATGTCACTAAACCAAAAATAAGAGTACTAAAATAGGCCTCATGTAAAACACAATCTCTATTGATTGGGATTTTGGGATGAACTATGATCTGGACATGATCTTAAAGGGTTAGTTCACCCTAAAATGAAAATTCTGTCATTACTCTCTCACCCTCATGTCGTTCCAAACCCATAAGACCTTAGGATGTGCGACGAAAATACTTTTGCTGCTTGAAAATACAAACCAAGACCTTCAAAAAATGGTCTCTTGAGTATTACAACACTAATGTAAACTATGGGAGTCAACTGAAGCCTACTGGGCTACATTAGCCAACTATAATATTGAAGGTAAAAATTAAATGATTTCTATACGAACACTTATATTACACAATTTTTTTTATTATAATAAAGTTATAATAATATTAACTTTACAATTACATAATCATATTTCTACTCCAATTCGTTTTTTTGAAATATAAACATTTAAATGGTGGCTGTCATAAAAAACTAGCCAGATTTAATAACCAGATTTATTCATACATGAATTAAATGTTGAAGAACATTAAAAAATTATAATGAATAGCCTATGTAATATGGTGCACTGCATATATTAAGCAAAATGCTCCTCTCTAGAGTTAATTTTTCTAGCTGAATAATGAGTTTATGGTCAGTGGATATGGTTTTTCTGGAGGTAAATGTGATGTTACGTGACACATTGTTCACAAGCTGTTTTAGATGTCTTTCCACGGTTGAAACCCTGATTGAGTGATTCCATGTGACATGATACGGATTTCAGTAAGTTGTACTCCATCTTTTAACAAAATTTCAGATGCTCATTCATGTTTATTTCGCGCTGTAATTAAAGAGGAGGAGATAATCCGTTCATGTGCGCTCCGCGCTGCCGCTTCTCTTGAACTGAGCTGCGCCAGAGTGATCTCACACCACAGCACCAAAACTGTATTTATGTTTTTGAATTTCACAAAATGGACGTAATTTGAAATCTGAGACTTTGTTTCATATCAATAGTAACAAAGCACAAAGATTATTGTGATTTATTGGATGAGAGGGGCTCTACAATGTACAATGTTCTGTTCAAAATATGAACTGAAAACAGGATAGACTAATCGATTCTTGGGATTTAAGAATCGATATCGGTTCGAAAAAATAAGATTAGATTAAAATCGAGAATTTTTTTATTTTTTTTAACCCAGCCCTAGTATTTACAACATCAACAACGAGGAGTCTGACTCAGACGAGAAGACATTGTTGAATAAAGTAATTATTTTTGTTTTGTTTTTGGGCACAAAAAGTGTTCTCGTCGCTTCATGACATGAAGGTTGAACCACAGTTGCATGACGTTGCTGCCTATGGATGGTTCAGTAACCTCGCAGATTTCATCAAAAAGATCTTCATTTGTGTTCTGAAGATGAATGAAGATCTTTCAGGTTTAGAACGACATAAGGGTGAGTCATTGATGACAGAATTTTCATTTTTGGGTGAACTGACCCTTTAACAGGTTTGTGAGTATTGTAACATACTTTTTTTTATTCAAAGGGCAGCATATAGGTCATGCACTGGTTTGAGGATCCATATTTTACCTTAAACACCAAATTGTCGATATGCATCTCCTTCTCATTCTTCATGATCTGCACAATGAGACAGTAGACGTAGTTCCTCTTCCTCTCTAGTGTGAGCGCAGCATCTTCATCGACATTCAGGTAGGTCTGCTTGGGAAGCAGGAAATGGTAACCGTGTTTGTCTGAGCTCTGCGAGAGGGACTTCTCGTTCAATCTCAAGACCCCTGAAAAGTTCATAACAGCATTTTCAAATCAGATTCAAAAGCGTTGATTTGTTCATTCAGAATTCAATACTCTGAGTCTGAACTCAATGACTCAAATCAGTGATTCAGACTTTTGCATTTTAAATGCACTTACAGTACCCATCAAATCTTATGCTCACCAAAGCTGCATTGTTGCAGTAAAACTGTAATATTATTGAGATTACATAACATTACAATTATGGTAACACTTTACGATTAAGGTTTCATTAGTTAACATGAACTAAGAATGAATAATACTTCTACAGAATTTGTTCAATCTTAGTTAATGTTACTAGCCTGACGTCGTCATACTCCGACTCTAGTCAGAATATGAGTGTGATACTGCTCCTTTGGGCTGTGATTATAAGGCGTGTTTCAACCAAACCAAGAAAGAACATGCCTCTGCACTCAATTGGATAGACCTACAACCAATCAGAGCAACGAAGCAACGCATAGTTGTCAACAGAGCTGTCATTCACAGTGCGTGTCCAGTCTGGCGTGTTTTCAGTTCATGCCTATGGAAGCTTAACTTTCATAGGAATTCATTGAGAACACTCGCTTTGCTCCTGTAAGATTACAAATTTATACATTGTTATATCTAGGTTCAAATGTAATAGAATATAACTGAAAACATTATCTATATTTGTGTTTTACATTTTGAAGTAAACTTGAGGAAATTCTAAGGAGATTATTTCAGGCTGTGTAAGTGGTTGAGACATTCATCATGACAAGTTTAGAGCAATACTGCCTGAGTGATTGGATTAGCATCTATGCAGTTGAATGGCACTGTTATGCTGATTGAATCTGGACGAGGGACACAGATATGTAGGGTGTGTCCTTTATCTACACAACATATGCATTCCTTTGTTTGAATGTCTCCTCCTCTGCTGTATAATCCCTCCCCCTAACATATAGATAAATTGCCTTATTTTGTACTGTTCAAATCAGACTGTTTTCGGGCGACCTGCAGCACAGAGTTCTCATTAAAAGAATTACTTCTGTTTGATCCCGACGTCTCCTGGTCTCCATACTTCAAGAAACAACTGAAGTTCATAACACTCCGCACAGCTCCGTAATGAATGGCCGAGCTGCTGTGCACATTTACATTCTGTAAGTGAGATCCCTCCCCTATGGGCGGGTTGAAAACATGCGGAACTAGCTCTTACTACAGGCTGTAGTCTCTAGCCTCTGGCCAAAAAAGACTCAGATGTCTCAAATATTGTCATTTTACATCATCTGAGTCTTTTTTCCAGACAAAAAATACATAAATCTTTCATCCCAGGGGGAAGCACGATCATTCGAATCTACTACCAGGTTTCTACTGATACAAAGCTTAATGCTAAATCGCTGAAGTAACACTTTAAAACATTAATAAATGAGACTTGTAGTGTAGTGCTACCAAATAACTGTTTTCTATTAATATTATGGTTAATAAATAATATTAGAATTATATAGACAGTTAAATTTTCAGCATCATTCTCCAGTCCTCAGCATCACAATCTAATATGCTGATTTGAAGCCTAACTATTATTGATTATTATATTATATTATTATTGAGCTTCAAATTGGATGCTTTGACATCACAGGAATTTTTTTACATTTTTAAACATATTAAAATGGAAAACTGTTATTTTAAACTCTAATAATATTTCACAATATTAATGTTTTTACTGTATTGTTTTATCAAATAAATGCAGCCTTGGTGAGAATAAGAGACTTTTTTCAAAAATAATTATTCCTATACTTTTGACCAGTAGTGTATATGATTCCTAACATATTTCCACTATTGTATTCTAAGCAAGACAAATCGAAGGGAGGATTTTTTTTTCAATGCGTCTTCTCATTTTGTTGAGGTGTTCTCACCTTTCATGGGGTCCTGGCTACAGTCGGTGTGAGTGAGAACCCCCTCCTCTGCAGTGAGCGGTTTGAGGGCATGGCTCAGCATAGCAGGGGAGAGACCCGTGGCCTGCTGCAGCATCTCCACACTCACATCCTGTAGAACAGCAAGGAAGTGAACACTTCTTAAACTAGTTCATATTAAGATTCATATCATGCCCAGGTTTGCATTGATCTTGAAAGAATACCTCGTGTTGGTTGAACTGTAGCAGAATGTACATCTGCAGTGTGGAGACGTAGAGAGTGCAGGAGCCATACTGAAGCTCTGCATGGCCGAGCCACGTCCACTGCAGCCGGCGTGGCTTACTGTGGGTCAAGCTATACATGCGCTGACCTACAGGACACGCATACAGATTAAGTATGTCTTACCAACTGTATCATGTGCATTGCAAGAGATTACATATCAGTGCAGTGGAATTTCAACTAGAGATGCACTGAATCCAGGATTCAGGTTTGGCCGAATATTGGACTTTTTGACGTGGTTCGGTTTCTGCCGAAACTTTGAATTTTTTTCCACAGAACCGAACCCTAGGCTTGCACTACGCTCGCTGGTCGACGTAATGACGGCGCCGTTGATTATGGGAAGGTATTTACTAGGTACATCCAGTAGGCTGTGAGAAAGTGAAAATGGAACTCATGAACAAAAAACGTGTTGTCTGGCAGTACTTTCAGTCAAAATAAGGCGATTCAAGTCGAGCTACATGTTCAATTTGCAATGCCGATTTGTCTCGTGGTGGCAAGGACCCTAAACAATAGCCGCTGTAAAAACATTTGCGTTTGAAACATCCGAAAGAATACGAGTTGTGCATGAGGGAATCTACAGACAGCAGCCAAAATTCAGCAACTTCAGGTACGGCAAAGGAAGGGCAGTCATCCTGGAATAATGTTGCCTATTCTTAATTAAAATTTAATTAAATTAAAAATACACTGTTGTAGGGATGCTCATTCGGTTAATTTTCCCAACGACAACCGCTGCTCATTATTCGATTATTAACCGTTAACTGATAAGATTATAATATTGAATTGCCATTAAATAAAAATACGATAGACAAGTGTCTGTGACCCCTTAAAAAGACACTTTTTTCACTGGTTTATTTTAGTGTGCAAACAGCAGCAAACAGATCAGATGACATAAATAAAAATAATAAAATAAATAGGCCTACACTAAATATTTTTCACTTAAATAATTACCAAATTAAGATGACTAAACGAAAATACACTGAATCCGTTTGAAGCTTGAAGAACCGGAATAGTTTTGTCAAATAAAAATAGCAGGCCTACCTCAATCCACACCTTGTATGTTTTTTTATTTTATTTTAAAAAGTAACATGTCTACGTGATGTGGGTTAGTCTGGAGCGCAGCCTGTTGACAGTTAAACTCGCGGCAGAAAACACCCTCTCAAGGCTTGTTTATACTTTCGTCTGTCTCCGCAGCACGAGCCTCTGCTGATTGCGTGCGTGCCTTCTGCGCTCCCCGTTGTGTGACTCAGGGTAATTATTCTATAAACCATTAGGAAACAGCGGCAAGAAGAACATGCGTGACAATGTTTACTAAAGTAAACTTGACCAAAACCACACTACGAAAAGCCTTAAACAAGGCTTCAGATGGCACTGGTGCCCCGGGAATACAGAGATAACGCCTCAGGACAGGAGCTTGTAGTACTGCTGTATTTTAATGTCGCATAGCATATTTTGCAAGTAACTTTGTCGCCCTTTCTGTCGAAATGGTCCCACACAGTACTGCCGTCCAAAGCCAAAGCGCAGTAACTACACATTTGGTCAAAATTGAGTTAAGACTTGAAATGGGCTTTGTGACATCTGTTCTGTCTTGTGACAAAAATTGAACCAGCAAACTTGTCCAGTTTTAGAGAAACGAGCATGTCAAAATTGCAGTAACTACAAAATCCAAGCCAATACCAAGGCAAACCGCAGTAAGTGATGTTACTGCGTTCTAGCTTTGTTTCCCCGTTTTTGACACAGCAGATACTGCGGTTTCAGCCTTGTCATGATGGGGATTGTAATGTATGCGGTTTGCCCCGATCGTAACACAGAAACAATCCCGCAGCCATATGATGGTTGAACTCGCGTTAAAACGCAAATATTCAAAGACTGGTAAGGAAGATAGCAAAATAATAACTCATAGTAAGGCAACTGACAGCTTTATAATCAGTTAACAATGACTAGCCAGCCGCTAGCAAATTTTGACTTACCTGTGCTGCTCTATTAAAGGCAATATCCTCCGACAACGTAAAGATAATCCGATTTAATCACGTTGGTGTTTGTTGATTCGGACATCTCTCTGTTTCAGGCAGCTAATCCAATTGTATTGACAGGGGTTACTCCTTCAAAAGTTAGCTGGGTCTGGTAAAGTTATCTTGTTAGACAAATTTACTCTAAAAGTTAGCGGCGCCAGTCAGCAGGTGACAACCGGACGAGCACAGCCGGCCGACAGCAAGCACACTAGGAGAAAAAGTACACTTGCATAATGTACTGAAAGTACTCTATTTTCACGCACTAATTTCGTAGGCTACTTAATATACAAAAAAAAAGTGCCAATCAGTTTTTTGGATTTCACAGATAGGCTAGCTAAGAATACATAATAATTATATTTTAATTATGAATTATAGCTTCAAGGGTGTAGATAGCATAAATAGGAAATGTACATGTTTGAGAATAGCTTAGAAGTTAGGGTAAAGGGAGAAGAAATACGTAAGTTAACTTACTCTCTAACCTCTAATTCTAGGAAATGATGTATGGCCATATTAAAGGGATAGTTCAACCGAAAATGAAAATTATGTATTATATAAAGTTTATTATTACTATAAACATGTATTAAGAAGCATGAAAAAAGTTGGATGAACACATTTAGTTTGTAGATACTGCACTTTGCCTTTGCAATAGTGTTTTAGTTGTTTAAGGTCATCCAAAGGCAGAGTGCAGTATCTGCATTTTGGGGGTCAAAGATCACATCGGTGGTCATGGTTTTTATCTATTAAAAATTTCTTCCTAAGAAGGCAATACATGAATGCATTACCACTAATCTACCCACAACATGTTTGACTGGCTGGTGTAAAAACTTTAAAGCCATTTTTCTCAGTTTCAGTGTTTGCGTAGTTACTGCACTTAGCCTTTGTAGGGCAGCGTAGGCTTCTTCTTTCCCAGTGCTTCATTTTGCGAAATATATATCTGGTTTAGACATGTGGTTGCATGTGTCGACGCGCTCCGTGAGTGAACAAATACAGCATATTTTTCTTTAACCATGCAGCAAACAAACAAACAAAAAAGCGTTAAAAAACATTTAAACCGTTTAACTGATAGTATTAATCGGTCAAAGTTCTTACTTTTGGTTAAAGGTTAAACGGTCAATATGAGCATCCCTACACTGCTGTGGACATGGTTTACTTCATTAATGTGCTTACTGTGATAATGGACTGAGGATGGGAGTAAGAATTGGTATTCAGTTTCAGATTCGGCAGAATCGTAACCAGCGGATTCGGTATTCGGCCGAACACCAAAAATCTGGATTCGGTGCATCCCTAATTTCAACTAACCGTTGGTGTAAAACTCTGTGAATTCAGCCAGATAATTGCAGAGTTGAGCAGGGAAGTGTTTGCTGGGGTCCTCGAGGTAGCAAGGAGCAGACACAACCCAGCAACGTGGGGACAACACCAACACTTTCACGTCACTCTCTTCATCGGGTTCAGACACATCTTCATCCATCATCTGATCAAAACATAATGAAGAACAAAAGGCACTGTTATCATTTAAAAAGGACCAAGTAATTCTTCAACAGGGATGGGCAACTCTCCTGCAGAGTTTAGCTCCAATGACACACCTGAACAAGATAATCAATGTCTTCATGATTATTATAAAAAAAGTTACAGGCAGGCAGTTGTGGACTAAAAGTATTTTTTACTTCTTTACTGTACTTGAAGTGATAGTTCACACAAAAATGAAAATTCTGTCATTAATTACTTACCCTCATGTCGTTGGACACCCGTAAGACCTCCCTTCATCTTCAGAACACAAATTAAGATATTTTAGTTGAAATCTGATGGCTCTGAAAGGCCTCCATTGGCACAATGCACGGTTCACTCTCAAGACCCTTAAAAGGTACTAAAGACGTCGTTACAAAGTCCATCTCACTACAGTGGTTCTACAATAACTTTATGGAGTGACGAGAATAGTTTTTGTGCGCAAAAAAACCCTAAATAACGACTTATATAGTGATGACGATTTCAAAACACGGCATCATGAAGCTTCGAAGCGTTATGAATCAGTGAGTCGAATCATGATTCGAATCGCGTGTCAAACCGCCAAACTGCTGAAATTTGGCGATTCAAACTGCTGAATCGACTCACTGATTCATAACGCTTCGAAGCTTCATGAGGCTGTGTTTTGAAATCTTCATCACTATATAAGTCGTTATTTAGGGTTTTTTTGCGCACAAAAACTATTCTCGCCGATTCATAAAGTTATTGTAGAACCACTGTAGTGAGATGGACTTTGTAACGACGTCTTTAGTACCTTTTAAAGGTCTTGAGAGTGAACCGTGCATTGTGCCAATGGAGGCCTTTCAGAGCCATCAGATTTCAACTAAAATATCTTTATTTGTGTTCCGAAGATGAACGGAGGTCTTACGGGTGTCGAACGACATGAGGGTAAGTAATTAATGACAGAATTTTCATTTTTGGGTGAACTAACCCTTTAAGTTTTTCCAAACATGTATGAATTTCTTTGTTCTGCCGAACACAAAACAAGATATTTTGAAGAATACGGGGACCTAAACAGTTGATGCATTGACTTCCATAGTAGGGAAAAAAATACTATGGAAGTCAATGGGGTCCATCAACTGTTTGGTTACTGACATTCTTCAAAATATCTTGTTTTGTGTTCAGCAGAACAAAGAAATTCATACATGTTTCGAAAAACTTAAAGGGAGAGTAAATGATGTCAATTTAAATTTTTGGGTGAACTATCACTTTAAAGTACCTTTTTCAAGTATCTGTATTTGACCAGTGTTATTATTTTGAGAAACTTTTACTTCAATACATTCCAAAGCATAAAATCATACTTTTTACTCCACTACATTTCCTCGTTTCCATTTTGAACGGATGAAATTGTCACCTGCTCCTAGACGCAATAGTTGTGTCCAATTTGTGAACGAGCTGATTCTTTTCAATGAATCTGTTAAATTGGTTAGCAAATCACACTGAATGATTCATTCGCAAATTGGACTGATCCGATTGCAGCTTTTCTCAAGTCAACAACACACTGATTCAAATGATCCGGTCAGAGCTAACAATTCACTGGATTCACAAGTCTGACTCAAAATGATCCAAGAACTAGAGATCCTATGAACTTGAGTGTACGAGCGAATGATGACGCAAAAATGTAATGCTAAGCTAATGCTGAATTTTAGGATTGATTATTGTGAATGAAAATCATATGTAGGTCACGACGGTTAGTTGTTTGTGAACTAAATGTGCTGTAAAAGGCCTAGCTGTTTAAGCCCACTGTAATTCTTGAATGTCCACATTTGTATCACCATCTCAAAGGGGTAGGTTTTATGTAAAAAAAAAAAAAAAAAACTAAACAAAACAATAAAAGAATGCAAATTAATTCCCATGCATATTCCCCACTGCCGTAGCAGTTTCATCATATCACAATCTGACACGGATTCTCTTAGCCAGCGATATAATATTTGCAGATTGCATAAGATTATTTTAATAGTCACCTCCTCAAAGTCCTCCAGATTTTTGTCCAGCTGCTGAAGACGGTAAAGATGAAACTCCTGTTGAAGCTCCTCAGATTCGATCAGGTTGGTCAGCATCTGCTGTGGAAAGCGGTTTGGAAAGCAGGTGCCAATCTGCTCAACCACGGCGCTCTCTAACCACACCTTCCCCTGACCCAACAACCGATCACCCAGATAGTACCTGAACACAGAGGAAAAAATGTACAACGTGAAAAAAGGGGTGGACAGAACCATAATACTAGCCTGCATTTTCCCAGAGAAATTTTCTTGAGCCACAATATTGGTCAACAACGGCTGTTTGACAGATAAAATAGTTCAGATGTTTGGGGGGTAAAATGATTAATATATCAAATATTATAAAAAAGTTAGAAGAATATTTAGATAATTGTTTTAGCAATATCGCTCAGCCCTAGTTAGCAGCAGCTGTTCTCACACCTGTAAAAATGCTCAAAGGTGTTGGCCAGCTCCAAACCGGACAGGAACAGCATGGGCTCCAGGAACTGCTGAAGCTGGTTCAAGGTGTCCACACTCCCAGAGTCCACTCCACTTTCCTGGATCATCTTGTCGATGTACTGCGCAAACCGTTCACTTACCTTCAAGTGAGTTATTAAATAAATAAATTAAATTAAAATACATTCAAATTCTCATTGCAATAAAAAACATCTTAAATGGTCCTAAAAAAACTTTAATATAAAAAAAATATATTAACTCTTTCTCCGCCATTGACAGAAATGTACAGCTTTCCGTGTTTTCACTGTTATACTGTAGGGGGCGCAATTACGCATCTTCTGAAAGATTACTGAATATCCTGATCAAAACACAGGTAAAGAAGAAGCAAATACAAGCAATATCATATGTATGCAATGCATGTGTAAAATAACGCCATCATCAACATTAAAGAGCATATAAATCAAAACTGCCTAGTGTTATTGAATGAAATGTCCACCCAGGACGAGCTCTAGGACTGTGCAAGCATTAGGCCGTGTGTCTACCAAAGCATTTTAAAGGGTAACTAAACCCTAAACCAACTTTTTTTAGTTAATGATCTGTAATACTGGGGCTTTATTAATGCTGTTCATTGATTCGAGTAAATGTTTTGACATTTGAGTATAAAGTGTTTTAATTCTATAAAATATGGTGTAAAACCGCCAAAGTGCTGCCCTCTTAAGGTTGAACGGTGGCTACTGCAGTTGAATTTTCCTATTGGACGTTGTGGTACATCGTGACGTAGGATGGTACCTCCAACGGCTCACTATCCGCGCCCCTGACACGAGCTCACCACGCCCTCAGAAATGTTTCCCCCAATCACATGAGGAGAACGGCTTCACTCCAGTATGAACTGTGTTACATGAAGTAGAAACATTATGAATGAAACTGACTTGACACTTGCTTTAACATTGTATTGAAGAAAATACGGTTAAATAATGCTGTTGTCAGTACACGTCAGGCTTTTCTTGCGATATTATTGCCGCCCGTCATGTGTACAGATAATTTTCATACATGAGACGCGCTTTCAAACCCTGACACGCAAGTGGTTGCCACGGACGCAGCTAGATTAGGTCAGTTCTCTTGCGCGGCTGCTTCACTAGCATCGTCTGCATCGGGAGTTAACGCAGTTTGAGCAGCGGCTCGCATTGATAAGGCTCCGGGTTTGTGTCTACAGACAATCCACCCTCCTCCACTTCAGGTGAAGGTAGGAGAATGACCGCTCTGTTGCAAAGCTGGCGTCACTCCAGTCATTCTCCATCTTTGCGACTCGCGAGTCTGACAGCTGTCAATCAATCCGTCACTGCGGGTCTCAGGTGCACGCCCTCCGCTCAGCCCCGCCCTCGGTTTGTCCCCTCTGTGTCCGCCGGGCTCTGCCCACTTTTCCAGCATTTTTTGAAAATTGCCAGTGGGTGGAGTTAAGCTCTGAGCAGGGGTTTAGTTACCCTTTAAGCTGGCTGAAAACGCTAGGTGCTCTGCTGAAAACGTGTCGCTGTGGGCGCTTGAGAGCGTTTTGGCTTTTGTCAGTTGAGACTCTTTGCTTATGATACAGAATATCCGCGGAAGTGTTACTAGCATCTCATTTCACAGATAGTTTGTTTCTGTATTGATTCTATATAAAATGCTGATACAATGTAAAGTATTTCCTCTGGCTCTTGTTTTGAATTATTTTGTTCCGTTATTATACTGCTTGTTTTCATCTGTTGACGTTGTACACGCAGAATGTGGCGGTTGGTCGGTGTTGTATTTGTCCCGCCCCTCCTCCACTGTGATTGGATGGCTGGGTGAAAAGTGACAACGATGAGCGCTGCGTTTTACTCAAAGTTGAACATTCTTCAACTCTCGGCCACCAGAAAAAAAAAAAAGCCAAACGATCAGCGCTAGAGCGTGAAATAGTCGCTCAGCGCCTCGTTACGCTCATGGCGTTCTAAAAACGCGCCGCTCCCATTGAAAACAATTGAATACGCCAGACAGCCGCGTGAAAAACGATTTGGTGGACACGCGGCCTTAAGGGTGTTGATGGACTTGATCTTCTCCATCTGTGTTTTTATCATTGTTCTGGATCCGATCCAGATGTAGTCTTTGAGCAAAAAGCTGAGAATCACATTTCTGTTAATGTTGATAAAAAATAATGCATGAAGCTAGAATAAAACTTTCTTTTGATATATTGCATGTTCAGATATTCATATAAAATATTCTGGGGGCCATGACATTTTTGTGAAAATGATAAAAAACGCTGGTGGTGACTGGCATGTTTTTAAAAACGCTGGCGGGGAAAGAGTTAAATGCAATATATTATATATATATATATATATTTAAATAAATACATTTACATAAATTACATGCATACATTTAAAATAATAATAACATTACATTTCGTGACAGGTTTCAATGAAGTATTCCCTGTTGACTTACATGCATAGCGGTGAGAATGGAGAGCTGGAGCAAGGCAGCAGAAAAGCCCTGGCGGAGCGCGAGCACAAAGGCTGTGTGCTGACCAAACAGTTCCTCCATCGCATTCTTCAGCCGTAGGAACATTCCCCTGTAACGCTCTACGAAGTCAGAGAGGCTGCACGTCGAATCTAGGAAACACTTTACCTGGAAAGAGCCAGACAAAATGACACCAGAATTATAGGAACTGATAGACATGATCTGCATTAGTACAGTTCATTTTAGGTTTAGACCACTGATCTATATAAATGACTGGATCACTCATCACGTTCTAAACTGCAATTCTTACTATCCAACAGAGGGCCACAACATTGACCTAAAAATCACACAATAGGCAGCATCTCCGTCTCACAGGATTAATTTTACGATATATGTACATAAATTAATAATTACTTCAGATGTTATCTATAATGTTTATGATCTTTTCGGAGAGGATAAGTCATTTTAAAATCGCTAATGTGGGTGTGTCTACTGCACACTGCCGACACATAACGTAACTGAACTAACACAAAAATAAATTTCTTTATGTATGCAAGTACGGGGGAAATATTAAACATTAACGTATATCTGTATTTAGCTGCAGAAATTGATTCAAATAGCTTATACAATATTAATACAAGCCTCTATATTGCACTATATTGTATTACAATTCAAAGTTTGCCATGCATAATCTCGGAAATAAAGCAGTCAGCGTTATCTGCCTGAATAAGTTATGATGTGTGTATTTTATTTCCTGATTAAGTAACATATTTCAGACTCTTAAAGACGGCTCACATTTGTGCCGTTTACAGTTTCCATACAAGTGTTATAACATATAAATGAGTATAAGTATTCCATATAAGTTTTAAATTATGCCATGTTGTTGAATTAAATATTTAATCATCGTTTAAATCATTAACTGCTTCAAAACGCACGCTGTTAACAAAATCATTGTTGAAACATTTGCAGTTAGCCTACTGTATGAATAAAAGCAATACCACAGCACAACATAAATACATAAACACAACAGTACAATGCGATTTCAGGTTACAAGGCATAAATCTTTATTCTAATTTCAAAATGCGCGCTTTGATATTTGTAATACATACGCTGACGTGTCTCGTCAGTCTGCCGAGCTGATGATCACTACTATAATGAATATGAACGTAACTTTTTAATCAGCAGGGGAAATTCCTGACTTTAAACGAATAACCATGCTTAGGACGTTTGTGTTGTAAGAATGTACAGGGAGACTTCAGATATAAAACGGTGTCTCCTTAGGCAATGATTTTTCAGTAAAATCATATAATTTCCTATTGATTCAATAGAACGCGTGAGTTTACTAGGGAATACTAATATGGCGGCACAGCGGCTTCACTTTTCATGACGTCATGAGCAATCGAGTTCTCTATATAGATCCGTGGTTTAGACACACAGAGGGTCATCAACATCTTTTATTCAAATAACACGAAACATCTGCAGTAAACTCCATACATTTTTGCAGGAATAGTCACTTGCATGTTCAGGTATTCTGATTAATTTGATAATTCTTTCATCCAACAAAAAAAAGGGTAGCAGCTCCTTTCAACACATTTCTCCATATCAATCCTAC
Source organism: Gobio gobio (assembly GCF_949357685.1). Classification (NCBI taxonomy): domain Eukaryota; kingdom Metazoa; phylum Chordata; class Actinopteri; order Cypriniformes; family Gobionidae; genus Gobio; species Gobio gobio. Next base: position 9,398,229 of record NC_137111.1, read on the forward strand.
ATTTCCCCAAAGTTAAAATAAATGTCTTACCTGTCGCTGTACGACACCCTGCCAGCACAGAGCAATGCCTGCGATGCTGCTAGTATTCTTCACTTTTGGTTTGGTAGAGGATGAGGACGAGCTTACTGCATTTGTTTCCTTATTCTTTCCCTCTTTACCATCTGTAACGCAATGAAAGCACATAAATACTCGTGACAAGTTGCTGCAAATGTCAAAAGCATGTTCACACATAAATTTGCTACCAATTAAACCTCAGCAAACGCAATCTGCCAGCAAGTAAGGCTGCACAATTAATTGGTGTGTAGTGACAATCAAAATCATAATATGGGTGTGTGATTTTTTAAAATGCAAAAGGCTGATGTTTAATTAAACCTTAAGTTTGCATGTGTTGCGTACTTCAAAGTGAACGGGTGCATTTGTTTTTGTCTACAACACATTTTCTAAGCATGATGATACAGTGTTTCAGAGCAGCTCTTAAAATGATCGCTTTATATCTAACAGGAGAGGTGGAAAGTTTGGTTTGCGTTACAAACTACAAATCTAATGTAATGTTATGACACTGGACCGCAGAAAAGGAGGAGTTGACTGCATGTCATCTGATTTGGAATATTGTGAGCAGTGTTGGGGGTAACGCATTACAAGTAACTTGAGTTACGTAATAAAATTACTTTTTACAAGTAACTAGTAAAGTAACGCATTACTTTTCAAATTTACAACAAAATATCTGAGTTACTTTTTCACATTAATTTGACTGACAGCTCTCCTGCCCCCATGTTGAGAAAAATAAGCGCAGAGGCATTGTGTGTAAACATGATGGTTATTGTAGTTCCAGACTAAATGTGAGCATTTATTTATCTCACTTGCACAAAAAAGATTCTGAACTCCTCAAAATGAATAAATTCAGTCAAATGCAAAATCAGAGTACTATGCAAACCTCCAATAATTAAATGTTAAATAAAACAACTATTTTTATGCATAATCTACCTTTATATTTAATTTACCAATGTCTTGTTGCTGACCTTTGATGATGAAAATTACTAGATTTTTAGTTTTTATTGGTAAAACTTTTTTCTCCTGCATCCTATTCTACCATTATCCAGAGCTGCGCCCTCTACTGTTCATGCAGGAATTAGCATTTTTACCTCAGCCTGGGGCTTATTATTTCAAATTTGGTATGAAGAGGTCTTTACCGTTGCACAAAAATGTAACTTTTTTGTTATAAAACAAAAACAAGCCCAACCCAGGTGAGAAAAAGTAACGCAAAAGTAACATAACGCAATACTTTTCTTAAAAAGTAACTAAGTAACTCAATTAGTTACTTTTTAAGGGAGTAACGCAATATTGTAATGCATTACTTTTCAAAGTAACTTTCCCCAACACTGATTGTGAGTATTAATAAATCGACTAAAAATAGGAAAAACGATTTCTGTAGAAAATAAAAAACAGTTATCCATTGTAAAATAAAAAGCAAACAGACCCACTTTATATTAGGTGGCCTTAACTACTATGTACTAACATTTTAATTAATCATCCGATACAATGCACTGATTCTGTACATACATATTTTTACTTTGTACTTACATTTTAAAAAACACCTGCATGTGATTACATCTGTAATTAATTTCTGTAGTTACATTTGTAATTACACAGTTGACACTTCCCTTACACCTAACCCTACCCTAAAGCTTACCCATATCACCACACCTGTCCCTAACCCTACCCGTATCCCACCTCAATATCAGCAAAAGTATTTTGCAATACAATTTGAACACGGTAGGTACATTGTATTTTTTTGATGCAAGTACATAGTACTTAAGGCCACCTAATATAAAGTGGGGCCAAGCAAACACTAAATAATAATAATTAAATATTATATTACAACTAAATTATATTTAAGTGGACTTGATAAAGATAAAAAAATAAAAACAGTATAATGTGGACCAAATACAGATCAACTTTAAGTTTTTGTTTTAATGTGAATGCAAAGACAACTGGGTTAATTTTCACTGGGATGAATTTTGAGGTCTGAGTTTGGTTCATGTAACAAGGACTCAAGTTTGGGCAAAACTCACTTTGGAGAAAAATGGGCATTTCTAATTTGCGAAGTGTGAACATGAAAGCTGCCGTTTCATTATAGTTCATGCTTTTTTTCTTCATATCTTCCTATCCGCAATTTGAAAAACATCTCATGTATTTATTGCTTGGATGTCTTAAACAACAATTTTGCGTGGATTATCAAATTATGCAGCCCTACCAGCAATTTCAATCAAAGCCAGAGGAATTAAAAAACAAAAACACATATAAAAGACAGCAGAACTTAAAATAAATAAATGTAAAAAATAAAAATAAAAGGCATTTTGTCATGGTTAGTTTTAAGTTGAGCTGAGCAGATGGATGGGGTGCTGAAAAATACATTAAATGAAGTCAAAGAGAAGAAAAAAACATTAGCTCCTACACTATTACTTACTCTTTAAATCTCTGCTTCTGTTGATACCTTCTGAAAACAAGAAAAATACCTTGAAATACAGAAGCTTTCATTGAACACAATCTACAAAAGGTGGTTTAAATAAAATAGCACACTTGTTCACTGGATTACCAGAAAAGACTTACAAGACAGGACAACCAAATATACAAAATATGTCTCATGCATATAAAAGTACAGTAGTGACAGTTAATTATCTAGAAGGAACTAATGTAGTTTTTCCAGTAGTTTTGTAGCCACTCACTGGATTTGATGGGAGGTTTGAGCTCTTCTGTATCAACTGTGCTGGTGTCCACATGAACAAGCAAATGAGTGAGACGCCGCACACGGGAGTTGAAGATGGAGGCTGAGTTCTTACACCTCTTGGAGGATTCAGAGTTCTCTAAATACTCATTCATCAACCAAGACAGAGGGCTGAGAGTAGCAGTCTCTGTTATAAAGAAGAAGATAAGAAATTTAAAGGGGTGCTTTTATACATTTTCAACTTTATTTAGTGTAATGTTGTTTGAGGATAGGAAAAGGTCTGGAAAGTTACAAAAGCACAAAGTCACTCCAAAGTAAGGTTGGGCGATGTCTACCATATTGGCATCAGATTATGTCTACAGTGAAACATTGCAATGGACGATGACATTGGGTGGTTGTGATTGCGCGTTAAGCTCCGTTAACGTGGCGCGCGTCTGGAGAAAGAATGAATGTGCCCGGAGCTGAAAGGGCTTGAATGAAGCGTGTTTGGCTTTAGATAAAGCTACTAGAGGATAGAGCGCTGAAATAACATTACCGCAAACTATCCTGAGTGCTTGTGTGATCCACAGCTGTTTTGACGCTCTGCTCACTGCAACTAGAAACAAGAAAATGGTGCTACCATTCTGCGGGATGGAAGCATGACGGGGTCTGGATGCCGTTTGAATATCATTTAGTTTGTGTAAAACATCTAGTAGCCTATAATTCACTTGCCGTTTTTTCACAATAAAAAAGTTGGAGAACGGTAAGATTTTTTTATGTTTTTACATTCTGATCACCAATGCTGCATTTATGTTATTAAAAATACAAAAAAGCTGTAATATTGTGACAGTTCTGTTGTGACAGTTCTCTATGTGAATATATAGTAAAGTGTCATTTATTCCTGTGATCAAAGCTGAATTTATCATCATTACTCCAGTCTTCAGTGTCACATGACCCTTCACTAATCATTCTCATATGAGGGTCTGATGATCAACAAACATTTATGATTATTATCAGTGTTGAACACAGTTGTGTAAAGTTGTGTGTTTTTTTTTAGAATTCTTTGATGGATAAAAAGTTCTAAAGAACAGCATTTATCTGAAATAGAAAATATTTCTGAAGGATTATGTGACTCTAAAGTCTGGAGTAATGATGCTGGAAATTCAGCTTTGAATCACAGAAATAAATTGCATTTTAAAATATATATATTGAAATATAAAATAGTTATTTTAAATTGTAAAAAAAAAATGTCACAATAATAATGTTTTGCTGTATTTTGGATCAAATAAATGCAGCCTTGGTGAGCAGAAGAGACTTCTTTAAAAACATTTTAAAAATCTTACCGTTCTCAAACTTTTGACCGGTAGTGTGTGTGTATTTATATACATTTTTTGTGAGATCAAAATGACTGATTTTGTGGTGGTCATTTTCAGAAATGTGGAAGTTTTTTTTTTTTTCAAAATTGCGATGCCACATTTACCATATCATTATGTCAGATGCACAATAGTAACACATGGCAATAAAACAAACAAAATGCATGAATCTTGTTTGACAATAGGACAAATAAATACAACTTAAATATACAGATACAAACAGTGCTTTAAGTTTAGGTAGGCTACTGTTTGTTTTTCCCCGTTGTTGTTGTTTGATTAATATTAACGACAAAGGCAGGAGTGGGTATAGGCTAGGCTATATTGGGTTGCTTTCACTTTAAGACCTACAGTAATGTGCCCATAGATATGGATATCTATGAATGCGCCTAGATTCGGTTCACTCGCGCGAGCGCTGACAGGAAGCAAACGCGTGCACAGAATCCGCAGCCAGTCTGACATCTGTCCGTGTGGCAGTAGCGAATGAATTCGAGGTTTACGTCGCTTTTTAAACTCTTTTTTTAGTGCTATCGGGCATATCATACTTTTATTTGGTCATTATGCGAGATGGCAGGTGAGAAAGATTCGCCTTCGCTTTCACAATCGTGGAACTGGAAGAACTGAAGCTGAAGAATAAAACCCGTTTGATGTGTCTGTGGTACAATCCGAGACAGCCTCGCACCAATAACACGAAAGCTGATTGGCTGCAATATAAGATGCATGTTGGTCTCTCACTAGCGAAAAAACGAACTACAACACACACACTCTCTCTCTCTCTCTAATGCTGCCTTCACGTGCTATCGGAAATTTGATAATTCCGGCTTCTGAAGTCGTGATTACGAGCTCATTGCATTCAAGTTTCAGAATGCGGGGGCGTTCATGTGCAATTTTTACCTCGGAAACTCGTATTTACGATAATTCCGATAGCACGTGAAGAGAGCATATAACGCCGCGGGAGCATTTCAATGAGCAAGAGGTAGCGTTACATGGACGTAGGAAAATTAAGACCCGTTTAAAATGATTTAAGACCTAGAACTCAACACTTCAGCGAATTTAAGACTTTTTAAGATCCCGCGGGTACCCTGCCTACTCCAAAGAGAGTTATTTTTTATATCAGTGTGCACCGTTTCTGAATTCCCTGATAAGCCTGATATTGCAGTCTTGAGTTTTTTTCTGGGAACAAACACGTCACAATATTCCTCATTTCAATAATTCTCATCCAAGGCATATGCAAAATAAAGGGGTGAGGCCTGGTTGAGTTGCGTTATTAGTGTGTTGAATCTAGCGGTTATGGTAAGGGTCGTGACATTTCCAAAACACACTCCAAGTGGTTGACCAATGACACACTGCGAGCCAGAGCACATTATGCTTTTCGAAAAAAGGGCTTCATAGCAAAACAAATGCTGTAAAAATGTAAAATGTGTCAAATTGCACCAATTGACCATTATTTGAATAACTTTTTTCAGCATCAATATGTTATTGTGGTACAATATATTTTACATTAAAGGTCCCGTTTTTCGTGTTTTTTTGAAGCTTTGATTGTGTTTACAGTGTGCAATATAACATGTGTTCATGTTTCATGTGTAAAAAAACAGTATTTTTCACACAATTTACTTATCTGTATACCGCTGTTTTCACTGTCCTCAAAACGGCTTGAAAGATTTCCCTGTTCTATGAAGTCCCTCCTTTAGAAATACGTAACGAGTTCTGATTGTGCCAGCGGTTCCCGTGTTGTGATTCGACAGCAGCATAGGGCACGTTGCCCAGAAAGGTCACGCCTCTTACCATAACGGGGAGATGAACGAGCTCAAACTACAGCCCCTGAAGACCAAACAAAGGTGATTTGACTCCGGGATGAAAATAACAGCGTCTGGACGACATGGCGACAAACGCAACCGAACCGAACGCAACACTTCCTCTTCTCCACGAGGGAGCAACAAGACCACGCCCCCTTTTTCGCGTATTCTTGTGGGCGGAGGTTAGTCAACAAACTGCTCTACTGACGTCATTAAAGCAGGATGTACAGAGATGTAGTCCAAACCGGCCGTTCGCTGTAGGCTTTGAAAGGGAACTTCTGTTAAATAAAATATCTCGCTTGGCATTGAACTTTGAGCTTTATCATTTTACAGGTATTATTTATGCTCTAACAGCAACATTACACACTAACTAAAGTTTGAAAAATGGGATCACGAAGAACAGGACCTTTAACACTTCCCTGAACAGCATTGAAAAAAAAACAAAAAAAACAGTGGTTTGTCACTTTTAGACGGTCTCTTCCTGTCTAAGTGGGCGGTACTTGGCCAGAAGAAAATCGGACCAGACTTTGTTTAGGTAACTGAAGTTACCTGAGATGGTGATGCTCTGTATGATTGGGGTTATGAGAGCTTCCCAGCAGGTTCGGCCTAAAGCCTCTGCGGCCTCAGCGTCAGGAAGGAAACGGTCAGCAAACATCTGCTCATGTTTCAGGGCACTGTTTAACCTGAAGCCCAGAGAGAGATGCATATAGAGATGTTTTCGCATAATGAAGCAGTGAGAACATTTTCCATCCTCTCAATTGTGCTCTATAAATGAAATATAACTATGGCAGCAGTTCTCACTTGTTAAAGAGCTGCAGCAGCTGGTTCTTGTCCTCCAGGATCTCCTGGCACCAGGTGTGAGCTTTTGTAGTATAGAAGAGATAAGTGCGGCAGCACAGCTGCTCCTTAAACACCGGCCAGAACGTGGGCTTTGGCCCCAGAACCTCAAAACCATGCACTCGTGTATCAATGCCACCCTGTTGACAGGAAGGAAAACAATTTGTAAGCAAGCCGGAATAAAAAAATCTCAGGCTTTATGCAGAAGTTCAGGCAAGTTCTGTCACATTTCATTCAATATGTCTGACCTGCTGACATCTTTTGACTCTGATCTGAATGATGGGCCAGAAACGGGTCATATTCTCCAGCAAAACCACATGGCTGGCGGAGGGTGCCACATTTACCTGTTTAACACACACACAAAAAAAGTTTAATCTTAATGTGCAGTGTGCAATCATCACCTCGACGTAAGACAAATGTGAAGGGCTTTCTCACAGTGTTGAGTTCAGTATTGATGTTTGTGGGATCATCTCCTCCTAGAACTACAATACGAGCTGGCATGTAACTCGAGTCCTCGCTGGCTACAAGCACAGTCAATTGCCTGTGAATGAAGAAAAAGATAAATATGATAAACACATTTTTATCAGTTGCAGTGACAGAAATTAATGTTTCTATTAAGGGGCAATTTTTGCCCCCCTAAAGGGTTAGTTCACCCAAAAATGAAAATTAGCCCATGATTTACTCACCCTCGAGTCATCCTAGGTGTATATGACATTCTTCTTTCAGACGAACACAATCAAGAGTTATATTAAAAATGTCCTGGCTCTACCAAGCTTTATAATGCCAGTGAATTGTTGCTTCATTTTTGAAGTCCATAAAAGTGCATCTATCCATCATATAACTGCTCCACATGGCTCTGGGGGGCTAATAAAGGCCTTCTGAAGCGATGCGTTTGTGTGAGAAAAATATCCATATTTAAAACTTCTAGCTTCAGCCAGATCGGAAAAAACATAACTGGTGTGCAATGTCGTCCGTCGTCATTTTGAACTACGAGAGGCACTACACTTTTTCCGTAAGTTGAATACGGAAGGCGATCTGGTGGAAGCTAGATCATTTAATTTATAAAGTTTTAAATATGGATATTTTGGTAACACTTTACAATAAGGTTGTATTAGTTAATGCATTAGTTAGCATGAACTACCATGAACAACGCCTCTGTTCAGCATTAGTTAATCTTTGTTAACGTTAGTTAAAGTCCCTGTAAAGGCAATTCTGAGATTTTTTTCTAAACACATTATAAATGTTAGAAATGTATTGCTGAAACAAATTACAAAGACTGTGAACTATGTAGTACTGAATTCAGAAGTTAGACCGCTAAACAGTTTTTCACCGGTTTCAAACGGTGGCTCGATGACGCACTGGAGCCACCGAGCCTGGCTCCTCCCCTAACATGATCATAACTAGAGCACATTCGCATCAGTTTGCCAGCTCGATCGCGAGTTACTGTCAGTACTGTTAGTTACTATTGCCTACAACTTACAAAACAGCTTACAAAACAAACACGATGATCAAGAAGAGGTGGATTAATTTTGTGAACAGCCATCTTGATGGAGAGCTGAGGATAACCACAGACGCCTGCCTCTGAGTCTGCAGTGACAATACACCGGATCGTTTTACAAACTTTCACCGGAGACAACTGGGATTCACTGATAATCCGCTACAGAACCGACTATCCCCCGCCCAGGCCTTAGTCCTCCCGTCCCGCCGACATCTGGTGCGTCGTGATCATAGACGGTCGTGATCAGTGAGTGTTGTCTTGTGTGCCACGACAGCTTTCCCGCGAGTGGGCGTGGTTTCAGCACGACAGCGGACACACCCCCAGCGTTTGAGAGCAGAGAATGCTGCTCATTTTTTCAAGTTTTTGATAAGCTATTTTATGTACTGGCCGGATTTTTTAATGATTCAAATTTGGCTGGGTGGTTAATAACACATTTATCTGTGGTGTGAGAAACTCAGAACACATGTTTTGTTTTGACTTTACAGGGACTTTAATATAAATCCAGCTGTTCATGGTTTGTTCATGTTAGTTCACACTGCATTAACTAATGTTATCAAGATTTTAATAATGCATTAGTAAATGTTGAAATTAACATTAAGAAAGATAAATAAATGCTTTATAAGTGCAGTTCATTATTAGTTCATGTTAATTAATGTAGTTAACTACTGAACCTTATTGTAAAGTGTTAACGATATTTTTCTTACACAAACGCATCAATTCACTTCAGAAGGCCTTTATTACCCCCCCTGGATCCGTGTGGAGCAGTTATATGATGCATAGATGCACATAAAAAACAAAGCAACAATTCACTGCCATTATAAAAGCTTGGAAGATCCAGCCCAGAACATTTTTAATGATTTTATTAGTCTGAAACTAGAATGTCATATATACCTAGGATGACTTTTCATCCATGCCCTATACAGCTAGGGTTAATTTTCATTTTTGGGTGAACTAACACTTTAAACTGAATTCTAGGTGCAATTTATTTTAACCTATGTAAGGGCAAAATTGTCTCTCACCTTATTAAAATGTGTCTAACTTCCATTTAAATCAATAAATTAAATTTGTATAAGACACTATGGAGCTGTTTCAACTGCATAAATGTTGTGAGATTAAGGTTTGAAATATAATTTTTTGAATAAATAAAAGTAACTGAATCATTTATTCAACCAATACATGAAAACAGCTGATTTATTCAGGAATGAAGTAAGTGGCTCTCTTTATGAAGGGATCATTGAATCATTTACTCAAACAAATTCATTCAAAAATGTGGAATCTTTCAGGAACGAAATACCATCTGCTGTGCCTTTGACTGGAACTATTGGGCAAAAAAGACAATATTGACAATATTGGTGTTAAAAGTCACTTAATATCAGCTTCTTGTTTATTGAACTGTTGTATAAAGTCAATATTACATTTGCAGTCATGCTGATATTTGGGAAAAACATATATTAATATGTTATTAGTATAAAACTCATATAGGGACTTTTTGTTGCCTATTTATCTTGAATTTAAGGCATTTTATTAATTTTGGGGGCATTAAAATGACACTGAAATGAAGAATAGCTAAGACAGCGTACCTGATGACCACCCCTTTATGCATGTAAATGTTGATAAAGTGGGAGCCAGTACATCCGTTCGATTCCCAGTAGGTTTTGGGGTTTTTGTCTGTCAGCTTGTTAGCTCGATGGTGATTAGAGGAGACCTCCACCTTCTCCCAGCATTTGTCCTCTTTCAGTTCCACACTGGAGCCTGGAAAACATCACACCAATTCAAATAAATCCCATGGCACTGGGATATTTATACCTAAACTGGAACTAATTGTAGTTAGCATGGTTATTCTTAAGCAACGGTTTTAAATGACTATTTTTTTAATCAATATAATCAGAAGAAGAAAATAATAGTTTCCACAAAATAAAAATTATTTAGTTTTAGCATGTCCTACAACAGATGTTAAGGCCTGTTCACACCGGGATGATTTTCGTGCGCTTTTAATCGCCGACGTTTAACGCCTCGTGACTAAACAAAGGGCGCCAATGCCCCAATGCACAAAAATGCCTTGGGTTTGTTTTGTTTTTATGACGGGGCGCGTTAAAAACTGGCCGACCAATGAGATCGATGCATTAGTTCATGTGCCTGGAGCTGCTGAAGTTACGAGTATGAGGTCTCTGCGGAACAAGAGTGGGCGTTTCCAAATTTGTGGGTGTTTTCAAACTGATCAGTGGTTATAAATCAAGCAATGAAAATTATCCCCTTCACCCGACCCCACCCCTAAACCCTGCCCACACTGTGAAGTGGGCAAATCAGGTAACAGAGGAAAACGGCCCTCTGGTTATGGCCACGCCCACTGATCTGGTAACTCCTATTACTATCCTGCAGAGACCTATACTTGGAAGTTACTAGCTGCTAATGCTGCTTGCCAGTTAGAAAAAAGTGTGTGAATGGTTTTGGCAAGCACGTAAATACTGTCTCTCTTCTTCTTCTGTGTGACAAGCGAATGTCAGAAGTGTAAAGTGGCGCAGCACCACCTTGTGTACCAGGACAAGGTGAACTTGTCCCGGTACACAAGGGACAAATTCATCTACTGAATTTGCACGTTCACTCTGCAAATCGCCAGTGAAAATCGCTTGGGTGTGAACACAAAGGTGAGTCTCGAAAAACGCTGGCGATAAGCGAAAATAGTCCTGTGTGCACAGGCCTTCAGAATTTCAGATCTTTTCTTTTCTATGCAACAAAATACAAAATAGATGACTACTTTTATGACTTTTATAGCACCTTTTTCTTATAAAAACAGGTCACAAGTATAGAAAAAGCACAGGTCAGACTTTCTGCCTAACTCCTTGTGTGTTTCATGGAAGAAATAACTTAATGAGGTAGGTTGGATAGACATGAGAGTGAGTAAATGAGTGAATAAATGGTGAACAATTGTTTTAATGATTACACTTTACATCAGTAAGTTTTAGGAACAAACCTTGGCACAAGTTCCGCAGGAACACATCAAAGAAGGGAATATTGATGGGCTGATGGCTGCGACGATGCTCTTCAATCTGACCAAGGACCATCTAAAGATGCAGATATGGAGCATGAAATTAAACGGACATCAAATAAATGCATATTATCTACACGGATTGTCTAACAAACCATTAAACATGTCCTCATTATGTTTTAGTAATTGACCATGTAATAACAAGCCATTTATGTAACTCAACAACAAGTCAATTTTGCAAATATCTATTTCTGAACAGGCCTACTTCATACCTGTATACACCCCGCCAGCACACTGGTGGTCATTTTCTTGTAGAGGCTGGCGTACTTCTCACAGTCAGTGATCAGGTCTCGAAGCTCCGTGACCATGAGGAGGCTGGTGCTGTGTTTGTCCAGGGCTTTGAGAAGAGCCTCTTTGGTGCCCAGTCGACACATCACAACAGCATAGTCTTTATTCAACGAGGCAATTCGATACAAGAAGCGGATGAACTGCTGTACAACCTAAATGGGGATAAAGAGTCATGAAATACTTCCATTATGAAATCATGATCTTGTAAAGCTAAAATGAAGAAAAGTACCTCTCTGTCACTGACAAAGGCGGTCATGGATGATAGGCAAGGCTCAATACTCTCATGCCACGGCAACAGATCCTCCTGGTAGTTATCCAAGAACTTGTTCAAAATCCTATTAAATATAAAAGTTAATATAGAATATTAAAATCAAGACTTTAAGGAGTGTTACGAGCCCCTGCTCTTTCTCTTGTTTTCTCTTTTCTTTCTGAGTATAGTTGCCAATTGGATGGGGCTAAGCCTGATTATTCCTACCACTTGAGGCCTCTGCCTATTTAAAAGCTGCTGGTGGCACTTCAGTTTTGGCCTACCTCAGGAAACCTGTTGTTTGTGGTTTTGGAGGTTTTTCTTTTTCCTTTTCTTTTGTATAGGATGGTGAGTTTCGTTTGTTTAGTTATATTAGAATAGAGGGAAAGCATAGGTAAGTAAGCTGACCCGGAAGATTCTTTTGCTTTTCTCTGGAGTTAGGAAAGCATTAACTCTGAGTTGTAGTTTAGATTAGTAAGCTCACCAGTCCTTATTTTAAGTTTGGTATGTTTTATATCTTTGTTTGTTTTTGTTGCTTTCTGTTGCCAATACATTTTATATTTTTATTGCCCTGGCCTTTTCGATTTTTGTTTAGCCACTTTCCTGTATGGCTCTTTATGTTGGTCACTATTTTGGGTCGGAACATAACTTGGGGGCTCGTCCGGGATCGATCTGAAAGAACTCCTTCAACCATCCTACAACATTTATTTTTTGTCATTCCAAATTTCGTGTGTGGAACATAAAAAGATAAATGTTAAAAAAAGTCCTGTTCACTCTTTTTAATGTAATTATGTAATGAATTGTCAAGGTTAGTAAATAATGGAAAAATAAAATAAATAAACGGATAAAACAAAATGTAACACATGTAATCAAAAGAAAAAATAATATTCTCTCGCTCTCTTGCAATCATCTCCCTCTCGCTACTTGAAAATAAATTAAACCTATTTTGCAGGATTTAAGATTTTTATAATGTCAAAAAAGTAATGAAAGACATTAAAAAAGTAATTTACTTATATATCATGGTTATTTGTACTGGCTTTTAAATATTTTTTATTATTATTTATTAATGTAAAAAGCATAATTTCTACTGTAATATAATAAAAAGTTAGAAGTACTGCAAAAATGAGGATCTAATTACAGTAATGGAAACCATACTCTAAATTAGGGTTGGGTATCCTTTGAATTTTAGCGATTCTGATTCTACTTATCGATTTTGTTTGTAATAAAGGTACAAAAAAGAAAAAACATTTAGATAAACATACTTTGTGTCTTTTTACAAAACATTCTCTTGGAGCTGAATAACATTACCAAAAATTAGAACTTTTGCCTATGGTTTTAACAAAAATACAACAACAAAAACAACTAGACCAACTAATATAAATTTCAAACATTATTAAAGACAAGTAAACAATAAGTATTAAAATAAAAACATATACAAAAATTAGTAATAGCTCAAATAAATACAACTGAAAGTTCAGGTACAGAAATCAAATGTAAAATAACTGCATAGTTTTCCTTTTATAAATAAAATATTTTACAGTTATTTTAAGTTACAAAAGTTATTCAGTCAAGAGCAGTGAGTGATTCTTTGTTTTGATGTTTGATTAACATTAAAGACACAGACAGTTGCAGGTTTATTAGGCTGCGATCACTTTTAGATTTAATGCACTGATCTAATGTACTGTTACACGTGTGCTTTCTTTCTCAATGGTTTACGTTGACTTTAGACATATCACCTGTGTTTACAAGGAAATTTTGACAATTTTGTGTTAGGGTTGGGACGATAGACGATACCATCTTCCATTGCCAATGGTTGAGCCGGCATCATGATTTCCTGTTTCTAGTTGAAGTGAGCAGTGCATCAAACCAGCGGTGCGGATCACACCACAAGCACTCAGGATTGTTTGTGGTAATGTTATATTTAATAATAAATCTTTTGATTTTAGGGTCAAATGTGACCAAGACATGCTTTTGTGAGTGCATCTACCTCTAAAGTAGCTTGAAATATCTGTTATCTATTACCTAATTAAGATAGGCTCACCTAAGGATGGAAAGCTGTACAGCCCGATCCGCTCTGTGCTGGTCCAGGAGGCGGATGAGGTCTTGGAAGGTGTCTCTGCTGCGAGTTACCTCGTTTCTCTCTTCCTCCAGTTGGGAGGCGTCGTCGCAGAGCAGCTGTTCCAAGGTCAGTATGACCTCTTTGGTGGCTGGCATTTCCTTCAGACTCACCACCAACATCTTAAGCTCTGTGTCCTTAAAGTCATGCTCTTCTTGAGACTCTACAGAGGCAAACAGTGCTGCGTGTTACGAGGCAATTTGGAGGTACAAACATTTAAATCACAAGTAAAGATGAAATTGTCAGGACGGGCTTTATACTATGTTGGACAGATGATCAACAGTAACGGAATCATCCATGTCACCAAAGAGCGCTTGGGTTGAATTTGTTTACTAAATGGAGAACTTGTTCGTATATGCGTTCAATTTTACTATTTCTCTCAAAAATGATGATGGTGTTGGTAAGTACTCTGTGTATCTTTAAATTCTTTTTACAACACCGGCAAAGATCGTTTACACTCATCATCTTCTTCTTCTTCCAGCGTGAGTGCAGTTGAGTTCTGTTGACAACTATGCGTCACTATGTGATTTACTCCGTTGCTCTGATTGGTTGTAGGTCTATCTAATTGAGTGCAGAGGCGTTTTCTTTCCTGGTTCGGTTGAAACACCCCCATAATCACAGCACAATGGAGCAGTATCAGACTCATATTCTGACTAGAATCTACATTAGAGTATGACAACTTGAGGCTACTATGACGGTAATTATTAGTTGTTTGTCAGCATCTAAAAGCAATTAAATTTGGCAAGCAGTTACAATGCATGACGATACCTTTTTTCTCCAGTTTGTGGACCATGGAGATGTGGTTAAGGGCGATGATGGCCAGCATGCTGTGATGATTCTGAGCAGAAAGGCACTTCTTCAGCGTGGCACTGACATTGCAGGCGACTAGCTGCTCCGCCAGGCTCTTGTGGCTGGAAATCAGCATGATGATGACCAGCAGCCCGTTCCGCACAGACAAACCACAACTGCTTAAAACACAGTAGAAAAATCAATGTGAATTCAGTGGATTTCATTCAATTATGCTCCATCTAAAACTATGGATGCAAAGGGGCCGAACATTTCTGGAAACTGATTATTTTGATTATTATATAGGTATAAATATATTTCACATGAGTCACATGATCCTTCAGTTATTCTAATATGCTGATTTGATACTCAATTATTATTATCACTGAATTATCAGTTGTGCTGCATAATTTTTTGGAACGTGATACTTTTTTAAAGACTAATTGAATAGAAAGTTAAAAAGAACAGCATTTTTTCAAAATGGAAATCTTTTCTAACAATATAAGTCTTTACTGTTTTTATTTTTATCAATTTAACAAATTCTTGCTGAATAAAAATATTAATTTCTTTAAAAAATAAAATAAAATAAATTACTGACCCCAAACTTTTGAATAGTAGTGTATATTGTTACAAAAGATTTCTATTTTGAATAAATGCTGTTCTTTTTCACTTTTTTTTCATCAAAGAATCCTGGAAAAAGTATCACAGGTTATAAAAAAAAAGTATTAAAGCATCACAACTGTTTCCAACATTGATAACAAAACAGCATATCAGAACGATTTCTAAAGGATCATGTGACTGGAGTAATGGCTGATGAAAATTCAGCTTTGAATTACAGAAATAAATTATATTTTAAAATATATTCAAATAGATTGAAATAATATTTCACAATATCAGAGTTTTTTCTGTATTTTCGATCAAATGTGCATGTTATGGAGGAATGTGCAGGGTAGAAATTCAACTGAAAGTGCATTAAACCAGATTGTTTTAACCAAGATTATGCTGCAAGATTTTTCTTCAACTACATTTAAGTTCCACGTTACCTGCAATTTAGCAAATTCACGGTTTATTCCGATTAATTGCCATTAACTACCATATATTCCCATTCATTTCCATGGAAAGTTTCCAGCCTTGAAAATTCCCGACATTTTTAACCCAATCTAAAACAGACTTCAAACCTCTTACCCCGTTGTGCCGAACATGAGGTCAATGGCAGAAGGGATGGCACACAGGAGCCCTTTGGAGCCTTCCGGTGTAGCAGAGCCTATGCTTGCAAAAATCTCCAGCATCATCTGAGTGCCAGACTCAGAAAGGGGCACACATGCACTCACACTGCGGGGGTCGTGTTTACTGGCACCTGTGATGACCTTCAGAGTCTGGGAGAGAAAAATTCATATTGGTCAGGCACTCAATAAGGCAGTTTCAATACTTCTGTATCCATAAAAGTATATTTGCAGTGTACTGACAATGTGCTATATAAAAAGATTCTGCTCAATGGATACGAGGATCGTGAGCATTCCACTCAATGATTCAGGTTCCTTAACAATTCTGTTATTTACATTACTGCATTTTCCAGAAAATAAGTCACATCTGACTAGAAGTTGCACAGGATCAAAATTACATTGCTGAGAAAAAAAAAAAAAGTAAAGTCTCATTGGTGCATAATAGGGCTGGGTATTGACACAAATGTCATGATTCGATTCGTTTTTAATTCGAATCAATATCGATTATTTTGGATACATATCAGGTACAGTACATGGCAAATTTTCTAAAGGAAAACAAATCTCTCAACTAATGCTGTAAACTATACATGGGAGTCAGTTGCTATAATATTGAAGGTTAAAATTAACTGATTTGTATCCAAACACTTAAATTACAATCAAAGAAGTTTTTATAATAATAAAAGTTATAACACTAACTTTACAATTACATAATAATGTTTCTACTCCAATACAATTCTACTCCATTTAAATGGTGGGGGGTCATAAAAACCTGAAGGATTTATTCAAACATGCATTAAATATTGAAGGACATTAAACACTATAATGAATATGGTGCACATATTTAGCAACATGCATTTTTCTAGCTGACTAATGAGTTTATGGTCAACGGATATGTTTTTTCTGAGGTAAATGTGACGTTACGTGACACATTGTTCACAAGATGTTTTATTGATGTCTTTCCATGGTTGAAACCCTGATTGAGTGAATCCATGTGAAATTGATGCCGATTTCAGTAAGTTGTACTGTATCTTTAAACACACTTCAGATGTTCATTCATGTTTATTTCTCACTGTAACTGGGATTAAAACGGAGGAGATGATCAGTTCACGTGAGCTCTGTGCTGCCGCTTCTGTTGAACTGAGGTCACGCCACATTAAATAGCCCCAAAACAGTTTATTTTTTCGTAATAAAATGGACATCATTTGAAATCTGAGACTTTGTTTCATATAAAAAGTAACAAAGCACAAAGCTTATTGTGTTTTATTGGATGGGAGGGGCTCTACAATGCTCCGTTCATTCATCCACTGAAAACAGGATGACTAATTGATTCTTGGGATTTAAGAATCAATATCGGTTCGTAAAATCGAGAAATCAATATTTTTTAACCAGCCCTAGTGCTTAAGTCACATTTTATTCTTACATAAAGAAATAAAAATGAAACATTTACAAACACTATCGAGAGAGTTGAGTTCAAGCGGAAGGGTGACCACCGACTCGGTGTATGACGTAGCTCCTCTGCTCTTATGGAAATCCTCCAACATTTTTCTTTAAAACTTCTTGCTTTAGACTTTTAATTTGTGACCGATGTTCTGTTTTGCTCTATCCTCTGGGCTACCACGTTCGTCAATACCCACCCAAGGTCACCGTTCCACCGGAACTTGACTCTCCAACGGGCGTAGAAAGTTAAACATTTTAACTTCAGAAGGAATTTATTAACCCACAGGAGTCATATAAATTATTTTTATACTGGATGGATCAAAAACTCAGGCACTATTCAATCCCATTATGAAGCTGGAAAGAGCCAGGATATTTTTTATATATAACTCTGATTGTGTTTGGCTGAAAGAAGAAAGTCGTATACACCTAGGATGGTTTGAGAGTAAATTGTGGGATAATTTTCATGTTTAGGTGAACCATTTCTTTAAAGCGAAACGAAAACTACTGGCGTATGGCAAACGTGCTATACAAATAAATGTTACCACTCGCATTTGTAGCAAATTCAAAAATAGCAAATGCAACTCGCATTCCACAAAATGCCGTAAAGTCAAGGCAAAGTTCTAAAAGACTGCATGAGGAATGAAATTCTACACAGGAAGAACATAACTCATGTCCTTAAAGGCATAAGGCATATGAACACGTCACAAGAATCGCCACTCACCGCCAGTGCGATCTGCTGCACCTGTATACAAGTAGGATACTCCTGCATGCAGCACAGGATGGCTTTAACACCGCCCTCTGTGGCGAAGGAGACCCTCCACTCGTATTTCAGCATAAGACTGCGGGTCAGCAGCAGCGCAATGACAGCATTCTGCTTGGGCTGACTGCCAATCATCTCCACCAACATCTTTAAGACTTTGTCACTGGAAAAAAGAAAAGAAAGTTATTTTAAAACTTTGTGATATAAACTAATATTAATGTTACTCTACATTACTGTTTATGGAACGTAATGCATTACGCATTGCATGTAGACAGTGGACCCTTTTCAAAAAACATTTTCACAGTTAAGATGGCAAAAGAAAATGTTGGTAATTTTACAGTCCTTGTTACAACTCTAAAACAAACCCTAATCCTAATCCTCACCCTATAGTAAAGCACAGGTACTTAATGAATATTACTCAAATGTATAATTACACTGTAACAAGGACACCAAAATAAAGTGTAACCTCATTTTTTTAAAGGTTACACTTTATTTTAAAGGTGTCATTGTTACAATGTAATTATATATTTAAGTACTGAGTACTATTAAGTAACTACATGTATTTACTATAGGGTTAGGGTAGAATTAGTATTTGGCTGAGGGGTAGTTGCATGTAATTATGCATAAATTACTGTTATTACTATGCAAGTACATGTAACAAGGACGCTAAAATAGTGTTACCAAATTTTATATTACGCATTAATTTACAAAAAACAAAAACACAACATGTGACTCCATGTTGCTTCAAGCACATCATCCTGCGCATAAGCGCATTATAATATTTTTGCGAAACGAAAGATTATTAATAGCCTATCTATAATAAGTTGCTGCCTCATTAAAAAAGCTGCGCTATACATAAAAATATATTTTAATTTCTTAGTATATAGGCCCTATTTCTATAAATATATTTACAAGATTTTCCTGAATGTATTTTACAACAATGTTTAACATTTTACCAGATTTAGTCCTACACTGATTCACTTTTATTTTTTCCCCACTAAATGTTTTTTTTTCTCCACTAAATGTTTAGATTTTATACAATTATTGTGCACTCATGATTTTCCTAGAGTAACTTTTGCTGCTGAATTATCCACTAATCTGTTTATCCACCATATAAATAGTAGTATTTTTGTCATAGATTGTGATTTAATATTTCTTTAATTTGTTGTTTTTCTTTATAATGAAGTTGTCTGTATTTAGTAGATTGTGTTTCACACACAAAAGAGTGATTAGCAGTTAAACACACTGGAGGTATAGAAATTCTACATTGAACTTCTAAACAAAACTGCACTGGTATCGGATTGGCATCGGTATTGGCCGATACTCAGAATTTTTGGTATCGGATCGGTTCTGAAGAAAATGGTATCCGTGCATCCCTAGTAAATTTTAATATGATATGTATAGAATTATATTGAATATTATACAAGGTGCTGTAAGAAAGAGATAGTTAACAATTACAGTTCAAGAAATTATAAGTAAGAAAACACAGAGTTGAGAGTAGTGGTATTTATGGTTTGTAAGTCCCACCGGATAGTTTGTGCCGAGTCTGATCTGAGGCTGCTTCTCTCCTGAGGTCCCTCCTCCTCTAGAATCTTACTGATGACTTTCATGCCAGCCAGCTGCAGTCCGGAGTCAGAGCTGCTCTTCTTCATGATGTCCACCACCTCCCCCATCTTCTCTATACAGTTCTTCTTACCCTGCACCTTTGGACTGTTGAACACTGCAGTGAACAGAAACACAACAATAAAAACTTGTTTAGAGGGAGGAACGTATATCTACTTGTTCTGAGCACTACTTTTACCAAAGAAACTTAGATGAGATAGATAAGAAATACTGCTGGATGTGGCTGTATTTTGTTTACAACCAGGGCCTAAAACTAAAATTTTGCCACTCCTGCAAATGGTCGGTGAATTTACCAGCCATAAATATTTTTTTTTACCAGCCATGAAGCTGTTTTTGCAGTTATGACACCACAAATTACTAGCAAATATAAAAGGTAGAACATTATTAAAGACAAGTACACTTAACTACATTTAATTTAGACTAATCCTTATTAAAGTTGCAAAAGTTATTCAGCCAAGAGCAGTAAATGTGTAATTTCTTCTCTGTCCTTTGTTGTTTGGATAACATTTAAAACACAGAGAGCAGCAGGATTATTAGGATGCTGTTACTTTAAGACCTAATGCACGGATACAATATACTGATACATACTGTACATGTTTTTTTTTTCTCAACTGTGTCAACTTAAAACACCTAAACTAAATTTATGTGAATTTGCCCATTAAAGTGCAAGACGACGTGAAAGAGAGCTCAATTTAGTATTTGTGTGCTGTCTGAGACGTGGCTTTCTGGGTGCCTGTTTCGGATGTTTAAACTTGCCACACAGCGTACGAGTAACAAATTGAGTACCCTTTCACGTCTCCTTGCACTTGAATATATCTATGGTCATGGTAAACTTTCGTGACAATGCAGCATAGGCCCATCAACAGTCCAGAGCGGCGTTCACATTTATGTACAGTGCACAGTTACAATTCATAAATATATTACCAGCCAACAGGCAATTGACACCGTTTCATATACTCGCCAATGCAATGTTTACCTTCCAAACACAAAAGAAGATATTCTTTATGAAACCTGAGGTATTTCTGTCCCTCCATTTAAAGTCCATTCCTCTCAAACTTAAAAGATCCCCAAAAAATGTCAAAGGCATCGTAAAAATAACTAATCGAGGGGTCTAATCCAAATCCAAGTCTTCTAAAGAGACACGAACGACGGTTTACGACGGACTACTGTTATTCCGACATGGAATCAAAGCTCAAAACAACTTTCGAGTCCCTGGATCGCATTATCTGAGCCATATCGCATTAATTATCACGGACGTATCGCCTGCGATAATTAATGCGATATGGCTCAGCTTGTCAGTGAACTACAGCTCTGTGTAGTAAATGCCGCTCTATCTGAAAGCAGGTGATGGCGATTTACTACTAATCAAGGAACCGGCTTTACTGACGAGATGCGCTTAACAATGTCATGCGATATATCGCCCGGCCCTAGGTCTGACTCTGACGAGCCATCTGATGAGGTTGCATGCGAACGTGTGTTCTTGAGTCCTTTGTTTGTCCTGAGCAGTTAAACTGCCCAATGTTTTTCAGAAAAACCCTCCAGGTCCTGCACATTCTTCAGTTTTCAAGCATCTTTTGCATATTTGAACCCTCTCCAGCAGTGACTGTATGATTTTAAGATCCATCTTTTCACACTGAGGACACTTGAGGGACTCAATTGCAAAAATACTCAAGAGCAAAAATACTACTGCAGCATAAACTTAATATCTCCACTGTGACACATTTCTACTGTCACAGGGTGTGTAAGGTCATACTCAAATATTCTCTTCACAGACATTCATCATTAAGAACACAAAAAGAAGAAGTTCCACTAACAGTCACATTCATAAAGCAACAACAAAAGGCTTGAAACAAAGACTTGCCTTTCATCTTCTCCTCTAGGTCATCGGGATACTTGGTGTCATCTTCACTGGGAAGTTCACTTTCTGTGTCGCAGCCTGTGTCTGCAGGGATCTCTTTCTTAGCTTTCTTGGACACAGAGCCCATGATGCAGGAAGAAGCTGAGGAGGAGGATAACGTGGCCGAAGATAACGATGATGAAGACGAAGCTCCTTGTCCTCCAAGCGAGCCATCCATCAGCATTTCCTCATCCTCAAGGCCGGCCCCTCCACAGCTCAGGTAGTGCTTGATGAAAGTGTGGGAGCACAGCAGGTCGCCCAGACAGGAGGCCTGCAAATTCTGTTTAAGGTAGTGGAGAACTTTCCGTGCCACCTCACTCGTGAGGGACAGCTGGATGAGAGTCGACTCATCAAGCTCTACCATCTAAGACACCAAGAGAAAGCATACAGTCATTGCCTAGTTCATTTTATTTATATACATGTATGAAGTCCGTCTGACGTTTTTCTTTAAAATAAGCATTTTTGTCAGGCTTCTATGTATAGGTTTCTACCCAAGTACCGGTACTTCTGAATGGGCTGAGGCTGGGATTTAGTGGGTTTCAAGTGAAAGTATTTTATGAACGTATACTAAATGCGGAGAGCATTCACTTAGTATAGTCATCTTATTTTTGACATTAGTGATATCTTGGTAGCAGAGCATAGCCAACATAACAAAATATGGATAACACGGATGCAATTAATTTATGCAATATATACTAATGTTCAAAGGTTTAGGGTTGGTAAGAATGTTTACCAAGGCTACATTTGTTTAATCAAAAATACAAGTACTACTAATAATTATTAGTATTCAACTAATAATGTAAATATTATTATAATTCAAAATGCTTATCTTTATTTCACAAACTTTTATACTAAAATCTATTTAAAATGTATGCAAAAAATAGGAATAACTGAATCCACACATACACAAAAAGCACTTATACCGTGCGGCCTTATAATCATGTTAAAAAGTTATATCTCATCACGACTATTATTAACATTGTATTGTATTGTAGAGTGCTGTCAATGATAAAAAAAAAAAAAAAACGAAAACACATCTCTGTAATTAATCACGATTAATTGTGATTAAAACATCAGGGGCCGTATTAACAAAACATCTTAAGGATAAAATTATAATTTGTTACATTTATATAGCGCTTTTCTAGGCACTCAAAGTGCTTTACATAGAAAGGAGGAACCTCCTCAACCACCACCAGCATCCACCTGGATGATGCAACAGCAGCCATATTGCGCCAGAACGTCTACCACACACCAGCGTATTGGTGGAGAGAAGACAGATGATGAAGCCTATTGTATATGGGGATGATTAGGAGGCCATGATGGACAGAGGCCAATGGGCAAATTTGGGATTTTTAATGACCACAGAGAGTCAGGACCTCGGTTTAACATCTCATCAGAAGGAAGTAACTAAAAGTAGCTCCTAACTTGCCGATTTAGGAGAAACTAGTGAAATAATGGGCGTGTCAGTCCTAATTTTAGGACTCTTTGACTCTTTTGAATTTTAGGAATTTTTGCTCAAAGAGCTGCCGAACATGACGCGGATCTGACGAGCTGTCACACGCATCTCATTTTCTCACAAGTTCATTTAAGACGTTATTTAACTCATTTAAGACTGCTCTTATGAGATTACTCAATAAATTGGGCATTTTGGCATAATTCTGTGTGCTATTGTTTGTTCAAGTGCTAAAGTTGTTCATTGTTCTGGTGCATTTTCTTTTGTCTTGTTGGGGTTGAATGGTTTAAAAGCATTTGCATGAATAGGAGCGGGATCATAGAATGTAACGTTAGCCAAAGGATGACAGAAAAAACAGATGCTGCGTTAATTGCATTAAATCTTTTTAACACGTTAAAATTAATTGCATGTGTTAACACACTAATTTTGACAGCACTAATTATATTATAATTCATTATTATATTATATTATATTATATTACATATAAAATATTAATAAATAATCCAATCTTAAATACATTTCATCATATACTGTGAAAGAGTAAGAAAAGCTGCGTTATAGATTCAGATTTCTCTAAATAAAGCTGCAGATATACTCATATGTACAGCCGGTTTATCAGAGGCCTGTAATCTGGGTCATTATAAAAGGTGTTTGTGTTTGAACTGGTTTTGAGAAGGCACACTTGACATTACGACGAAAGGCTGTAAAGGACAATTTGTGCGGAAAGACAGAGGGGGGGGGGGGGGGGGGGGGGTAAACAATCTAACCCTCTCCAATGACTTTGTATTGCGTGAAGCAGTCTCCTTGTCAATTCTGACTTATAAAAAAAAGACAGAACTATGGGTGGGTTGCACCAACAAGGATTAAATTAAACTCAGTTTAGAGCTAATCTAGGATTTGTTCATCTAGGCTTCATTTTAAATCGAGTTGTGTTGCACCACTTAATTTTAAACCCAGATTAACAAATCAGGGATTATAATTTAACCTGCGATTAAAACCTCCATTTACGATTAATTCGCCGCCATGATGGATTCGCCATTGACAGCAACAATACTAATTAGGGCTTCAGCTATCGATTCTTTTTGTAATCGATTAATCTAGCACTTAATCGATCGATTAATCGGATAATTTTTGTGTGTGTTTTTAAACAACCAAAACAAATAATGCATTACGAAAATGAAGACGTAAAGCAATTTAATTTACTAACATGCTCAACAGGTTTCATGCTGTAATCTAGCCCTGACATCAAAGTAAATATCTGTTTTATGTAGATTTCTACACCTGCAGCATTTACCATTAGGCTACTAACAAATAATATATAATTGCTGGGGTGAGCCCATTTGCTATGGTAATCTAGCAACCTGTGTGTGTGTGTGTGTGTGTGTGTGTGTGTGTGTGTGTGTGTGTGTGTGTGTGTGCGTGCCGTGCGTGAGGAAGAGTGACGCCCCAGTCAGACCAGTTGCTTCATTGCAGTTTGGTACGGCAGAAATACATACATTCATTTTCAATAGAACGCTGCAATTGGCTTGCATCACTTGCATTGCGGTGCATTAAAGGTGAAGCATCCGTTCGAAAAATCGTGTCACAACATCACGTCCCGGTGTATACAGTGAATGCTGAAATTATTGTTGGCTACATAAAAGTTTAAGCATATGTGATGCATTGCCGCGATTGGTCTGACTGGCGCGTGAGAGAGACGAGGGTGCATGCGTGTGTGTGTGTGTGTGTGTGTGTGTGAAGCGGGGGTTCTTTTTTTTAGGCTATACTCTCTTACAATTGAACGTGAATACCGTACTACTTAAAAACATCAAAGCTAAACATCATATCTAGTTAAACCGCATCACTACATCGCTACAAATACAGTATGGGATTAAAATCAGCGAACATCAATGTATAGGCTTAGGCTACGTTACCATTGAAGTCGTACTGCTGTGGAATGCCAGGTCTAATTTGTAGTAGACACATTGCACCTTGTTCTCTTCTTTTTTAAGAATGTAATGATCCCAAACTTTAGACATTCTCTGCCGTTTATTGACATCTTTACTCTCCGCCATCGCGCCAACTAAATTCAAAAGGTATCACCCGCTATGGTGTGCTTCCTGAACATTGAACAACGGTCCGTGTGAATCAGATCCCTGCGTGTATAGTGCGCGTCATAAGAATTTAACGAGGCTTCGAGGCAGAATTTGCCTCGAGGAATTTTTGTAATCGAGTAACTCGATGAATCGTTTCAGCCCTAATACTAATATTCAATTTCCTTCTTTATTGACCACCAGAAACTCTCTCTCTGACATAAGTAGCCTAGCTCTTACAGATAAAGGAAATAAACTTGTAAAAATGTCAGCTGTCTTTAAAAAGAGCTACGTAGAGAGACCATACTGATCAAAGCAGAAGATTTCATAAGCCTGGATATATATTTATAGTATCAATTAATGGATTATATTGCGGCAGCGTAACTTATGACAAACAACTGTCGTCATGATTGGCGGAGTGACTAACGTTATCTCCGCTCTTGACAGCGCCGCCCATTCCTTTTGATCGAGTGGAGCGGCGGGCATGAGAAACGTGAGGCGCGGGCCTCGATCACTGGCGCTCACCTCATCATCCCCACTGCCGTTAAATGCTAAATATACTCCTCTCTTCTTTTCTTTGTCCAACACCGAGGCGAGGTGTACCGAGATGAGTGACGGATCTGCATCCCAGACTCAATAGCAGGCGTAAACTGTCGGGCCGTCACGACCCTCACACTTGGACGACTCAATGCGCTTTATTTTTCATTTTTATTAGTAATAAACACCTCTCTGAGACATGACGACACACCCACTGTTTCTATCTCTGTTCAATCATCTGCATAGTTTAATTGTAGGTGCACTTTATTTTATTTAAACTTCACAAATCCATAATCCATAATTGAGATTTAAATCTGAGTTTAAGGTTATGGAGCAACAGGATTAAAGTTAATCTACTTTAAATATAAATTAAATCCAGGATCAAAATGATGGTTTAAATGTAAACCTGCTTATTTTTAAACAAGGTTTAAAGTTTGGTGCAACAGAATTATTAGATAAATCTTGATTTAATCCAGATTTAAGATTAATCCTTGTTGGTGCAACCCACCCTATGTCTAATGTGGCATTCACACCGGACGCAATTCGCGCGAAGGTGGACGCTTGAACATTTTGAGTTTACTCGCTTCAATCGCGCGTGAAATTCGCGCGAATCACGCGTGACATTCACTGCACAACAGACGCAAATTCGCGTCATGGGCGAGGCTTCCGCCAGCAGCTCGTCTCGTTGAGAAATGGCTGACATGGGCTGTGTTTACATGTCTTATTTTTTGTTAAAATCTACTGTTAATGTGTGACAAAACGTAGTTTTAAGACTTTTTCAGTTGATAATGTAGTTGTTTAAAGCTCAAATCTGTGGTTTATTTATATAAAGAGTGCCTATTTGAACATTTTATCTGCCGTTTTCGGAGTTGTGAGCTCCAGCGGACAGTGGCGTTCAGCGCTCGTCAAAGTCGGCGAGGGCAACCTTTCCTCGGCCAGTCCTTCTGCCGTTGGCTCTGATGTCTCTGTGGTGTGTCTCGAGCTATAATTCGTCTTGTAACGGCCGATCTTTGGTCTCATGGATCTATAATTTGTTCCCTGGCAAATCGTTTAGGCTGAGGGCAAAGATAAGTTTCATTACTTTATATTTTTAGGCTATAACTGTACGTTGCAGTTGTAACGTTAGCCTACTAGCACTGACTTTGAATGTTTGACTGAATTGTTTGCTTTATTTCATGTATAGCTTGTTATACATTACTTATACTTTTGTATTATTGATCATACATAAACTTGCATTTAACAAAAAGAGACTGGGTTGTGTTTCATGTCATTCAATGTTATCACATTGATAATCATATTGTCTGAACCAGATATTAATATACAGATTTTCTCCTCATTGTTGTCACTACTAGAGCAAGCTCCTGATTGGTTAACGCGGCGCGAAATATCCACCAAAGTTCAGATTTTTCAACTTGAGCGATTCAAAACACTCAATTCGCATCCTCCGCGCCGCCTCAATCGCGCAAATCACCCGAATCTCGCCGCCTCAATCGCGCGAATCGCGCCGCAGAATGCCAATTTTCGTCTCTGCATTGACTTAACATGTAAATCACTCACGCGAATCGCGTCCGGTGTGAACGCACCAATAAAGATGCTGTGTGACAGGGTGTATAGCAAACAAGCTAATTTTTTTTTTTAAATTTTTAGCTGTCAACCCCCCCAAAAAACGAGCATTTAAGGACACAAAAGTGGATAAAGGCAATTGAGACAGAGCGCAACGTGTCCCGTTACTGTGAGAACTACGCCCACTGGAGAGGAACGTAATCAGCGACAGGATATACTAAAATATAATATATAAAACTGACATTTGTATATTTGACTTACCAGTGACAAAATGTTTACTGCACACGTAGGCATACCGAGTATCAGGATCGCACAATTTACCCATTCTTTCTGCGGATGCTTCACGTCTTATTGCCTGTATCCACTTTTGTCTCCTTAAAGGCTGGCTTTTACAGTTCGGTAGCTTATAAAAATTTTATTTGGGGTTGTTTAGCTTGTTTGCTGTACACCCTGTCACACAGCAGCTTTTAGACATTGTTCTGTTTTTTGTTATAAGTCAGAAATGACAAGGAGGCCGCTTCACGCTGCATGCTTTAGGGACTGCAGGTGAAAAATAGCCTTTTGGCTAACTCTGGCATATTGACAGAAATGTTAATTAATATGCACTGTCCCTGTAAATAAATAAACGCAATACAAAGTCAATGGAGAGCGTTGGTTCTAAATCCTAAACCTTTGCGGGGGGTGGGGCACTGAATGCCACTGTATTCATTTTTACAAAGACTATGAACAGCATGGCTGGTAAATTTACTTAAAAGTCCCTGTAAAGGCAATTCTGAGGTTTGTTTCTAAACACATTATAAACGTTAGAAAAGTATTGCTGAAACACATTACAAAGACTGTGAACTATGTAGTACTGAATTCAGAAGTTAGACCGTTAAAAAAAATTTCACGGTTGCTGTGTTCAGGATTTTCTGAGTGGGGCTAAAACGGTGGCTGGATGATAAGCTATTTTATGTACATGGCGGATTTTTTTATGATTCAAGTTTGGCTGGGTGGTTAATAACACATTTATCTGTGGTGTGAGAAACTCAGAACACATGTTTAGTTTTGACTTTAAACACACTATTCAACCATGTGTGAAGAGCAGAGCGGAGGAGAGGGGGTGAGTACCGGTTCATCAAGGCTCTGTCGCAGGATGTTGTTGATCTCATGCTGCTGTTTGGGCTCCAACTTCTTGGTGAAAAAGAGCACTTCCCACCATTCAGCACGGCTCAGGGTGTCTGCGTCATTTTGAGAGCCTTCCATCAGGTAAGGCAATGAATACATCCCACCGGGGGGCTTTGAGAAGAACGTCTGACTCACTGCCATGTTCAGAAACACAGAAGAGAACATGGTGGTCTCATATAAAGATATGGATACGCATAAAAGCAAACACAAACATGTAGTAGAGTGTGAGAGTCCTTGATGACTTGTCTTACCAGTAGTGAGTTTGAGTGTCTCCGTGAGGGTGGAGGCCTTTTCCTGCGTCTCTTTCTCAGCCTGTCCTCCACTGCCATTGCCCAGAATTTCAATCATATGCCAGTGCACCCAGTAGGTCCTGGAGAGGGAGTTCCAGTATACCTGCAAAAGCCAAAACATGACAGGATTTAAACGGTGTAAAAGGGCCTGGCTCTTCTTTTTAACCTCTTAACAAGCGCCCCATTTTTGAGAATTCTTTGAAAACGATATACCCAAATGAAAATGTCTGCAGCTCTTAAACCCTATGGTCTATATTCATAAACCTGGTCTTATTTTAAACTAGACAGTTGAAATATTGCTACCCAAGAGTCATAATAACTCAAAGTAATATGGGAACAGAGTAATATACATGTAAATATACATGTAAGTGACTCACGTTTTTTGTTTTTTGTTTTCACTTAGGGAAAAAAATATTATAATTTAATGTTAAGAGCCTGAAAATAACTTAAATATAAAACTGAATGTCTAATCATGTCATGATTCAAATATGAGGATGATTCTCTCAGTAATGTAGCTTCTGTGAGCTTTTATGTCAAGAAAAGTCTAGGCGTCATTTCAAAAAGGCCATTTATTTCAGAACATTTGCTATTGTAAAGAGTAGTTTTTCATTCAAATAAATCTGCAATAAACTGCAATATACTACTAATTATAATGGATAAACAGTTACTGAAAAACTAAAGCAACTATTTACAGAGATTACAAAGTGTAAAAAACTCATTTAGCTGATGGGAAGCGTCAGTAAGGAGACTGCACGCTCCACTGCAGTTGCGCCATGGAGAACGCGCAGCCAGCGCACAAACAGTATTCACCAAAGCCTACTTACGCAAACTGCGCAAGATAATGCCTTTTGATTGGTTACTAAGTCCATCAATCAAACCTTTGTTGGAAAGGCATTGGCTGGGCACCGAGTGCCTTTATCCAACAAAAACCATGGGCGCAATGATTGACAGCTCACCAAGCCTGTAAGGCACTTCCTCTATATGATGCATCCCAGAAGAGTCTCTGATTGAAGGAGAGAGACGAGAGTTGATCCGTTGCACGTGGGAGAAACTATTCTAGCAGGGGGAGTTTGCCAGACACGGATTAGAATCGATATTTCATTGAAAATGGACATGATTGATCACGCTAACTCAAAACTCTCTTGCAAACAATGGAGGATTTTTAGTTTTTTCCCTATTTTTTCGTTGTTTTGGATTAAAAAGTGGGATGCATTTTGAAGAGTGGACTCTTACACAGAGATGTATGCGGGTGTTTATTGGATTCGTCCGATCTGATATGAACGACAGGAGATGAAAGATGAGTAACGCTAATATTTTGCTAATGTTTACATGGACGGTCCTTTAGCGTTTCATTTAACCCTTTCCTCTCTGGTGTATTTATTGCAAAAACAAGTTCAGAACATGAATCTTGAGTGTTTTAGCTTTCAAATGATGCATAGTTTGTGATAGTTGATTGAATATTTTGTATAAAACAAAAGTAAATAAAAGTACACACCCCCCCACTTCCGTCAACCCCCCCGCCCACGAACCGGTGCGGGTTAAGAAGTTAAGCAAGTCTATATCGTAATTTGGAGTTCGGTACCCATCCCTATTAATTACTCACCCTCATGTCTAAAAAGCCTAAATAAAATCATATAAAGCGATCCTGTCTCTTCAGAAAATTGACTAAAACGCCCAATAAACTGTTTGCAGTGTCAAAGTGGTGGTTGCATAGCTGTCAATGGAGGGACAGAAACTCTTAGGCCGCGTGTCCACCAAAGCGGTTTTTCACGCGACTGGCTGGCGTATTAAATTGTTTTCAATGAGAGCGCCGCGTTTTTAGAACGCCATGAGCAACGAGGCGCTGAGCGAGTATTTCACCCTCAAGCGCTGAGCGTTCAGCATTTTTGCGTTCAGCCGAGAGTTGAAGAATGTTCAACTTTGAGTAAAACGCAGCACCAATCACGGTCACTTTTCACCCAGCCATCCAATTAGAGTGGAGGAGGGGCGGGACAAATACAACACCAACCAACCGCCACATTCTGCGTGTACAACGTCAACAGATGATAACAAGCAGTATAATAACGGAACAAAATAATTTAAAACAAGAGCCAGAGCAAATACTTTACATTGTATCAGCATTTTATATAGAATCAATACAGAAACAAACTATCTGTGAAATGAGATGCTAGTAACACTTCCGCGGATATTCCGTATCATAAGCAAAGAGTCTCAACTGAAAAAAACGCTGAACTGCCAAAACGCTCTCAAGCGCCCACAGCCTGCCGTTTTCAGAAGAGTGCCTAGTGTTTTCAGCTGGATAAAACGCTTTGGTGGACACGCGGCCTTAGATTTCATCAAAAATATTTTCATTTGTGTTTCAAAGAGGAATGCAAGTCTTACAGGTTTGGAACGACATGAGGGCGAGAAATTAATGACAGAATTTAAGGCCCACTCCCAATTCTATTTTATACCCCTTCCCCTACCCCTACACCTACCTGTTCCCCTTGCCCCTTGAAACAGAGTGCCAAGGTGTAGGGGTGAAAATATTCCCCTAAGAAATGGGACACCACTACTATACCATTACACGTCATACCCCGTTTAATTTATTATAATGTCCTATGACATTTAACCAATATGAACAGCAATGAAGTGCGTAGGCTATATCTCACAGAAATCAGGCGCGAGCACGTTTAACAAATTACTCACTCCCAACAGAGTTTTGTGCCCTATTTGGACTTAATAAAATGCAGCTCGTTTTCAGTTAAAAAACATATGAGCCAGAGTTTCCTAAGATGATACAGAATGATACAGAACATCCAAGACTAGTGAAGCCACTTTTCCATTGGACCAAACTGTTCTCTTTGTTTATTAACCATTCCATGCTGATCCGAGCCGGCCGGTACGGATATGGTTTCGTTTTCTACTTTGGTGCTGCGATAATGTTCATACGTTATACTTCAAGTCAGTCGTTGCCTTGGTAACGCGAAAGTTTACAGACGATATGTGATGTAAATATCGACTGCGTTATGAAGGATGACCAGATATATATTTTTAAACTATTATTAATGTGTTCAAATCACCCAAATAGTGCGTTTAGCAAGTTACGGAGAAACGGGCAGCCAGGCGACACACAAGTGATCGATCCCGAGTGGCAACACACACACATTCTATGCAGCACGGTAGTCGGTGGAGTGAAACTCCACATACCCCTTCGTTCGAAGTGTGGTCCTGAAAAATCTTAGTTTGAAAGGCTATCTGGCCCTTCCCCTTACCCCTACCACTCCAGCCAAAAAAGAATCGAGACACCCCTACCCCTTCACGTGAACGCGCAAAACGAAGGGGTAGGGGAAAGAGAAGGGCTAAGGGGTAGAAATGGGATTGGGCCTTAATCTTTGGGTGAACTAACCCTTTAACAAAGACTAAATACAAAACAGGTGCACTACGAATGGGAGAAAGTGCAACACCAAATATGGCGGAATAAGTCCCTCCTTCTATATAAAAGCGCCAATCATCACTTGGTAAAGTCATTGTGTCACTGCAGCTGCCTTTAGAAGGTCCAGTTGCTATTGAAACGGTCAGTGTTATAAGACGCGCAAGCAGTGCCGGTCATTTTTGAGCGAGATGCTAACGGTCTAATCAGATTCAATGATCTATGCTAAAGCTATGCTAAAAGTGCTACCGCCAGACCCGGAGATCGACTGAATGGATTCGAAAACGGTAAAACTCAACTGTTTAACTCAAGGGGAGTTGGAAAATTAGCCTATTTTCAAAAAAAGTAGAGTGTTCCTTTAAGAAGTTGATTCCTGTTTATTCTTTAGGAAGAGATGATTGCGTTCACTCGCGCGCCGTGCCGCTGCTTGAACTGATGGGCCTACAGTGTTCAGTCACGTCATATCAAAACGGCATTTATTGTTTGAATTTCATGATAAAATTGACTGAATACTTAATATTTTTGTCTGGGAACTCGGAGTGTAGTGTGTTCCACGTTTAAAACAAGCTGACTGTTAACTGTTAAAGATTGCATTTGGAACCGCTCTGTACACATGTGCACCGTACCAGAAACCCTGTAACGAAACGGTTCGGTACGAATTAGTGATGCACCGATCATGATTTTACATGACTGATTCCGATACTGATTTTTTTCAAGAAAACTGGTCGATTCCGATACCGATTTTTTTCTTTCTTTTTTTACACAATAAAAGAATGAATGTATACATGAACAAGATGTTTATTTGGTATTTAACAGGCTAAATTGGCTTTTGGCTAATGAAAACAAGTCCGCAATCTGAAATTAACGGGAAATTGAATTGGAAATTAAAAGGTTGAAAGGTGAAATTAAAGGCAACAACTGCATATTCTGCAATCCAAACAAAGATGTTACTTAAATCAGCATTTGTTTTTAAATTCAGTGTAAAGAAAAAAAGTCTTTACCAGTGAAATTAAATAAAACCAAAGTATATAATTGTTCCAAAATTTTAAATCAAAATATTTAGTGCAACGAAAAAAACTAAGATGCTACAGCGGGTGCTTTTTAAATCAAATTAAGTCAATGTAATTTTAAGGTAAAATAAAAATGATCATCCTATGCAGAACTGATAGTATTTCATTTCAAAAGTGCATGCATGTTCTTCTTTAGGCTACAAAAATAAGTATTTCGGCTTTGTCACAAGTTAGTCTGTTTCGTTCTCATTCGATCCAACACGTGAGAAGCTGAGCTGAACAAACGCTCACTATCTGCTTGTGCAGGGCGCGGAGAGGTAAGCTCGCGCAACTTCAGCTCGCGCAGGAAAGCGGCTCTTCATTCCCTTCAGCATATCTCGTCTCTTCCCTCAGTTCTCCAGTTTCCGTTTGTAACACACAAAAGACATGTTCGCGAATGATTGCAATATAGGTGTATGTGCACGCGGGCGCACTCACGGAAAAATCGGCAGAAAAATACAAAGAAAGCCGATCGCGCGCTAGAAGCAAAAAACGGCCGGTTCCGATTTTTGGCCGGTCAACCGGTGCATCCCTAGTACAAATACGTGTACAGTTACACCCCTACAAATAAACTTGCTGTTAATATTGTTCATAAAAAAGATTTTCAACATAAAAAAGGAGTTTGTATCGGCTTCTATAAAGCTGCCAAACTTTGGCATTGCTTGCCAACCACAAACAACCTACACTTATGCGAGAACCATGAAGTGTTTGATATTGAGCTTCATTCTTTCACACAGCACTAACCTGGACCGGCGGTGAGCCGTCATTACTGTAGCGAAACTCTCCTTCATCCCCGGCACTGACCTCCTCATAGTCCTCCAGCATACGGACCATCATGCCACTCTTCAGATTATCCTGCACATACTCCACATATGCTGAACGTGAAGTAAAGTCAGAACGTGTCTTGAAACCATTTGTCGTTTTCTTCTTCTTTGGTGGCGTGACCGCAGCCATTGCTGTAGTGACCATGATGGAAGACGAAGCAGAGAAGCGCGGCTGAAAGATGGAGCGGATGGGGTGTTTCTGGATTTCACTATTTATTTCCTCCAGCCCTCTGCTTGTGCTCATGGAGATGAAGGGCAGCTGCCGGTTGCGGTCCCAGCCCATGACACGCACCAGCTCTGAGATGAGGTTGGCCATGGCCATGGTGAACTCGAACTCCCGCTGCACACGTGCATGCTCTGATTGGTAGGCTGCCGTGGAGGAGGAGGGGCCGACATCCTGACGCTCAGAGGCGGACTCCACCCCTGCCGTGTTGAGCTTGTCCATCAATGATGTGACACACAAATAACGCTTCACCAGGGAGAAAAGCAGCTTGCCTGGAATCTAAAATAGACAAACCCGATTGTTATATTGTTACACACAAACATTGGTACAGGGTCAATGAAAACAAATGTGTTTCCAAGATAAAAAAAAAAGGAAAAATCCTTTTAAAAAAAAGGAATTTAAAACATGCACTATGGTCTTAGAAATTTTTCTTTTGACACATTTCAGGAAAAAAAAAATGACATTAAATATTTATAATATTTAAACAAAACCTCTTCACCGCTTAATCTTTTCCCTCATTGTTATAATATCAGGGCATTTTTTTTTAATTTTCAAAATTAAATGTTTGTAATTAATGTATGTATGAATCACTTTTTATGTATTTTTTTATATAAATAAATATATAAATAAAAATATATAAATATATATATAAAAAATAATAATAATAATAATTATTAAACTATTAAGAAATAAGTAACTATTACAAATAAGAAAAATAAAAAAAGAATATATGGAATATTACTATTGTTTTATCTCACTGAAAAAAAAAAACTTATTTAAGAGAAATATAATAATTTTACAAAACTAATACTTATGGCTGTGTTAATTTCTTTATTTTCAAATGTTAAACCATCAAACTTTTACTTTGATGGAAAATGCATGGAGCCCTTAAAGCTTCTACTGTAGTGCTTCTCAAAGTGTAGTACGAGTACCACTAGTGGTACTCAGGCTGCCTCTAGTGGTACGCAGAGGAATCACTAAAAGTAATGTTAAAACACAATATATATATTTTTTTTACATTTGTACAGTACAGTTTTAATTTAACTTTTAGGTACAACATTTTATTTTAATCATTATTTTATTATTTTATTTACCTGTATGTAAGCACAGTGCAGTGTTAATGTACAAACTGTGTATTTACAATGTTAAAGTGGTTGACAACAATAAATATTCTTATTAGGAATAAACTGCATCGTTTTTGAACTGTGCAGAGTTGTATCTGAATAGTTAGGCCTACCACGCTGTATTTGTCAGCTGTTTTTGGTCATTATGGTGGTACTTGGAGAGCCAAAATATTTTCTGAGGTGGTACTTGGTATAAAAAGTTTGAGAACTACTGTTCTATTGCAATCAATTGTGCGTGGCATCTTGTGCACTTCATGGAAGTAGCGCTAATTTGTGCCATACAAGTCGCTGCCAATGATGAATCGATTTGGGTTAGGATAAAGGAAGGAAGTTGTCTATGTAGACCGCAGACAAGGCAGCACCTCACTGGATTTTGGACATTTTTTCAGACTAGACTGGAAAGGAAGATGAGCACCTGGGGAAGATGGATGCCCTCAAAGGAGATGCCATGCTCCTCAGAGGAGGTGGTTTCTGCAAAAAGCTCCAGCAGGGTGTAGCGGTTATCAAAGTCCATGTGCTGCTCGATGCCATCCTGCTGGCTGAGGGACAGGAGCACATAGGCACGACTCCCTGAAAGGCAAACAATATCATCCTTATCAACAATGCAGTATTTTTTAGTGACCCATTTTTTTTTTACCATCTTTGTTTACTTTTATTACACATTTGGCAGACACTTTTATCCAAAGCCAATAACACTGCATTTCAAGTATTCATTTTAATAATTCAAGCATTCTCTGAACAAATCCCTGAACATCCATTAGAGCAGGGTTTTCAAACTTTATGAAGGTTTAGATCCCCCCATATAATGAACATTTTATGAGGGACCCCCTTTCTAAAATCCATTTGTAATTGTTAAATTGTTAGATAAATACACTCTAAAAAAAAGGTTCTATATGGCACCAAAAATGGTTCTTCGTCATAATCATACAGGAACCACTTTGGGTGCTATATAGCACCATATCTGAACATGTTCTGTATATGGTAGCGGTGCTATATAGCACCTTAGTCAGCAGTGCTATATAGCACCTTAGTCAAAGAACCGGTGAAGAACCTCTGAAGCACCAAAATTGGTGCTATATAGCACTTAAAGGGTTAGTTCACCCAAAAATGAAAATTCTGTCATTAATTACTCACCCTCATGTCGTTCGACACCCGTAAGACCTCCGTTCATATTCGGAACACAAATGAAGATATTTAGGCCTCCATTGGCATTCAGTACATTGACACTTCCAAGATCCATGAAAGGCACTTAAAACGTCATTACAAAGTCCATCTCACCACAGTGGCTCTACAATCATTTTACGATGCGACGACAATAGTTTGTGTGCGCAAAAAAAAATCAAAATAACACCTTTATCCAACTTGTTCTCGACTTCCGTGTGTGCCTCCACGACGCATGCGCGAGAATATGACGTAGCGCCGGCCTTCGGGAATCCATGAAATACACACTTAAGCCCCATTTTGAGCACTACGCCGAGACCTAAAGCACGATCAATGTAGAATCCAACAGCTTAGACACGCGCGTCTTCCTCTGCTCGTAAACAAATCGCTTCTGGGTCATGTGTCCGAACGCCGGATCTGCGTCATATTCTCGCGCATGCGTCGTGGAGGCACACACGGAAGTCGAGAACAAGTTGGATAAAGGTGTTATTTTGATTTTTTTTTGCGCACAAAAACTATTGTCGTCGCATCGTAAAATGATTGTAGAGCCACTGTGGTGAGATGGACTTTGTAATGACGTTTTAAGTGCCTTTCATGGATCTTGGAAGTGTCAATGTACTGAATGCCAATGGAGGCCTATCTGAAGCCTTTCTCAGCCATCAGCTTTCAACTAAAATATCTTCATTTGTGTTCCGAATATGAACGGAGGTCTTACGGGTGTCCAACGACATGAGGGTGAGTAATTAATGACAGAATTTTCATTTTTGGGTGAACTAACCCTTTAAAAAGGTTCCCCTATGATTACGAGCAAAGAACCATTTTTGGTGCCATATAGAACCTTTTTTTTTTTTTAGAGTGTAGTAAGTGTGACATTATAAATACAACACAATGTTTCCCAACTTAAATTGGCTATTCTTAATGTTGGATGTATAAACCTGAAGAACATTTTCAATTAAAAAAATGTATATAAGCAACTTTCACAATAAATGTGTGTAAGCAGCTTACAACCCCAGTGAGCAAGATAAAGGACTATAGTGAGAAAAACTATGCAAAAAATTAAAGATACAAAGCAAACATACACAATTCTAGAAAGCATACGGCAAGAGAAGGAGGTAAATATTTAGAACTGAAATGTTCAGTAGACTTAATACATTTTTGCTGTGTCTTTTTATTTTCTGAAATTTTCTGGGGACCCCTTAGAACCTTCTGGAGGACCCCTGGTATATATATATATAGTTTTATTTTTTGTAATATTAAATATTGTCTTTCAGGTTTTTTTAAGAGACACTGCCCATCTTGCCTCCTTCTTGACAGCCTACATTTCGAATAATAGTTTTGATAAATGATGAAAATGTGATGAAAAGGTTTCAAAATCGTGATTGTTTGGATTGTTTTTTATCTGCCATCGAGCCACAAGCGTTCACTGAATGGCATATGGCTCGCAAGCCTAGAGGTTCCCGACCGCTGTTGTAAGCAGACAAATATGAATCTGGGATTACAGATACAAAATGATCGTATTTTACTTTTAAAATGAGCATTATTGCAACACAAAGAAAAAAAATATAGAGGAGGCCGTGTCCGAGTGAGCAGAGTTTTTACGGTCTATAAGCAAGACACGCAGTCAAGAATCATTGCAATACGTCATGGCAACGACATTTCAGACTGAAAGATACATAAAAGATAAAAGGGAATTTAAGCGCATTGTTTTGTACGTGCGGTTATATTAATTATAATTCAAATTCTGTTTTATTTGTCACAATATTATTGATGATTGTTTAGAGGGGCACTTTATATACTTTTGATACGAGCCCCCAAAGCCCTCCCCTCTGCACTTGCCTGGTGTGTGTGTGTGTGTGTGTGTGTGTGTGTGTGTGTGTGTGTGTGTGTGTGTGTGTGTGTGACCTGTCACAAAACGCGGCGGAAACTCCTTCACGACGTTAATAGTTAGATTAAGGTGTGTACATGTCTACAATGCACTTAGATAATGCGACTAAAACAGGCATACTCCACATGTCTTAATTCGATTTTTGTTTAATTCGAGTATGGCTTTAACCGGATTAAGGTAATTAGAAATCGCTGTTTACATGGTAGTTTCTTAATCAGAGTATGGTCTTAATCAGATTAATATCGGAGTATTGTTGTCCATGTAAACGTACTGACTATTGAGGTAAGAAATACTAAAGACATTTAATAAGAAATCAAATGTAAATTAATATTGGTCTTCCCTGAATAAATTAAATTAGATTAATCCTTACATTTAAGGTTGCAAAAGTTAGTCATTCAAGAGCAGCGAGTGTCATAAAAGGTTCATCAAGCAGCAGTTTATTCGACAGCTTTCACTTTAAGAGCGAACACGGATACATGCAGTTGCACAAACGTTCACTCGTCTCTCCACACCGTGCGCGCGAGTGCTGAGCGGTTTGAACACTGGCAAGACTCAAAAATAAATGCAAATGATAAACTTTCGTGACGATGCGACACTGCCTCGATTGTGCAAATTGGCAAATCCTGTCAACAGTGGCAAATCCTGTGTCAACTGTGCAGCTCGATTTTAGTGCAGATGCGATGCGCTGATGTGAAGCCATTTGAGCATTTTCAAAAGGGAGAGAGAGAGCGCGCGCACGCTGTGATTCACGCGCTGTTTGTGAATTTACGTCCCACAGAAAGTTTTCAAATGACTGCGTAAGTTATTTAATATAGAAATATGAATTGTACCTCACCTTCAGCATTATAATTATTTTACCTGCGCTGGAAAGAGAATGAAATGGTGTCGCTGCATATCATGCCCTAGCTCTCACGGCAGGTGCGGGTTTATGTGTCGTCAGCATGCGATCGGTTCATGAGATCGGCCTTTTTGGAGACCGCCGATCAATCATCCCAAAGCGATTATCGACCGATCGAGATCGGTTGCCGATCAATCGGAGCACCCCTAATCCTTTTAGATTCTGGGTCTTAAACATTTTTTTGGGTATCTTCATTTTACAGGCCCTATATGGTTCAACCCCAGATATATGGAGATCTTAAAGGGGTCATGAACTGGCTTTTTTAATTTGGGCTTTGCGAGCCCTGGTCCACATGTCGGAGTCTGATCCCGAATCGCAGCACAATGAACCAACAACACCTCAAATAAAGGATTCTCCAGCCTGTGACAGCGTGCTAAGGTATGTTCAGTTAGACACATAAACAATAGATATTAAACAATCTGTAACAATGCAACACTATCACATATAAAAAAAAAACATGTTTTACACACACAAGTGTGTTGCTTCATTCATTCATGTAATCTCATCCTATCTGCAAATCCAGTTTTGTTTACAAACGAATCCGCAGTTAAATGAAGGAACAGACGTGCAATGTTACTCCCCACGTGAGCTGGATCTTCATTAAAAATAAAGTTCAACCATGCATTCATAATATTAGAATCCGAAGGAAGCTTAAGCAGCGACTGTGTTCTTCCACAAGCAGGCAGAGCGCAATTTCTTGTTATTTTCGGCATGTTTATTGCATGTTATATGCATGTAGCGTGATCCGTTTAGCTCCACGTAGGCCCATGTTATTTATGTTACATTTCTTGCACAAGTCGGTGGGTGGGGCTACAGAATCAGGCGTAGTTCTTCTGTTGAGGCGGTGTTTCACCACACTCAGGCATCATAGATTGGCACATTCTGAGATCGATCGTTTGCCTGGTGTCAATAAAAGCTTTTCTTTTACTAACAAGGAAGTTTTCAGCTCTGAAACTTACAGGCTATTCTTATATCACAATGAACTTTTATACATTAAAGGCTGAATGAGAAGTTGATTTCTCAATTCATGACCCCTTTAATGCGGCTCCATGAGTAAATTGGTAAATTGTAAAAAAAAAAGTAGTGCTCAAACCAAATGTATGTCACTTTCCATACAGCTGATGCTTTTTGCTTTTAAAAAGGATTGTCAATAAGGTTACAACAAATAAGGCTGAAACCAGAAATGTATCTATTTTGTTCTATTTACATATAATATACCTGTCTGAGTGCCATAAATAGGCTATTGTTTCTCCAAAGTTTGCATGCCTGTAACTCAAGAAGTATTAAATAGATCTTAATATGATTTTAGATTCTGGTTCTTTAACTTTCCTTTTGAAGTCTTCATTTTCAAGGCACTATGGTGGTTCAATCCCATAGACATGGGGATCTCTGTGTTCAATTAGTTGTATTTTACCCATTTTCAATGGTCAAAAACCAAATGCAGGTCACATTGCACACAGCTGATACTTATTGCATTTAAAGGGGAATGTCTGAAGAATAAATATTGTTGAAACTAAAAACGTATCTTGTTTCCCTCTATCAAAATAATTGCATAAAAACACACCTCTCCGAGTGCCAAAAATCCACTGAACTGAAAGTGTTCTCAAAAGTGTATTTATAAGAATCTATATTTGAATCAGTTTCAGGGATATTTGGAAGAAGGGATTTTGTTCATGAAGCTATTAAAAGTTCAAATACGCAGTATCGTAACTACATGTTACCACATTGAAATCTCAATTTCTCTGGGATTGAACCATATGGGGCCTTAAAAGAAAAGTTTCATAGGAACAAGAATTTAAAATTATAAAATTATATCAAGATGCCTTGAACACTTCTTGAGTTAGACATGTAAACTTCAGAAAAGTATACATTTTTGGCAGGTATGTTGTATGCAATTATTTTGACAGAGGGAAACAAGATACATTTCTAGTTTCGGTCTTATTTGTTCTTCAGACATTCCTCTTTAAACACAGTAAGTATCAGCTGTTTGAAAAGTTACCCACATTTGACCACTAAAAATGTGTGCAACTGACCAATTTACTCATGGAGCCGCATTAAGATCTCCATATCTCTGGGATTGAACCATATAGGGCCTACCAAAATAAATTTTTGTTAAGACCCAGAATCAAAAAAAAGGATATTAAGATTTCTTTAATACTTCTTGAGTTACAGGCACACAAACTTGGGGCAAAAAACACAAGTAGTGAGGTCACCAATGGCATATACAACAAAGATTGCTAAAGTAAACTGATTTTTACTAATAGACCTACCAATCTCTGTGTACAAAATAAAATAATGATGCTGCCATCTTTCTAATATCCTTTTTACCCCTCTGTAATTTGGCTCTAAATCTCAAAAGAAAATTGTCATTTTGACCCCCCCTCTTAGAAATACTCAGTCAATATTATTCATGACATTTATTATTTTGACTTCAATATTTTAGCTCTCTTGTAAATCTACAAATGCACATTAAGAGAATAAAGTGCCAAAAAAAAGAAAAGAACGCAATATCAGTGCGGCTTGAAAAAATGGGTATGACACATCGATCTGGGTACATTTCAACCATTTGATTTTCCTCATTTAAAAACAAGAGACAAAAAAAAAAAAAAAAAAAAAAAGAGACCTTTGTTTTTCATATATTCATGGATTAAAAATGTATAGAGCTTGAATATTTGATTTACACATGGCCGGGCGGTTTCATCTGATGGGTGAACTCGAAAAAGCCTTAAAGGGATAGTTCACCCAAATGTTCACCCCATGATTTACTCGCCCTCAAGCCATCCTAGGTGTATATAACTTTCTTCTTTCAGACGAATGCAATCGGAGATATATTAAAAAAATTCCTGGCTCTTCCAAGCTTTATAATAGCAGTGAATGGAGAATGATATTTTGAAGCCCATAAAAGTGCATTATATAAGTAATCCACAGAGCTCTGGAGGGTTAATAAAGGCCTTCTGAAGTGAAGCAATGCATTTGTGTAAGAAAAATATCCATATTTAAAACTTTAAAAACTAAAATAACTACTTCCGGCAGACGGCCTACACAAGTCGACTTACACCAAAAGAGTAACCCCTGACGCAATGTAGGATTAGCGTAAGCTTTGACACCTCTTACGATTCCAACAAATAGGACTGGGCAACAAACTCAAGCTCCTCTTCTCTTATATATCGTAAACCTCTGAGATTTCTCTTTAAAAATTCTTGTTTTAGACTCGAATTCATGGCCGGTGTTTTGTTTTGCTCTATCGTTGCGTTTCCGCTAGACATGTGCCGGTATACGGTAATACGATATATAACAATACCGAATATGCACGAAATTGTATAATAAATAAAATGATTTTTTACGAATTATTCAGATTTTCAGAATGCATTTTAAGAATACTTTACCCATCAACCTTTTAAAATGAACAACACGTCAAAGAGGCACGCACACCATGTTTCCCCTACCATTGTTTTAGGGGGGCGCCCCGCCCTCCCAAAACGACCCCCCGCCCCCTCTGAATGAATGACAAAAATGATTTGTCATCAGGTCGACAATAAGAATTGCCCAATGGTCCAGTGCCAGCGTGAAAGACAGTCGGGCCAGAGCTGCATCTTCACGGAAACTGATCATTTGCGCATTTTTAAGCCTTGCCAATTTAAATATTCAAGCGCTCATAGACGAGAAAGTGTCTCTCAGTTTGATACTCGCAAAGCGCAGCAACAACACGCATACGCACGACCACGCGTCTCACAGCGCGCGAATATTCACACAAAATTATATCAAAATGCCTGTCTTGTTGAGTATCATCGTAAACATAGTCGGTTAGGTCTTTTAAATGAACGTAAACATTAAATTTGCCAGCTTTTTAATTTCAAAAGCATTTCTAAATTAAGTTAATATTTCCAACAAACAAAATTCTGAGCCAAAATAACGAAGTGGTGCTCAAGTAGGCTATAAGGCGCTTTCCTTGCCATTAATGATTAATAACACACCTATGTCTCCGATGCAGTGGCCGGGACATAAACCAACCAACATCCGTGGCATAATTTTTGGAATGACTTATCGAATATTGCTGAACTACTGCACAATGTTTCAAACGAATGGAAAATTCTGAACAAAGACTTCGTTTTGGTGAGTGATTCGTTAAATGTCTCTAACATGACTGTTGCAGCTCGGCAAGTTTTCGCATGTGAGATGTTATGCGCACACACTGAATTTGGCTTCTCAGCGAGCGCTAAAGTTGTTTTTCTTCTGCATTAGCCTATGTTTTAAAGATTTTTTTTAAACTTTTTTTTGCTTTTAAAGACATTTTTTGTCAAAATGTTCTTAAGAAACTAAACAGTTCTCAATTTACAACTAAGTTTGACAATTTTTCATTCTTAATGATTGTTCTTTGCAATTGTATATATGGCTTACCATGTTTCATTCAGAGCTTCTTAATCTTGA
Organism: Gobio gobio; assembly: GCF_949357685.1. Classification (NCBI taxonomy): domain Eukaryota; kingdom Metazoa; phylum Chordata; class Actinopteri; order Cypriniformes; family Gobionidae; genus Gobio; species Gobio gobio. Next base: position 9,441,943 of record NC_137111.1, read on the forward strand.
ATATAACTTTGTTAATAAAATAAAAGTATTGAAATAAATCTTCATAATAATTTTTAATATGGCAATACTGTCAAACAGATATTCTAACTAAAAACAAAAACGCATATTAGCTCCAATTTAGGTTAAAATGTAAAGTTCATGTATTTGCACAGCAGGATAATTAGTACCAAAAATGTATGTTAATAATCGTTTTGGGAATCGGATCGTTACTCCCAGAATCGCAATCAGATCGAATCATTAAGTGCCTTAAGATTCCCACCCCTATAGAATACACAAATAAATGGAAGTTACTTCTTTTTCTGAATAAATAAAGCAGTAATGATGTGAAACGCAGTGTCAACGCTGTCCTGTGACTAAAGTAAAGTCACTAAAGCAGCTTAGAAACTCAACCGTTATAGGCATATATTTTAATATCTTTGAAGTAAGTACAAACCACAGCTTCATAATGAATAGAGACGGTATGATTCACACACTATCACTCTCTCATTAATGCATTCAAATAAATGTAATGTAGGTCTACTACTGTGTTAATGTATCTGTATCTGATGTACAACAAGCAGAAATCTGCCCCATAGACAATAACTGCTGAAAGTGAACCATTTCCTTCAAATATTTTAAAAAAATCACAAAGAAATGCATTTTTCATAAAAAAAATAATAATAATTCCACCTTTAATAGTAGAAAATATTTACAGTAAAAACCTTATCAGGAACTTACTCAAAAACCTTATGAAGGCAAAAAAAGCAAAATAATTGTTCATTAATCGTAATCGAGGTAAAATGTTCAATTAATCAAGGTTTTTATTTTTGGTCAAATCGTAACAGTCCTATGTAGGGCTGTACGATTAATCGAAAAATAACCGAAACCGACATTCAGAAGCTCCAACCGACTTATTTTTCCCATGTCGGTTATTTCGGTTTTCACTTGACTCCGCCCCGTCAGTCACATCAAGTGCAGTTTGCCGGCACACAGAGATGCAGGAGCAGTTATCTGTGTTTATAGATGCCCAGAATCACTATAGTAACTGCATGTTTTACACAGTTTATACAGGTCAGTTAATTGCTGTACTTATAGCCTACGCGCTGACACACACACACACACACACACAGACGGCGCGCGCAAGCCCCGAAGCCGCTTTCACTTTCGTGCTCATAAAGTTTGTCAAGTATGCGTTTAAAAGCTTGCCAGTTTCAACATTTAAAGCGATTGTGCACTATTCAAAAACAACAATACGGAAAACTTCTCCGTTCAGTGCTCAGCTTCTTTCTGTGACACAGAGCCGTGTCGCGTCTCTGATAACGCGCGCCCTGAAGGCAGATCTTTCACCTGCGTCCTCACAAAGCTTGTCATTTGTATGTGGTTTAAGCCCTGCCAGTTTGAACATTAAAGCGAGTTTCGACCATCAGATGTGTATTATGTTGAACTAGTTACTAATGCCTGATATATTGTGACAAACGAACACTCAGACAGAAGCTTGCACATCCCGTGAAGATCGCGCGCAGAGGAGCACAGAAACGCAGTGTAAACGCTGTCCTGTGACTAAAGTAAAGTCACTAAAGTAGCTCAGAAACTCAACCGTTATAGGCATACATGTTAATACTTTTGCAGTAAGTACAAACCACAGCTTAATAATGAATAGAGACGGTATGAGTAATTCACACACAATCACTCTCTCATTGATGCATTCAGATAAATGTAATGTAGGCCTAGTGTGCTAATTTATCTGTATCTGATGTACAACAAGCAGAAATCTGCCCCATGAAAGTGAGCCGTTTCCTTCAAGTATTTTAAAAATCACAAAGAAATGCACTTTTTCATTAGAAAAAAAAAATTCCACCTTTTAATAGTAGAAAATATTTACAGTACAAACCTTATCAGTCAACTTACTCAAAACCTTATGAGGGCAAAAAAAAAAAAAAGCTCGTTCATTAATCGTAATCGAGGTCAAATGTTCAATTAATCGAGGTTTTTATTTTTGGTCAAATCGTTACAGCCCTAGTCCTATGTCAAATCACAAGCATGACACTTTTTTTCAAATTAAATACTTTTATATACAGTTTATTAATCTGTAATCCGCCAAAATTAGTTGAAAAATATTGGCAAAAATCCAGTATCATGCATCCCTAAGTTTTATAGTAAGTAATAAGGCTGTCATTTTTTAGAAAAGTCTCATTCGAACGGATATCAAATATCAAGCAATATATTAATTTCTTCGAGCGCCCCAACAACAATGAGCTCAGAATATGAACGCAACACGTTTAATTACACGTTAAGCGTTTTTCTCCCATAGAAAACCATTAGGCTATAAGAAAACGCTTAACATGGCTTAAATGTACTAAGACATGTTATTAAGAGACCAAACTCAAGAAACATTACAAACATACTGTTTGATAAAACTGCATGTGCTTGGTTTGTTACCACAGTTATCTGCGTATTTCCTCAGCGATGAACTTCCACATTTGCAGCTATCTTTTCTTCAACTTCTCAGGATCCATCTCGACGAGTGCAGGCAGATCGTGCGCGCGGTTGTGATTCTCCTGGGAGGGCGCGCGCGCTACCCGGGCACAAATAAACTAATATGGATTTGAAATGATTTTATCATCTTGAAATAAAGGCAAGGCATATGTATTGTAGATGATTTTGTACATCTACAATACATGCATATATTTTTATTCGTATATTATATCAGGGTTTTTCCTACATTGAAAATTTTTTGGTGGCCGCCAAAACAAATTTGTCCCGCCAAAGCTTTATTTGATGAGTTATTGTGATTTATGAATGATGTAGAATAGATGTTGCGCTTGTAACTGAGTGACAGAGAGAACGACCAGAGCTCCTCCCCCGCTCGCACTCTCTCTGTCTTCAAAATAAGCAGTCTTAGCTTTCTAATATTTCACATATTACGTTAATCAAAATCAAAAGGTCGGAAGACCGAATCCATGTTGCACGTGGCGCTATCAGACGATGTTTTCCTTTCATTACCGCTGGGTGTGAAATGCGCTCAAAAAACATTGACTGATTCTCTGGCCAGCTGACATAAACCATACTTTCAATAAACGGGAAACAAATCGTGTCCAGTTATGAAGTGTTTTCTGTGTGTTGACAAATCTTTCGCGATGTTCTAACAGACGGGATTTCGCACACAACGCGTCTGCTAATGTCCGATTCACCACCTGATGACTCCTTTGAACCGAGTCATTTTAATGACTGGTTAGAACAACTGATCTGTCCAACACTGAACTCACGAATCAGTTTAATCATTTACTCAGAACACCTGAAATGAGAACACAAGTGTGCTTACCCAATTTAGCAAGAGTGGATAGTAAGAGTTAGTTTTAATTATCCACAGTCTTTCAGCTTATTTATGTTCATAATGTGTAGTAAAATAAATAGCCTATAAATCGCTTAGTTTAGACTGGAGTGAGGTGAACCCAGAACAAAGTTGTTGTTAGCTAGATGATAATTTTATGAAATTGTATATGGCAGAAAATTAGGCTATTTGTTCATTTTCTAAATACTACTTTTTAATATTGATATGATTATATACCAAAACAATTATCAGTAAATAGTGTAAAAATGAGGAACAAAAACAAACATCAAGGTATCCCACATGAAAAAATACTATAGTATATTATAGTTTATTATAGTAAAATTACTATAGTGTTTTTGAACCATACTTTAGTAAAGATACTACAGTAAATTGTAGTATTTACTACACTTTGTTTATTTACTGTAGTATATTTACTATAGTACGGTTCAAAAACACTATAGTATTTACTAGAGTAATTTTACTATAATATACTATAGTAGTTTTTCATGTGGGATCAAAATAAGATAAGCAAAAGTTACAAACTTTCTTTGAATTTATTTAAATTTATATAAAATGTATTGTCAGTATTGTGCTTGCAGATCACGTAGGTAGGGTACTTTTTTACTGTGCATGCGTGTGTGTATGGATGACCATGTCTGTCAGCCACCACCGAAGACCATTTTTGACCCAGGAAAAACCCTGTATATATATATTCGTTTGCACGTGACTGTTTAAAACCCGTGTTTAGACCAGTGTTCTCCCTTGTCCGACCCGACCCGCACCCGTATCCGACAAAGTTAGGATGTTTTTTACCCGTTTCAGCAATATTCGTGGGTACCCGCACCTGTGCAGGACCCCGCATGGCACTTTAAAAACCGGATAGTTTATTTATAGTTCGATTACGGATATTTCACGTCATGTTCGATATCGAATAAAAAGTGACAGCCCTAGTAAGTAACTATAGTAACTTGAGAATCGGAATAGAAGATAGATTACGACATGTTAAGCAAGTTTGTGAATATTTTGAATAAAAAAGGAAAAAGGAAATCTGTCATACAGCGCTATTTTGGCTCATGAGAGTCATGTGACAAGCATGACGTGTCGCCATGGAAACAATATCACGATGCTGGCTCAACATCACAATGTCTGTCAGCCATCGGCGGGCATTGTCTATCGGCCCAACCCTAGTCTGAAAGAAGAAAGTCATATACACCTAGAATGGCTTGAGGGTGAGGAAAATCATGGGTAATTTTCATTTCCAAATCAAACATTTCTTCAAGAGGTTTGACTGGTGTTAAGCAACTGGATAAGAGATAGGTATGATTATTAACGCAAAACATTAGTCAGCAGATAAACAGATAAAGAACAAAAAACATCCACATCTCAACCAAAGCAAAATGACTTGACCAGCAACTATTGTGCTGATTCTTCACTATTCTCAAAAACCCTTTCTGCAAAAACATTGAGTCAGAGCACCTTCATAAGTTCTGCTTAAGTGTGCAAAGCTTCAGTATAGTACAGAACACTGTAGTAACAACACTTCCTTACTACGAACAAAAAATAGGAAACTAATGTGTAAAAACAGCACCATCTAAACATTGTTCGGTTTGTTTGAGTGGTCTGGCAATACAAATTCTGGCTCAACCACTGGCCTGGATTTTAGGGTAGGACTACTTTTTTCCAAACAATGGCAGACAGGAAATATACCGGGGAATACACACACATATACAAAGAGGTATCTCTTTCTACAAATATTAATGTTATACATATACAAATAATCACTAATATCTCATGTGTATTGTGTTACTAATCACGTGTACAGGGTGAACCCTTTCTGGACCTTAACAGTGTTAATTAAATAGCCGTCTATGGAGGGGTCAGAGAGCTCTTGGATTTCATCAAAAATATCTTCATTCAAGTTCAGAAGATGAACGAAGGTCTTATGGGTTTGGAACGACATGAAGGTGAAGAAATAAATGACAGAAATGTCATTTTTGGGTGAACTTAACATGAGCCACATGCCTGTGGTCTCCTCGTTACGCTGAAGTGAATGACACACATGCCTCACCCCAGTCAGAGGAACTAGAGATGAATAAGTATATCCTGTGAATAAGAGTGAAAGGAATGCGAGGAGGAACTGGAAAGCCCCTCTACGTAAAGGGTTCATTACCACATTTCCCCTTTCAAAAAAATGAAAATCAAAGTAAAAGTAACCTTCTGACTTTGCCTCTCTAAGTTGTATAATTAATTACCTTCACTAGTTTTTTGGGTAATACTGACATTTACAGTGACATTGTTACATGTGTTATGTGTAGTTTATCTATTAATTATGCATAATTAATTACATGCAACTAACCCTAAATCAAACACCAATCTTGACACTAACTTTATAGCAAGTACATGTAGAAACTTAATATTATTCAGTACTTAAATATATAATTACAGTGTAACAAAAAATGGTTACACTTTATTTTAAGGTGTCTTTGTTCTACTTTTAGACCGAACAGAAGCTCTCTCAAAATGATTGAGCATGACAAAAGAGCTCAATCAAACGCATTTGCTGAAAAATAAAATTTTATCTCATCTAGTCCTTTTAGACACGGTCAACAGCCCATGCTGAGAGCGCTGTGACACAGCCCACTGTCTCTGCCCTCCACTGATGACTCACAATACCCAATATCTCACAGCACACTGACGCCAATCTGTGGCTTCATCAAACTTGTGCTGTGGTCTAAAGTCAATACAGAGTCTTTACTTAAGGGTTCACCTTGCACTCCATTCAATACAATCCATATGCAAATGATTGCAGGAGAACATGCGTGTAAAACTTTCAAACTCCTAGAGAGAAAAGACATGACCAATAGGGCATCCACACGACAGATTGATCTCTTGGCTTAGAGTCAAACATGGAGGACGCTCCTTGTTTTGGCAGTTTTGTATCAATACAAGAAAAAAAAGGAATACAAGTCAAATGAATCAAATTAAAGAAAGTCTATTTAACACTCTGAACGTATTTACAATTTTGATCCGTGCGTGGTAATAATTTAATACTTATTTTTTTATTTTATATTTTATTCTATTTATCCTGTTTTTGTCATTTTCATTCTTTAAAAATATTTTTACATGCTTAAAATCCAGTTACTACTTATTTGACCTCAAATGCTACATAGCCAAATTATTTACAACAAACAAATAAATAATAAATTATCATAATTTTTTTTATTTTTAGTTTGTTTCAAAATGTCTATGTATAATTTAGATGTGCTTATTTATAGGTGCGATTACAGAAATCTATTTCCATTGTATATATAATCCACATTAAAGGCACAATATAGCCGCGTTTCCACCGCAAGAACTTTCCCCAGGAACTAGGGACTTTGGGGTGGTACTCTGTGCGTTTCGATCGCACGAACTGGGGTCTAAATAAAGTTCCAGGTAAAGATGTCCCCCTCAAAACGGCCCTGCTCACGAGGTGGTACTTTTTGAAAGTTCAGGAACGGGACTTGGGCGCTGAACATGCTGATTGGTTGAACTCACGCAGCATTTTATTTCAACCTAAAAGTCTGTTGCGGTGCATGCAGTAAGAGTTGTTTGCTATTTGAATCAACAACAGAGTTTAAAAAATGCGACCGATGGTTCAGGCTTTATTACGTTTATGTGCGGAGGACGAAATCCAGTGGGCTCTGCAGGGCTCTACGCTAACATTTTTCTTGAGGAGCACTTGTGCTCCAAATTAAAAAAAATTAGAAGCACAGTCAAAAATTTAGGAGCACTTTCTGATCAATAACACGTATTCCAATTATAACTTTCCCGTTACAGGACGATCTTTGTCCCTTTAAATTAATGTCCAGGGGCATTTTTACCATTATAAGAGCAATGTTTTCTAATCTTATTAAAGCTACACTGTGTAACTTTTTTTGTCTGTTCTTAGCTAAAAACACTTAGTTCTTTCAAAAATATATGTGCTCATTAATGTATATTTACTTCTTTCAAGTAATAAAGTATTCTCGTAAGTTTATAATATGCCATTGAAAATACATAAGGTAATGGGATCTAACGGTGGTCGCCATGTTGCCCCTCCATCTTGAAAGTACATTAGCCAAAGAGGGACATACCCGTAAATTCAAGCTTCGCCTTTCGCGTTGTTTTAATACTGATGGCACTGTACAAAATTCTCTGCCGCATGTGCGCGTCAACTTGTTCAGACTTGTCTGGTGCATGTGCAGATAGTTTTCATCTCAGCAGCGTCCAGTAACAGAGTTATACGGCGTTTTCCTGGCTTGTTTATTCCTCAAAAGTCTGTTTTTCCTTGTGTGGTATTTCTGTGCGTTAATAACTCCGTAAGTAATAATAGTTATTGTCATTGTAGATGTGTTTCAGAGTGTGTCATCGCGTAATTCAGTTGATGTCACCTCAGAAGTATTTTTGTGTCAACATACAATAGCGTAATGCTCACCTATTTGAATAATCATTCAGTTATTTTGTTATCAACAATGTTTATTCGTTTATAGAAAATATTTGCTTGTAATGTATGTTGATGGAAATATGTATCAGGTCTGATCGGCATAGTAACAATTGTTATACAGAGCGCACTGCAGTGCTAACGTTAAAGTGGCGCACACACTTTTGTAACCCGACACCGCTTGTTAGCAGCGGCAGCTCCGCTCCTTTTAATGCAGCTGCATTTAGCGCCTATATATGGTACAATAAGCTCTGGTTTACGGTTACATTATACAAATGTAACTTATAAGTAGTTATACAGTTCTTAACTGTGTATGTATATTTACCATCCTTATTTGTTATCTCACAGAAACCACATTTATGTACATATCCACGCAAACCTGTTTATGCCTTGCAATTGGATGACTGAATAAACATTACTATCATCAAAGTTCACTCTGGATTAGCTGCAGTTCTTTCTAGCCCAATAATTAGGCCAGTTGAGTTCCAACCATCCCACTGCGCACAGAATATCCCACAGGCACCGTGTCGAATGTGGACGAGGTCGAACTGGAAGCCATGTTAATCTTGGACTAAATCGGCCACCGTAGGAGTTAAAACGAAATCGGAATTGAACAGAACAGAAACTAAAATTCACTGGATGGTCATATACAAGTTCACCACTAGATGGGGGAAAATATCACACAGTGTAGCTTTAAATGTATGCATAATGCTTTTGTCAATTTCATCAATTAAAATAGAAAAGTTGTTTTTAAAATGTTAATTTAAACAATAAGTTCAGTTAGAGCAATAAGACACAACCAGACTGTTACCAATCTAATTAAATCAGCATCAAAAGTAGAAGTGGCACAGAAGCTCTATCTGAAGTGGTGTTTAGATACATTTACATGCAGCTCATGGGTAAATAATGTTGTATAAATCTTTTAAATTTTTGAATTTAGAAATAGGCTATGTACAAGTTAAACTTAAACTTAGTTAAAATATTTATATTTTAAATAAAAATTCCATGCAAAGTATAAATATGAAAATAAAACAGCCAGTAGGTGGCGTCAAGTCTATGTCGGAGTCATTCATTCAATCGTTCAAACGCAGATTCATTCGATCGAAACGCTTGGAGATGCATAACTGGTGTAGTTTTGATTTTCACGAAATAAACAGTATTGTGGCTAAAACGTAGTTACTTAATATCAACTTGTCTATTGGACTTTTTTACAAGATCAGTATCACATTTGCAATCATGCCAATACTTGGAGCAATAGCAATCCGTAACTTTTGGCGCTCTGGCGCTAATGAACAGAAATGCACGCGTCTTGCGGAAGAACACTGCAGCCGGATCTACTTCTCTCTGTTTATGTCTATGGCGAGTCACGCAGGGACTGTGCTCCTCCGCAGCGCTGCGACCCGAACTGGAATTGAATAGTCAGAATATAAACACTTATTATATGTGTACCGTAGTGATTCAGGGTAAGATAAAAACACGGTTTGGAAAATGGATTCATGATGTACTCACTCATATGCATCTAGTCATTTTTAAACACAATAAATGTTATGGACTGCAGCTGATAAAGATTAAATCAAGAACTCATACAGGACCGTTTTTAAATTATTTTGTATTAATTAATTTTTGGTGGCATTTTTGCCCCAAGCCCCTGTTAATTTCCGACCTTGTTTATGATAATCCCAATGTGGTATTTCTAGTTAAGTTTGGCTGCAAAGAAACATCAGCGCGAGGCGTCTGGTAAGTGCATGGCCGCGTCACACCCGTTTCACTCATAGACCGTGGTTTCACCTTTTAATCTGTGAAGTGTTAGTCCGTCGCACACGTTTTTTGCACATGCTCCGCTGACAGAAGGCATGAAAAGCAGTTGATTGCAGCACGAAACGTAACAGTTGCTCAGTCAGTCAGTGTTTCTAGTTTTTATTCCGATTATACATATTCATGAGAAGCAATCGGGTCACTCGCACCGGTGCGCCTAAATATTTTTTTGCAGTCGCACGCAGTAATTTTCAGGCGCAAATGCGCCCAAAATGGTCGCTATGTAGAGCCCTGCTCTGGAAAGTCACGTGCGGTCCTACGTCACCGGACTAATTTTCACGGTACTTTAGACCGCGATGTAAAGGCAGACAGCAGCAGGTCTGGGGGGAAAGAGTTCCTGAGAAGAAAGTTCCTGGGACAAATTGTTCCAGGTAATTTTGGTGGAAACAGGGCTTATGTAATTTTTCACTGCTAGAGGTTGCATATTCAAAACAAAGGTGAAGATTTTGGATGAGCCTGGATTTTGTTGAGCTTTTATTATGAGTCGCCACTTCCACTTATGTGTATGTGGGGGCAGGGCTCCAGAGTGCGACCAAATGGTCGCATTTTGCGACTAAAATTTGAGAGTGTGCGACTGAATTTTACATCCAGTCGCACATGTGCGACCAGTAAATTTGCCTGCTGTCGGTACTGGAGAAATTAAGAAAATACACTTAGCCTACTAATTATAATTGATAGACGTTATGTCTGGCAAATTCTATATTTGCCATCCGTTTCTATATGAGATCATATTAAACCATTTGTCCGTGAAGCATTTTTGCCATTCGCAGTCCAGAAGAGAGAGAAAGCGAGCGCTCTCTCACGTGGAGCTACAGCGAACACAACACGTCAGTCAGCTTAATGAGTGACGATGGCCAAGAACTAAACAAAAGTTTAGTCTGCTTAAACTTTAGGGATGTGCTGTGATATTAATCTAATTTTATTTTCGATTTTGGCTTCCAAGAATTATAAAAAGATGGAATGAGGTAAAACTATTCCTATAGCCGTGTTCGTCGAGCTCATCCTTCCCTTCACAGCCTTGCTCTGTCATTTCTCCCTAAACCTAAACTAAACGTCAGATTCAGTGATTGTTGTAAACTGCAGTCTCTACTGTTGCTAAACTGTGGAATGTGTTTGATAATAAAGAGCTATTAAATGCACAATGATCCGCGCAAGAGATGCTGTTTCCAACTTCAAGGCGGCTTATGTGTGTGTGTGCTGCGAAATGGACCGACTTGCACTTAATATTTTAGGCTTCGTGTGCGCGTCTAAACCATCAAATAAACAACAAATAGCCGGTGTCAAAATGACCGGATTGGAGAGTAGTTATTTTAACAGTTTATATCTTAAATGGGCGTAAATAGTTTGGAGAAATAAGAGAATATGATATTATTAGTTCTACATTCGATCGGTCTTAAAGGGGCAGCGTCTAATAAACATGCTGACGATTGAGCCATTAATTCGAATCGAACAAAAGGCAAATAGAAAATATTCACATCTCTTGAATTAATTACTTTAGCTTTTATAAGCATTACTCTATCAATTTATACAGTGAAAACAATGCAGTGTTATTTTACATTTCATTACTTTATTAGATTTATTTGTAGGTTTGTTCTTTACTGTAATATTAATGTTAGCAGACCTTCCGAATGCTGCACACTGGTCCATTTACAAATAGATGTTTCATATTTTTGTTCAAACTTTGCGGTTTCTTTTGCTATAGATATTTTACTTTTCAGATTATAAAGGCATGTTAATTATGTTCTTAATTATGTTTTTTTTTAATAAAAAAAAAAAAAAAAGTATAATAAAAAGAACCGGTAAGAATACTGTTAAAGTACCGGATCAATAAGCAGTATCGGTAAGAGTAGTAATACCATTAAAACCTTAACGATACAGATCCCTATTAGTAATACAGTAGAAATTTGTAGATTTGGTTAGCATGTTGATTTACGGTGTGCGGCCCTAAAATTTCTGGTTGTGCCCCTAAAATTTTCAGTTGGGGGCCACTGTGCTCCTAGTGAAAAAAGTTAGTCTGGAGCCCTGGGGGGTAACGCAGTAGCCTGACAAGCCAGACCAACACCGAGTAGTTGGATTGACACGCTCGCCGTTGTGCTTTTCTTTGAAACGACAGATGGCGACTCGGAGTAATTGTTCTATAAACCGTCAGGAAAAGCGTCGAGAAGAAGTGGGCTAATGTACACAGGTGACGATATTTATTTTAGTACACTTCACCGAAAACCACACTACAAAAGAATCATGTAAAACAGATCAAAATAAACCTTGATATTACTTGTGACATGAGAACAAAATGTATGTAGAAATGTAACATTAACTTATCCAACTCAATTTATGATATCTAAATGTTTCCTAATTTCACTAAACACTTTAGTGAGTTTTCACTTAGTTTCGTGAACTTTTCTTTATTAAACGGGCTTTTTTTATGCTTTTGTAGGCTCGTTTTGTAAATATAAGCAACTAATTTGTATGTGCAAACTGGACCAGCCTTACTCTGCATCGCCCGCCACAAGCTCTGTCTGCAACACGACAAGGGGCCATAACGGATAAATTAATTTTGTTCATTTGTAAGGACATGAGAGCGATCAGTGTCGTGGATGAGGCGGCTTCAGGGAGTTCTGTCAAGCAATGGAGCCGAGGTACTGACTGAATAGATATTGCATGAATAAAGGATAAATGCACTGCTTCCACTGGTTTGATTATTTACCGTTTCATGTCAAGGAAAAGTTCCATGTTTACCACAGCACAGCTCGCTCGGAGCATTCAATAATATGCTGTAAAACTTATATTAATATTTGTTTCAATCACTGAATGAAGCCTGCTATATTTGGGAAAAGAGTCACAACCTTAAATTGCTTGCACAAAACTCTTGATCAGCCTCAAAATGTGTGTGTTCATTTAAACCGTTACGTGCAGAGGGTGAGGGCGAGAGAGAGAGTGAGGTCTGCGGTCTTAGCCATTAGTGATTTACTTGTTTTTGTGTAGGTAATACGTTGTCAAATATGTTTAAACTTAAATATAATATATAAGTAGTTATGTCTCTTTGTATTAATTTGTCCTGTTATTGACGTAATGCGCGTCATTGATAAAATAAGCAACCAGATGTTCGAATAGTTCGAATATTCGTGCTTTTTTTAGAGGGAATATTCGAACGTCATTTTTGAGCAATTTTGACAGCCCTACTGTGCAGTAGCGCGGTGGTTGGGGGTGGCGGCTACACATTCACTCACGCCTATATTTTTTATATAGCCTATATTATTGGCTATATATAAATTCGTTATATATTCTTTAAATATATTCAGGGCTCCAGACTAACTTTTTTCACTGGGAGCACAGTGGCCGCCAACTGAAAATTTTAGGGGCACAACCAGAAATTCTAGGGGCGCACACCGTAAATCAACATGCTAACCAAATCTACTCATTTCCACTGTATTACTAATAGGGATCGGTATCGTTAAGGTTTTAATGGTATTAGTAGACTTACCGATACTGCTTATCGATCCGGTACTTTAACAGTATTCTTACCGGTTCTTTTTATTATACTTTTTTTTTTTTTATTAAAAAAAACATAATTAAGAACAATTAAAATGGCTTTATAATCTGAAAAGTAAAATATCTATAGCAAAAGAAACCGCAAAGTTTGAACAAAAATATAAAACATCTATTTGTAAATGGACCAGTGTGCAGCATTCGGAAGGTCTGCTAACATTAATATTACAGTAAAGAACAAACCTACAAAGAAATCTAATAAAGTAATGAAATGTAAAATAACACTGCATAGTTTTCACTGTATAAATTGATAGATTAATGCTTATAAAAGCTAAAGTTATTAATTCAAGAGATGTGAATATTTTCTATTTGCCTTTTGTTCGATTCGCATTAATGGCTCAATCGTCAGCCGGTTTATTAGACGCTGCCCCTTTAAGACCGATCAACTGTAGAACTAATAATATCATATTCTCCTATTTCTCCAAACTATTTACGCCCATTTAAGATATAAACTGTTAAAACACAGATTAAGAAATACTGCTCTTATTAGACTGCTGTCATTTTTAAAGTACCGGTACTAATACAATTTCATATGGTACCCAACTTACCCAGTCGACTAAAAATATTGACGTCGACTAATTAACAGCGTCGACGCAGTCGATTGAATCGACCAATCGTGACAGGCCTACTTTGGTGTTTCCATGGTTTCTACAAAATAAAACCGTAATTTGAGGGTAACGCGGGTATGATGTCATTGATAGGCAACACACGGACACGATCCGTGTCCTGATTAAAATGACTTATTTCTCTGGATTTAAACACAGTTAAGTACACAAGTCAACAAAATATATAACATACATAGGATAATTTAGTCCAAAAATATTACATATTGTGTCCTTAAGCACTTGAGGAAGAAGACATGCACATAAACTACAACGGAAACAAATTTACTGAATAAATTCCTAGACGAGGAAATGCTGCTCCTCCGCAAACAACCGCCTTTGGAGTTTGCTTCAAGTCAATATTGAACAACTGCACACTTGCTCTGTTTTTTACATCCACACAGCAGTAAAATAATTTTAAAAACATATTACAAAAATATTTAACGGTTGTGGCAATGGGTGTAATGCAATAGTGGTGCAAATAATGTAATATTAGACAAATATATTATTAAGAGAAAGTTATTAGGCTATTTAAAATAACATTTTAGATTTGAATAGAGTACAACAGAAAGTATTGCCAGTGGTATTCAAATTCTCCTCATTCAAGGGAAATACCCCAGGAAGTGAGAGTTTTACTTTAAACCACTTGAAACAGCAACTCCAATATGGTTCCTCAGATGCAGGAAAAGATCACAGCCAACGGATCATTTAGAGATGGCCAAATGTAATATCGATGAGTTGAATACAGAAAGCAGGCCACAGAACGCGCGACTTACCCGCATCGTGAGAAGCCAGGGCTCGCAACATCTTGCCGGCGCTGCGTCTGGTCTGTCGCTCCTTGTTGCAGAGCAGCTCCATGAGCAGGTCGAGGGCCCCGGTCTCCTTGAAGACTCCTACCAGAGAGCCGATACTGGCGTAGGCGCTCAGCACGTGGATGGTGTGCGTAATGCTTATACCGAAGTCGCTGTTCTTGGCCATTTGCTTCCGGGCTCTGCGGACGAGATTCTTCACGTCGTCTTTCATGTCCAACAGCTCTCCCTCATCAAAGGTGTGGTCTGTGGGGAACTGGCCACTGGGCCGCTCCTCTTCCTCCAGCAGGGGCCTCTGGGAGTCAGCCTTGCGTTTGCCTAGCAGAGTGGGGCAGTTGGCGTACACGTCTTCAGTGGACATCCACATGAGGATGCTCTCCGTCTTGCTTTCTCCTGAAGTGGAGCCGCTCGAGCCACCGACTCCTG